>NC_054707.1:34235986-34358486 GCF_016097555.1 Gigantopelta aegis | reverse complement strand
TTCTTTTCTTCTCGTGATTGCTTTCTGTTATAGTTTGTTCAGTTCGCTTCATTGTTTTTTTTTACAGTTAATTCAGTTCTCAGTTAGATTCTGTCGCAATATGTTCAGTTCGCATTGTTCACTTCTGTCATTTTCTTTAGTTCTCATTGCTGATTGCTGATTGTTCAGTTCTCACATATTGGTTTCTGTTACAGTTTGTTTAGTTCATATTGTTGATTTCTCTTAGTTCGTTCATTTCTTATTATTATTCTCATTATTGATTTTTGTTAGTTTGTTTTGTTCTCAATTTTAATTGATTGGTTTCTGATACAGTTTATTCAGTTCAGCCGTAATATGTTCAGTTCGCATTGTTCACTTCTGTTAGATTGTTTAGATCTCATTTTTTATTCCTGTTTGTTCAGTTATCAATTTACAATATTGGTTTCTGTTACAGTTCGTTCAGTTCACATTGTTGATTTCTCTTAGTTCTTTCACTTCTCATTATTGGTTTTCGTTACAGTTTGTTCAGTTCACATTGTTGATTTCTCTTAGTTCGTTCAGTTCTTATTATTGTTTTCTGGTAGTTTATTCAGTTCTCATTATTGGTTTTTGTTAATTTTGTTTTGTTCTCAATGTTAATTGATTGCTTTCTGTTACAGTTTATTCATTTTGCATTAACTGAGTTGTACAACAGTTTGTTTTATTATTCCTTGTTCTTTGTTTTGTTTTGTTTTATTGCTGTATCGCTACGGTGGTGCTTGCTATAGTTCCCTTTTTGTTTTCGGCTGCCGTCTGTTTACAGTACATATACTCAACAATGAAAATTTAGCAAATATCTTTTATGACGTCTAAATTTGCCAAGGTTGAATAAACTTTTAAAAAAACCCAGGTCCTCCTGTTGTGTTAAGGCAAAGGTTGATGAGTTTATGTTGTTTGTAATGGTAAACATTTCAGATGTGAATACTAATTAATAAAAATAGGTTAATTTATAAATGTTATGCCATTTCTTTTAACATTAGCTAAACTTTCGTTGTCGAGTATATATATTAGGATTTATTGGAGACTTAGAAGATGAAGAGAAGAAGACCCACAACAAAAAAAGAAGGAATGAAAAAGAAGGCATCTGTACAACATTTCTGGTATGCTATAACATTTAATACGTAAATAGATACGGGAAGGATATTCATATATATATATGTGTGTGTGTGTGTGTGTGTGTGTGTGTGTGTGTGTGTGTGTGTATGTGTGAAAACTCAAAACCGGACACTCGGTAAACAGGAATTCCCTCAAAACCGGACGTTTTGTGTGACCCCTTTTCAATATCTGTACAGAAGAGAACCTCTCTAAACCAGACACCTCATAAAACCGGACGTTTTGCTTGGTCCGAGGGTGTCCGGTTTAGAGGAGTCCCACTGTGTGTGTGTGTGTGTGTGTGTGTGTGTGTGTGTGTGTGTGTGTGTGTGTGTGTGTAATATATTGTATATTACCTGGCTCCTATAATAGCAAGCAGCGTCCTGGGATTCACAAGACCATTCACTTAAAAAATAAGAAAAGAAAAGAAAACATTTATTAGTTCGTACCACGTAATATTGTGTGATTTTCGTATTCGATATTTGTCATCTCACCCGCAGTTTCATTATTTGTGTGGTCCTTAACCATAATTAAAATGTGTTGAGTGCGTCTTTAAATAAAACATTCATTCCTTCCTTCAGCCAGGGGTAGGGAGGGGTGGGATGGGGTTGTAGCTCAATGGTAGAGAGCTAGCCTGCGATGCGGTGGGTCACGGGATCGATCGTCAGGAGACTCGCGTTTCCTTGGCCTAACCAGTGTCCCACGAGTAGTACCGTGGTATGTGTAAAGTGCATATTATAAAAGATCCCCTGATGTTTTTGGTAGACGTAACCTGTGTTTTAACAGCAGATTTCTTCTAACTCTCTCTCTCTCTCTCTCTCTCTCTCTCTCTCTCTCTCTCTCTCTCTCTCTCTCTCTCTCTCTCTCTCTCTCATCGAAATAACTATAATTACGGTAGTTTAAAAATGTTCTGAGGATTCGTGAAACTAATATTCCTGACCTTTCCCGGACGAGACTCTACAACTGTAATCAAATAAATAACATCCCCACATTTTTCTTTTTTGTTTGTTGTTTGTTTGGGTGGGAGAAGATTGTTTTGGGTTGGGGGTTTTGGGGGGTTGGGGGTTTTGGGGGGTCGGGGGTTGTTGTTTTTTGTGTCGTTCTTGTTGGGGTGGGGTTGGGGTTGTTGTTGTTTGTTGTTTGTTTGTTGTTTTTTTGTTTTTTTTGGGGGGGAAGGTTCCATGGTACTTTTATCACAAGGTCATAAAACTAAGTTTTATCCAATATTGAAGTCTTACCGTTTCGCAGTATCTGCTTGAACCTCCAGTCAGAGTCTGCCCGTCGAAAGCATCTGTTTTGACCGGTCTTCACAAACACGTTGATGTTCCTCCACGACAGACAGATCGGCTCGGTCCCACCCAGGCTTCTGGACAACCTCGACTCGAGTGGTGTACTATAACTTTTTGAACCTTTGCTCAGCTTCTCGGCCTTCCCTCTCCGGTGTGTTATGACGTCATCGATATCACCCTGTGAGGTATTGCTGATGTAGGCATTTGTGGACTCAACTTGAATACTGGGATCGTCACCAAGAAATACTTCGAGATCTTCTGACATTGTGGTTTCTGTAAAAGCTGGAACATTACATGAACGGTTGCGTAATGATTTCACAACAGATGAAAAGAAAGAAATGTTTTATTTAACTACGCACTCAACACATTGTCTTTACGGTTATATGGGGTCATGGTTAAGGACCACACAGATATTGAGAGAGGACACCCGCTGTCGCTACTTCATGGGCTACTCTTTTCGATTAGCAGCAAGGGATCTTTTATATGCACCATCCCACAGACAGGGTAGTACATACCACGACCTTTGATATACCAGTCGTGGTGCACTGGCTGGAACGAGAAATAGCTCAATGGGCCCACAGACAGGGATCGATCCCAGACCGACCGTGCATCGAGCGGGCGCTTTACCACTGGGCTACGTCCCACCCCTCACAACAGAGGAAGCCACTTGAACAGATTGACCTAAAACTATTCAGTAGATCATCATAAGCGTACGAGACATGGCGAAGGTGTGTGTGTGTGGGGTGGGGGGGGGGGGGGGGGGGGGTCAATTGTCCCCCTAATGCTGGAGGAAAACCTCAAATTCAGGCAAAACTTATACAGATATTAGGGTAAAGACATTTTTACCATATATTTCCATCATTCTACCCTGAAAATTAGGTTTAATCCTTCTAAAAATGCGTAGTGATTCGTTTTTGATTCTATATAGCTGTTTGTTAGTGATGCTAATAGGAATAAATGTTGTTATCCAGATTCGGGCATTTTCTTTTAATTCGGGCAAAAACCAGGGAGCCCGTACGCCTATGTAGATCATCTCCACCACCCCCTCCCCTCAAAAAAAAAAGAATAAAAAAAAAAAGAAAAAAGGAAGAGCTAGCACATGTGCACGCTAAAGGTGCGTTCTTACGATGCGATTTCTAAGAACGATTTGCATCATACAATTTGTGATTAGCGCTCGTAGAGATTAATAATGTGGGAGTTTAACTATCCTCTAGTAGTATACATGTTTTCTCTCTCCCCAAAATTTTATTCTTTGTTTGTAACCCACTAAACCATCTTAGTAGTGACACGACATTTTTATTTTCCAGTTGCATATAACTGGATCTCGCATTTAATTATAGTAAGTTTATATTAGTTTGACTCATTGTATCAATCTGTTTAAAAGAAGGAAGGAAATGTTTTATTTAACGACGCACTCAACACATTTTATTTACGGTTATATGGCGTCGGACATATGGTTAAAGGGACATTCCTATGTTTGCTGCATTGTAAGATGTTTCCGACTAATAAAATATTTCTACGATTAAACTTACATATTAAGTATGTTTTCTTGTTTAGAATATTAATGTCTGTATATTCAATGTGCTTCTGGTCGTCTTAATATTTGTAAGAAGCCGAAACAGGATTTTGTACGTACGAAAAAAAAATATTTTAGGAAATAAAATGAAATTTAACCTAGTACAAATATTAGAATGATCAGAAACACGTTTAATATACAGCCACTAATATTTTATGCAGAACAATATATTTGATATGTAATTACAATCGTTACAAAATCTCTGTTAGTCGATAACATCTTAAAAATTGCAGCAAACTCAGGAATGTCCCTTTAAGGACCACACATATATTGATTGAGTGAGGAAACCCGCTGTCGCCACTTCATGGGCTACTCTTTTCGATTAGCAGCAAGGGATATTTTATATGCACCATTATATAGACAAGATAACACATACCACGGTCTTTGATATACCAGTCGTGGTGCACTGGCTGGAGCGAGAAGTAGTCCAATGGGCCCACCGACAGGGATCGATCCCAGACCGACCGCGCATCAAGCGAACGCTTTACCCCTGGGCTACGTTCCGCCCCCAATCTGTTTAAATGTCTGTGTTCATTATATCTGACTCGTATATCAATATGTTTACATCTGTGACGTCAATATAGACACGGGTCGATATTTCTTTTCTTTGCTGTATAAAACATATGTATCGACCAGTTCACAATGTAACTTGCTATGTATTATGTTTCATAATCATTCTGCTGTACTTGACTACCCTTTTGACCCGAACCCCTTACATGGTAACTCATAATATTATGATATCAGGTTATTCAAATTAGGTGATACACATGCATAGGCAGTGGCGTAGCCAGAGAGCGGGCACGGGGACCATGCACCACCCTCAATAAACTCCCCTTTGAAAAAAACAAAAAATATATTAAATTTTATAAAATAATCCATACGTACATACATAGTGTGGGTTGCCCGTCAATATGGGCCCCCCAATATTAAATCCTGGCTACACCAGTGTGTACAGATATTTAGGTCTCAGAAGTGTGGCTTCCTCTGTAAAGATTTACATGTGCGCCACCTCAGGCACGTGTGCAGGAGGATGGTTTCGGGGATCGAAATTCCTTAAAGCTTAAGCAAGTTTTCTTCTTTCTTTTTTAATATATTTTCCGAGGGGAGCATGACTCGACATCCCTATAAACTACGCTCGCCAGTCTAGATCCATCCCTGCTAAAATTATATTTGTAATGTATTGTATTTTTCACACAGCTCTTTACACTGTGTATTCACATAATTGTAGGCCCTATAAATAGTATTTCAATATAGTTACCTTTACATGACACCCAATAGCCGATGTGTTAGGGGTCGTTAAACGTGCATTCATTCATTCCCTGCTAAAATTCCTGCATATGCGCCTGCACCTAAATAACTTTTGGTGATCTCCGGATTATATTAAGACATCACAGTAATATTCACTAAATGTTGACGTTATTGGGTTATCGTCTAGTGTGTCTAAATGTAGTATCGTCATTTGGTGTGTTAAATTATTATTATTTGATTGGGTTGGTATTCTGAAATTTCTTGATACAAATTACGCTGAAATGTTTTGCTAGTTGGAGCTGGATTTAGCTCAGTCGGTTGAGTGTTCGCTTGGGTGCTTGCGTCGCAGGTTCGAACCACCTCGGTGGAATGAATGAATGAATGAATGAATGTTTAACGACACCCCAGTACAAACATACCCGTCGGCTATTGGGTGTAACAAATGATAAGTATATGAAAATATTATATCCACCTCGGTGGATCTATTCAACTGATTGGGGGTTTTCTCGCTCAAGCCAGTGCACCACAACTGGTCAAAGGCGGTGGTATGTGCTGTCCTATCTATGGGATGGTGTATATAAAAGATCCCTTGCTACTAATTAAAAAATGTAGGTTTCCTCTCTAAGACTGTCAAATGTATGACATCCAATAGCCAATGATGAATAAATCAATGTGCTCTGGTGGTATTGTTAAACAAAATAAACTTTAAACTTTTTGCTGCATTTTGAATAATGTAGCGGGTTTCCTCAGATGGACTACGTGTTAGAAATACCAAATGTTTGACATCCAATTATACTCGATGATTAATTAATCAATGTGCTCTAGTGGTGCCGTTAAACAAAAGAAACTTTAACTTTTGCTTTGCTAGTTGAATTAAATTTCTTTCCCTACCAATGCAATGACTTCTCGGGACCAAACCAAACGCTCGTCTTAACTCAAATGAAACATCAACGAGTTATTGATTTTTAACCGAAATACAAATCGTGTGTAAGAAATCGTCAATCGCTCCATTTAGTTCTCTGCAACCCAAGATATTCCAAGATGTGAATACAGCGAGCATATTATATATATTAAAGCCACTGTGGCTAGCGGTGATATATAAATAAAAGGTAAAAGGTAGTCAGTCGGTCGAGATTTTAAAGCAATAACAGCAGGCATGTCTTAAAGTTACACCGCGAAGCCATATTAATGAAGGCATCTGCCGTTGAAAACGACTGGCTAGCAAAGCTCAGTGGTTGTGCATTGTTTACTCTCGATAATCTATTTACGGCTGTCCATCTTGTAATACAAATGACGCTGTTATACTTCGACAGGAATATTGTATGATCAGTCAGATATAATCGTATAATATTTGATATGTACTGAGAGCTAAGCGCCCAGTCTAGTATAGCCAAAACAAGACATACCTGAACACAGTGCTGTTCGCTCAACCAGCCGAGGTTGTGGAATATCATAGTATAGGTTGCAGTGTAGCAAATAGCATCTCGGCTGCGTCAGTGTGAGCGCTTCTCGTTACGTCGAAAACATCAATGAAAATGCCCGTTTTCGCGTATTGATGGTGATGAACTGTTGTAGTAGCAATTTTATGGTTGTAGAGCATAGTCTGATTGTAATTTGGCTTCCAGTGGGTTTTTTTTCAACATTGCAATTTTGCTTATGGTATTTTTCATTGCCTTTGTTGTTCATCGCATGTTATTTGGTGTTGATACCCTTCTTGACAACATCAATATAATGATTAATTTATTGGATTAAATGTAAGGCTTGTATGTTTTAGCGTGTTAAACACTGATTGGGGGTTTTCTAAGTCAGAAATGCTTCGTGTATTTTTATTTGTGAGTAATTGTTCCATTGCCGTACTAGGAAGGCTTATAAATAACTTTTATTTTTTGTAAGTATTTATAATTTGTTTTGTTTAACGACACCGCTAGAGCACATTGATCCATTAATCATCGGCTATTGGATGTCAAACATTTGGTAATTTTGACTTACGCCCTATAGTCTAACTTGAAAAAACAAAACAATATAGGGTTTTACGTGCACATTCAGAACAAGCTTTTGTAGCGCACGCCTTTTTCCCATCAGTAGCAAAGGATCTTTTACAGACACCACAGGGCCGTACCCTCCGGGGGGGGGGGGGGGGGGCAGCTTCCCCCCCTGATAATCTTGTCCTTTTTTTTTATTTTATATATCTCCAGTAATAGCATAGAAATGTTTAATCTTTATAGTATGTTAAAAATTATTTATAAAATTTAGTGCCCCCCCCCCCCCCCATGGATTTTGGTCAGGGTACGGCCCTGCACCACCCCACATACAGGATAGCACATACCACGGCCTTTGGTACACCAGTCGTGGTGCACTGGCTGGAACGAAAAATAGCCCAATGGGCCCACCGACGGGGATCGATCCTACATAGACTGCACATCGAGCGAACACTTTAGCCTTTGTCACTGGGCTACACATTTTGTCCGACGGTGTATGATACGGGGTCAGCGTAAGGACACCTATACTAGTAAGTTCATCACTGCAATTACACAACAGACATAGCTCGTTAATCTAGATTTTGTGTGTGAAGCGATTTTTTAACAGATTGTAACTGCCCGACATGTCATATCTCAGCAGTGTCACATGACGCTGGTTTCGCTCCGCTGGTGGGTTAATGTGAATGTTTAAAACTGGAAGAAGGTCACAGAACTTCCCAAAACATTTATTTCACAACATTTAACATTCCACATTAATATACTCATATACTGTTTAGCAATTTGGAACTACTGCAGTATACACAGGAAGGAAATGTTTTATTGAACGACGCACTCATCACATTTTATTTACGGTTATATGGCGTTAGACATACGGCTAAGGACCACACAGATATTGAGAGGAAACCCGCTGTCGCTACTTCATAGGCTACTCTTTTCGATTAGAGGCAAGGGATCTTTTATATGCACCATCCCATAGACAGGATAGCACATACCACGACATTTGATGTACCAGTCGTGGTGCACTGGCTGGAGCGAGAAATGGCCCAAATAGGCCTAGTTTTGGGGATCGATCCCAAACCGACCGCGCATCAAGCGATCGCTTTACCACTGGGCTACGTCTCGTCCCTAGTATACATAGGCGTACGGGCTCCCATTTTTATATGGGGTGCAGGCTGGTTTTTGGCCAGAATTAAACAAAAATACCCGAATCTGGATAACAACACTTAGTCATATTAGCATTACTACCAAACAGCTATATATGGTTGCAAACGAATCACTACGCATTAGTACTTGGATTATAACTAATTTTGAGTGTAGAATGATGGAGATACATTGTAAAATGTTTTCAGGTTAGCACATTTTGCCAAAATATCTGTATAATTTTTGCCCGAATTTTAGGTTTTGCTCGAGCACGGGGGGGGGGGGGGGGGGGGGGGGGGGGGGGGGGGGGGGGGGGGGGGGGGGGGGCAGTTGGCCCCACCCCTAATCTCGTACGCTTATGGCAGTACACTCTAAACATACAAGCTACATTCAATAACCTGACAGTTTTGCATTTTCATTTTGTGTTGTAAATCTCCTGTTACTTAAATACTGACACAATTTAATTATTCCTCGGTTAAATCCAGTGTCTGATTTAAAATTTAAAGTCACGAGTTTTCTTTTGTTTAACCACATTTACGAAATTGCTAAACTTTTCTGTTTTAGTAAAGCTAGTAAGGAAAAAAAAAGGTTAATCATTTAACTTTAAAATTAATGTCCCGACTTGCTTCATAACTAGGGGCGCGGCATAGACCAGTGGTACAGTGCTCGCTTGATGCGCGATCGCCCCGGGATCGATTCCCATCGGTGGGCCCACTGGGCTACTTCTCGTTCCAACTGTTATATCAAAGGCCGTGATATGTACATTTCTGTCTGTGAGATGGTGGCTATGAAAGATCTCTTGCTACTAATAGAAAAATATATTGGGTTTCCTCTCTAAGACTTTAATATATGTCATAATGACCTAACGTTTAACATCCAATAGCCGATGATTAATAAATCAATGTGTTCTAGTGCTGTTGTTAAACAAAACAGAAAAAACACATTTTAGCTTCATAACTGATAACGTATACTAATAAAATGATTTAAGGTCCTTTTACAGTATTGTATCATATTGCTAAATCAAGTCTGATACCATTTAGTCACTTATTTATTTATTTATTTATTTACCCTCTCAGTGCTGAATACAACAAAATACAATATACTATAATATGCAAATTCAGAATTTTCTAAAATCCAGTTTTTATTGTATAGTAATGTTATTTACTAACAAAAATTGTATACAGAATGTCCCAAACACATTTTAAATATTTTTCAATCAGTCAAAATTACAAAACCATTTAATGCTTTCCAAATCGTATTCTGGTACTAGAAATCGTCTAAAGGATATTTAGATAATTACAGCCGTGACAATGATTACAAAATACAAAAATACACATATTGGTACATGACAACAAAACACGTTCACTAAAACTTTGGTGTTTTTGTTTTGACTTTGTTTTGTATTTGGTCCAGGTTTAATTATTTATTTATTTTTGTTGTTGTTGTTGTTGTTGTTTTTTAAACTTATAAACCATTCCCCACCATAACACTATACATACTGTATTTACACAGATATATACTTGATGTAAGCATAATACTGATTTGCAAAACTTTAAAGGGATACACCCTAAGACATATTTTTTACTATTAGAGCCGTTTTTGATAACTGAAATCATACTTTACTTAGATTTTATTTTTTAGATTATTCATTTCCGTACATTCAAAGTATTTTTGGCCATCCTAGTGTTTTTAATATCACAAAATGCATTTCTCATTTTTTTAAAAACGTACATGCGTCTGAGAAGTAACAGTTATGGAGTCGAGTTTTAGTCTATTCACTCAACTGCAACTTTATCCAGATGTGTTACAGGTTTGTAGATTAAACAAACTTAGTGTTAATTTTCACGGGTTGAAACTGGGGTCTGTCCCTATAATATATTAGGCAATAAAGAACTCTGAACACTAATAGCATACATTTATTATAAGGCGACAATAAGAATCAATAAAAAACAATTGTACAAAGGAAATGGGTTATTAATGCAAATTGGTGTTAGTTTTTGTGGTTTTTTCTAATTGATAAATGCATTTTATAGCAGGTATTATTATACTCACAACGCTGACGTCAGGTAACACGGCTGTAACAGCGTGTCCTCGTGAATCTTGTCAACACAATTATAATTCAAGATGTCTGCAGGTGAGGGCAACATGCCCCTTACCTGCGGAACAAGTCAAATCCGGCTTTTTTCCCCGCTCATCAGAATAAAAAGGAAGTAGGCGCAAGGTCGAAATCTGGAACGATGTCACTCGGTGGTGTCTCATAACCAGAAATATAACATTTATTACATTTAATGTGTATAAAAAAGGAAAGAGATGACTCATCTTGTATTGTGTAATCTCAATTAAAAAAAAAAAAAAAAAAAAAAAAAAAACCCTAACTGGAATGACATGGAATTGTTTGAAAAAAGGGGACATTTTCCAAAGAATAAAATTAGAAAAAAATATTTTAATAGGTGTCAGGTTAACGTTATTGTGGTACTTGTTATTATATATTTGTAAAATTACAAAGAAGAAACCCGCTTCCTCCATACAGCCGCTCCTCCTTGCGAAGAGCGCCGAGGATGAGACATGACTTCTGTTGTCAGTTGAGCAGTGTTCTGAATGAGAAATAACCAAACTGACCCATCATCGAATATTTGTTTAACAACACCTCTGCCCATTTTAAAACTAGGTTTAACTCATGGCAAACCTGCTGCCACCTCATATGTTACTACCGATAAAACAGCAAGTGGAATTTTATATCCACTTTCCCATAGACAGTACTATACATAGTCATGGGGCACTGGTTGGCGGAGGGGGAGGGGGGGGGGGGACGAGTCCATGGAGGGCGAGCGATTCTAGGAACCATTGTATCTTAGGCGAGTGTTCTGATCTCCCACCCCCCATTAGAGGACGAAAATGTACAATTTCTTGTCCTACTCTATTTAAGTAATGATAAAAATCTGGTTTGTGTCCCCCTCCCCCACCCACCCACTAAAGACTGTGGCTCCCGCACTAGAGATTATGCATGCACGCACACACACAACCAGGGCCCGTGCTTTTAGAATTCAGACTCGATCTCAAATGATGTCACACGCATACTATATAATTTGTACATGACGTTGCCATGACGTTCACGTCTCAAACTCTATTAGAGTCTCGAGTCTAGACTCTATAAGGTTTATAAGCACCATGGCCCGTGCTTATAAAACTTAAAGTCTAGACTTTAACGTAATGCTATTTGAATGGCGTTGACATGACGTTAAAGTCTAGACTTTAAGGTTTATAAGCACGGGGCCAGATCTCTAATGACGTCACACCCATAAAAATTTTAAACACATTAGTGTCTCAGACTCTATTAGAGTCTCGAGTCTAGACTTTAAAGGTTATATAAGCACCAGGCCAGGGGCCGCGCTTATAAAACTTTTAGAGCCCAGACTCAATCTCTAATGACGTCACAAGCATACAATTTGTATGGCGTTGTCATGACATTACTGTCTCAGACTCTATTAGAGTCTCGAGTCTGGACTCTAAAAGTTTTATAAGCACGGGACCAGATCTCGTTTCTACGAACCTGCATGATACTCTAAAAGGATCCGAGGACGTCAAACTGCATCTTCGCAATTATATACCATTCCGTACAGTATAATGCGGTATGCTATACGGAATGGTACCTTGGTCTGCGAAGATAGTCAAACAGTTGCAGCAGAATGTATATTAGTCTACTGTTTTAAACTGACTGTTGTAGTTTAAAATGACTGTTTGTGCGTCCCACACCCCATAACTACACTGACCCGCTGTCGCCACTTCATGTGCTACTCTTTTGTTGGGGCTTGTGTTGCTTTGAACCTTGCTGAGATCAATGTATGAATTCCATCTTGCAGATTAATGAAAGATGGATTCTAACTCGATGATGATCAGATTATTTTAGAGAATAATGAAAAAACAATTCCAGCCAGATTGCTTTTATTGATTAATATACTCTGTCAAAAAAGAAACGCATAGGCGAAATATTCACGGAATTATCTCTTTAATACAAAGTGGCATAATTTCGTTATTTATGATCGTATCACAGTCAAATTTGACATGAGTATGTGACAATGTTCTTGCTATGGCAGTGGAGGCGTTTTCGTCACCAAATAGCGTTACACGAGGGCGCTGAAATCAGTACCTTGTGTGGCCACCAGCAGCAGCAATCACTGCGCGACATCTCCTTGACATAGACTGAATGAGTCGTGGAATCCTAGCCCATTCTTCCTGCAGTGCATGTGACAGTTGCGGAAGCATCAGAGGCTCCGGATCACGCTGGCGTACACGTCTGTCCAGTTTGTCCCATAGATGTTCAGTGGGTTGAGATCTGGCGATCTTGATGGCCATGATAGCACATTAATGTTCTCATTCTGTAGGAGATCCATTGTATGCGGCCTGGCATTGTCCTGCTGAAAGAGTTCTCTCTGTCGATCCAAAATGGGAAACACTATCACCTATGCGTTTCTTTTTTGACAAAGTATATAATAAGAAAATTGTTTTGAAGTTCATCAAATGTATGTGGAGGATGTCACATTGTGCAACCCCACGTAAAGTTTCATTAGTAGGCCAAACTAAAGCCATTGTTTTAAGAGCCGGTTAACTTTGTTAAAGTTGGGGGCGGGACGTAGTTCAGTGATACAGCGCTCGCCTGATACGCGATCGATTTCCGTCGGTGGGCCAATTGGGCTATTTCTCGTTCCAGCCAGTACTCTACAACTGGTGTAACAAAGGCCGTGGTATGTACTATCCTGTCTGTGGGATGGTGCATATAAAATATATCTTGCTGCTAAAAGAAAAGAATAGCCCACGAAGTGGCGACAGCGGGTTTCCTCTCTCATAATCTGTGTGGTCCTTAACTATTTGTCCGACGCCATATAGACGTAAATAAAATGTGTTGAGTGCGTCGTTAAATAAAAAATGTCCTTGTTAAAGTTTGTTTTCCTTAACGACACCTTAGTGCACCCTCATTTATTAATTATTGACTACTGGATTTGATATTTAATAGAAAACCCCCATAAATATTTCCATTAACAGCAAGGGATCTTTTATATGCTCTTTCCAACTCAGGAGAGCACATACCACGGGCTTTGCTATACCAGTCGTGAGACACTAGTTGGGACGGGAAAACACAATCAGAGAATGAGTTCACCGCGATATTTATAAGTACCCAGATGCTGTTTCGTTTTACCAGTACAGACACCACTGGCATAAATAAGCATGTCCGTAACTTATTCGTATTGACAGTTCATGACAAAATGACATTGGTGTGTGTGTGTCTTATAATAAAGAAATCTAAATGCAAAGTCGAGCTATCTAGTATGTGCTTAAATAAAGTTAAAGTTTATTTTGTGTAACGACACCTCAGGAGCAGATTGAATAATTAATCATCGGCTATTAGGTGTCAACATTTTTTCCTAATGAAGCAAGGGATCTTTTGTATGTACTTTCTCACAGACAAGAAAGCACATACCACATAAATGCAATTGAGGTTCAATCACGCTTTTGTGGGAACACACCGCAGGTTAGGTGGAATTTAGCTGAACCGGTTAAGTGCTCGCTTGAGGTGCTTGCGTCACAGGATCGAACCACCTTGGTGGATCCATTCAACTGATTAGTTTTTCTCTCGTTCCTACTAGTGCATCATACCTGGTATGTGCTATCCTGTCTGTGAGAAAGTGCATATAAAGGATCCCTTGCTGCATTAGGAAAAATCTAGCGGGTTTCCTCTGATGACTACGAGTCAGAATTAACAAATGTTTGACATGTAACAGCCGATGATTAAGTAATCAATGTGTTCTAGTGATGTCGTTAAACAAAACAAACACACAAACACCGCAGGTATCTGTCCAGGACATACTGAGGTTAACAGACAATCGTTAGCAAATCACATCTCCTCATTAAGCCGCTAAAATACATCCTGCATTTGAACCGATCCCGGGATGCGAACCCAGCACCTATCAACCTTAAATCTGATGACTTTAACTACTACTCGACATTATCGAGGCTGGTATCTACCTCTGTTTGTTCAGTCTACTTTTATCTCCTATTTTTATTGTCAGCAAGGCAATTGGTTCGTTACTGTTAAACCTTACTGGGCAGACAGGACTATCTAAAGCGGATACTAACCTCGTGTACTCACGGTTATTTGATAATTACTTTCTACAATGTCATTAACTGGGGCTTACAGATATTAAGCATCTTCGCAATGGTGTATCGATTTGTAAAGGCGAGTTCAATGGGGGACGACTTGTAGTATCTTTTTTATGGCTTGCAATACAGATGTTCTGTAATGATACTGTTCCGACGTTAACAATGTCAGATGTATAATGTATATCACAAGTTGAAGGGAACATCAATAAGGCGAGTGGTTTGGGTTTTTTTTTGTTTTTTTTTTTTTTTTTTTTTTTACTTTCTGTTGTTGTTTTTTTAACATTAATAACCCCGTAAGAACTGGGGTCCGACCTGTGCTCCAGCATATGCATATTCATTAAAAGTAAAAGCGGGTATATTGGAATTAATTTTTAGGCAAGTAATGTTCGTGTGTGTGTGTGTGCGTGCGTGCGTGCGTGCGTGTGTGTGTGTGTGTGTGTGTGCATAATGAATGTATTAAATCTCTGTTGTTATTATATATTTTTACTTGGATAAGGTTCCCCTCGACCAGTTTTATACATACAAAGGTTACAATAAAGACTGTATTCTATGCTATGCTATGCTATGCTATGCTATGCTATGCTGTTATATTGTAAAGTATTGTATTGCATTGCATTCCATTGTATTGTTGAATGGTGTGAACGGACGATGAATGGCTAAAATCATCCTGTCGAATCTTGACCGAACAGAATAAAAACAGATATATTTAAAGAATAAATTTAAACAAACAACCAACGAACCAACCTAACAACAGTTTTATTAGTTTTGATCAAAACACAAATAATGGTCTATTGTGTGTGTATATATATATATATATATATATATATATATATATATATATATATATATATATATATATATATATATATATATATTGATATATAATATGATTAACTAATCTTACAGACTGGTTATTTTAAAATACACACTATGCATACCGACCTTATAACAGAATGAAATTAAATAATATACAACTACAATGAATTAGAAACAAACTATCTACCTCTTGAATAACCCACCCCTATCTAAAATAATAAAATATTAAGTACGGGCCTTTAGCCCTGTCATTTTAAATCATACATTAAATTATATTACAAAATGGTTTACATACATGCATACAAGTATTTCTGCTCACTCATTAGCATAAAACAACCGAGGCGTCTTCAAAATATCAACCCAAAACGAAACACCAAGTATTTCTAGCGGGTTTCATTGATCATATGTTTTCTATATCACTATAACTAGTGATGTTGCGATGACCGTTCAATCCCGGATTAGGACACTAGTCATGCCAGAGACCGGACCCGAGATGGACATGCCTGAAACCTTAGTGGTATAGGGGCATGTGAAACAAAAAAAACGTTCAAGCTGAAGCTCCAATGACCGATTGTAATCGAAAACTAAAATGTTTGGCTGTACTATAATCGATTGTATGGGGAAATATTAATTTAAATGTTTCTCCAGTTTAGATAATGGAAGTGAAGTAAACATATCGGTGTTGGTATTTGCTTTTTGTGTACATAACAAAAAAGATATTAAATAATTATTAAATGTAGAATTGATGGGTGTACGGGCTCCCATTTTGTGTGTGTGTGGGGTGTGGGTGGGGGGGGGGGGGGGGAGGTAATCTTAATATTAGCATTACTGCCAAAAAAGTTATAACGAATCACTACCCATTTGTACATGGATTAGAACTAACATTGTGGGTAGAATAATGAAAACGGTGAAAAGATTTCAGTACAGCTAATTTTGCCCGAATATCTCTATCGTTTTTGCCCAAATTTGAGGACTCTCTTATGGTTGAAATAGATAATTGTAAAGCCTAGATCCGGGAAACACAACAACAGATGCATGCTGCTTGTACAGGTAATGGAAATCCTTTTTATGTTCACATAATTCTAACCGATTGTGTAATCGAAAGTTGATCGGTTGGTACCAACCGATTATAACCGATGATCGATGATGAAATTCCAACCGATTCCCATCATTAGCTACTAGTATAGCCTCTATTAGAAACATACTTATCTGCCCTTTATTTGCATAGAGCTAAGCGGCCCCAATCAGCCACTAAATTACTTCCATCGCGTTCACATTCCAGTCACTTGCAACAAAGGCCCTTTGTTACTGCTGAATTGTGGAGTAGTTGTCGTACTGATGCTGATAATCATGAAGTGCATCAAAGAAAGTAGCTCGAGTCCCATCCATCCCTCCCCTTATTGATGACATATCAGTATCAATAAGGGAAGGGCTTGAGGGGACTCGAGCTACAAAGAAAGGTGCATTATCTGAGATGCAAGTAACGTATTTCGCTACTTTTACATTTATTTGTAATAAATCCGCCTCCGCGAAACAGGGCGAACTACGCCACCCCACTTCCCTATAATTGTGCTCAAAAGGGTGTATTTCAACAACCAAAAATTATATTTTCTCAGGGGAGCCTGCCGCCAACCCCTCCCCTAACAGGTTCGGCCCCTCAAATTTCCATCCCCCGGACCATCGGACTGATAGTGCTCCCTCCCCCACTTTCAAATAGACCCTGCGGACTGTAGATAAACTGCAAATTAATCTATCCCACACGTAGTCTGTGCATAATAAACTCGATAATATCGAAATTGTAATGATGTGGTCATCTGGTATAAACAGTACATGAATTTCCGATAGATACCATTCATCTTACAACTACAGACGAACCTGTACAGAACGGCCTCTCATAGGACCTGGCAAAATGGCCGTTTTGGACAGGTGACTATTTAATTTGTTATATACAGGTAAATAAAAACACATAAAATAGTTTACAATGAAAACTTACACTAAATTGGAATGCATAAAAGAATCAACAGTCTTCACACACACACAAATAATAAAATAAGACATTTTAAAAATATTTTTAACTACTTAAAGTATAAATTGAACACGTTTTGTTGAAAGTCACTCTATTATTCACCTTTTGAAAACGTGATTCATCTTTGATTGCTTCCCATGGCATTCTGTTACTTTATTAAATTAGTCCACGAGATGCAAGTGGTTGCAGGTAAGAAAACATTTATACAGAAGGTGCACTGGATCATGTACCTGTTTTGTTTCTACTAAGAAAAACAGTGACTTTATATTGTGCATGGGATATAACAGACCAATTATACATGAGTGTGTGTGTGTGTGTGTGTGTGTGTGTGTGTGTGTGTGTTTGTGTTTGTGTTTGTGTTTGTGTGTGTGTGTTGTGACCGATGTGGCAAGTTCAACTGTCGACTGAACCCCGAAAAATAGTTGTCAATATATTTTGGGGTCGTTATAGTAGGTTCAACAATTCATTTTGGTAAAAAAATAATAGTGACCACTGGCCGCATTTTACAGGTGGCTGTTATATACAGATAAAATAAAGAAAGGAATGCATTGGGCGGGAGTTATGGAGACCATTATGGACAGGTGGCTGTTATATACAGGTGGCAGTTAGACAAGTCTTGACTGTTGTTTTAAAACGTAGCGAATGTAGTATTCTGTATCTTACATATCCTCAAAACTCACATTAAAAAAAAAAAATGTACACGGTTTTTTTTCAACTATAACTTATTTATGGCGCCTGTGCTTATGCCTCACAAAGCAATCAGTTTCAGGCTAACTTACATACGTCACAAAGCTATCAGTTTCTATTGTGCCTCTTTGGTTGGATGGTATGGCTGTGGCGACCGGAACATCGCCTAAGAACAGCTAATCGTATGTCTTTAAGTCTATATTACACGTATGTGTGTTATAAATAACGAATGATGTTCTCATTAACGAGTGTGTTAAAAAAGAAGAAGAAGAAAGCAATGAGTCAACTCGACATGATATTGTTATATCTATCAAAACGGAAGCTATTTCGTAGACATGAAATAACTATTGATGAAAATATGGATCTATGATTGTCACACGCTTAATGTGTGGATTACCATCAAAAGAATTTCTAATAAACTTAAAAACAAAATTGTGGACATAGTGGACATTTAGATCCGAATTTATAAAGCTTGTTTATGTCTTACAAAAAACGGACAAAGTAAATTCGGCCCATAATCCAAAAATTATTAAATATATAATTCATGCTGTCATTAGTACCTTTCAGTTTAAAACTACAATGTCACGGAGTATAATTACTAAATAAAATTCGTTTTCGATTCCCAGAAAACACTGTGGGTGTGTGCCAAGTTAATTGAACAAAGAGACAAACGGAAATTATTAAGATGTATAAGTCATGTTGTCATACGCACCTTTCAGCTAGAAACTACAATTTCACTGAGTAATATTATCAGATAAACATTTTGTTTTCCATTCCCAGAAAACACTGGTTAATTGAACAAAGAGACAAATGATCACATGTGTTGCCGGTTCCGTTGTGCTGTTCAAGACTTTGATCTCCGGGCACGTATCAATACAAAGATAAATGTGAAAATGTGGAAGACGGCCAGAAGAGTGAACATCATCCCCACATCGAAATACAGGTTGTCCTGAAACAGAATAAGGGCAGATAATAACTTCCCACATCAAAATATAGGTTGTTCTGAAACAAAATAAAGGTAGATAATCACTCCCTACATCGAAATACAAGTTGTCCTGAAACGAAATAAGGGCAGATAATCACTCCCCACGTAGAAATACAGGTTGTCCTGAAACACAATATGAGAAGGAAGGAAATGATTTACTTAACGACGCACTCAACACATTTAATTATGGTTATATGGCGTCGCACATAAGGTTAAGGACCACACGTATATTGAGAGAGGAAACCCGCTGTCGCCACTTCATGGACTACTCTTTCCGATTAGCAGCAAGGGATCTTTTATATGCATCATCCCACAGACAGGATAGCACATATCCCGCCCTCAGAATAAGGGCAAATAATAACTTCCCACATTGAAATACAGGTTGTCCTGAAACAGAATAAGGGACGATAATAACGTCCTACATCGAAATACAGGTTGTCCTGAAAAAGAATAAGGGCCGATAATCACTTCCTACATCGAAATACAGGTTGTCCTAAAACAGAATAAGGGCAAATAATAACTTCCCACATCGAAATACAGGTTGTCCTGAAACAGAATAAGGGCCGATAATAACATTCCACATCGAAATACAGGTTGTCCTGAAACAGAATAAGGGCCGATAATAGACTGCAAAGACGACACCATCAAAACACCATTAATGAGTCATCTGTTACTGGATGTCAACTGTTTCGTAATTCCGACACTATCTCCTGAGTAAACAGTTTTCCAGTGGCAGCAAGACACATTTATGTACGCAGTTTCCAATAAACAGGATAGCACATACTATGACACCTGATAAACCAGTAGTGGGGCACTGGTTGGGAGGGGTAACACCCAGTGGGTCGATAGTAGAAGTGTGATCCTACGATCCAAGAACTCCAGACGTCGCACTTTAGCATAATTTGCTTCCTTTGTATTTCACTTTTAAATTCCTTTGACAATTATGGAATTAAGAGATTAAAAACGCGCAATCGTTCTTGCATACGCTACACACATCATTTAAGGTCTCACTACACAGATGTCATCTGCCATTGAATCACATGTTAAATTGCCTAACTTCAAATGAGGATTGCCAATAGAACGGGTTCTCATTGGCACTAACAACATACACCATTGCAAACATACATTGTATAAGCATTTTTTTTCAATCTAATTAAAATTAGCTCCACTATTACATGTGGATCTAACACCAGCCAGTTGGAGCTCATATCCACCAATCAAAACCTTACTTGCAGAATCCTGCCAGGGATTTAAAAATAATTTGAAAACATTCCGAATTATCCTGAGGGTATACGACATGTTTCGTGTGAATTACGAATGCCTTAAAACATGTTTTATTTTATAAAATAAATAATTTGTAATGTAAAACTGACGACTGATTTAGTTAGTTTTTTTTATAAATAAATAAATAATTTTTAATGTAAAATTGAAGACTGATAACCCACCCCGTACGTATTGGTATGGTTCGCTGTACTGCGGCCACTAAAATAGACTCGCCCGATATTTTTAGAATTTGTATGCTCCCAAATAACGTTATAAAAGGCGAAGTGTGATTGGTCAATATTCAAATTATTATTTACAGACGAAATGTTACCTGGACATTGGGGACTACGCAGTGTTGTTAGCAATCCGATTAAAATTAGTTCTACTGGTCTAAATAAGGCATTCGTAATTCACATGAAACATATCGTATACCCTCAGAATAATTCGGAATGTTTTTAAATTATTTTTAAATCCCTGGCAGGATTCTGCAAGTAAGGTTTTGATTGGTGGACATGAGCTCCAACTGACTGGTGTTAGATCCACATGTCATAGTGGAGCTAATTTTAATTAGATTGATTTATTTTCACTTCAAAATTGAGAACATTTCCGTCTCAGTTTTTTGCTATATTACCGCATCTGGCTGTAGTACTGGTCCGAACAGGTGGTTCATTAACCGATTCACTCCGGCAGTCTCTTCCGGTATGTACGCCCATGTTCCAAAATGTCAATGCACAATATTACAAAATAACATCAGCAAACTCCAGGCAGAAGGCTTACCATTAAATATACAAATTGTTTTAATTCTTCCCCAATTACTAGAAGTGAATATGAGAACCACAACATATGTCATAATTAGGAACTATAGTGGTCAATGAACTCTCACCAGAAAGTGAAATGTGTAGTGAGACCGTAGACCCTTCTTTGAGTTCAAGGCTTACGCTCCTTTCTAATCAACATCCCCACCCACACACCCATACTACGTAAAATCACTTGTACCCATGGGTCTGCATGCTTTCGTGTATCACTTAAAGCCGCACACCCTAGTTCCATCCAGCGAAAATAAATTATAATTTGGTTAATCTACAATCACGTTTTTATCAAATGGAGTGAAAAAGCAGGTTTTATATCGATAAATACCATGGGAATCCCCATGTCCCAATTGCTTGAAATAATTTTGAAAGTTAGTATTCTGATGTCACCGGTAGATGTCGCTCGAAGCACAACAATGCCTACGTCACGACAAATTTCACAGAGTGCGAACAAACTTGGGGTGCGTTCTTTTCACCTCTCCTGGACATGTTCCACCTGTTCTGTCCTGGTTGTATCCCCTCTCCAGATATCGTAAGACCAAAATGATAACGGTCACGTGGTATACCAACGTCTGTGACATTGAAATGGAAATATCCCGTCTAAAAATAGATTAGACCTTGTCTGCTCAACGGTTTTTTCTCAAACATACGTTCGTTTTTAAGAAATAAGAAAAATGCATTTTGTGGTATTACAAAAACCAGGATTACCAAAAAACACTTCAGGTGAATGGAAATGTATATTCTAAATAATAAACGGTAAGTAAAGTGTAATTTTATTTGTGAAAAAAATGGGTTTAATAGCGAAAAACAACGCCGTAATGGTTAACAACTAGCCGTAACTAGGGTGTGTCCCTTTAATGTTTTGCATTTACCATAGTTTGACACCCAATAGCCGATGTATTTTTCGTGCTGGGGTGTCGTTAAACATTCATTCATTCATTCATTCATTCATGCTTTCGTGTAAAACGTTTTTTTTCAATAATAAGGAATAATCCCATTCTCGTGGTCATAGTGCTCATTTTTCCTGCCCCGAGTCAGACCCCCGATCATATCGGAGGCCGGACTCGGGATAGGCGTGTTCAAAACCATAAAGGTATATGAGCACGTTAAAACCCTACCCAAGTCCAAGTCCACATTGCTCATTAAACCGTGAAACTGTCCGTGTCTTTCCTTACCTTGCTGTATTGCATGTCTTCTATAACACCAGTTCCATTTTGAAAACACCCTTTACCTGATGTGGCATTTTTGTGGCAATCTGAAATGTAATAAAAACATAACTGTCACATGTATAACCTATTTCAGTGTATTCTTATTACATTTCAACAAGCGATAGGGTTAAACGTTATTAACACATTTTGTTTTATCTGACACGCCTACTATTAACTGCTGACGTAAATCTGAACGACAAAACCTATTCCAATAAGAAACTCGTATCTCTGCACAAGGTAGAGTCGAATGGATATTAGGCAAAATCGTGACCTCTTCCATGACCCACTATCAGGCGTTCATTCTCAGAAAGACAGCCACTCCCTTGGGAGATACGTAATATAATGTATCATCCCTCTTGCATCGTCCGTAGGAGGACTGCCATGAGCACACCAACCATTCAGTTTTACAAAGTATTCTCATTGGTAATTTACTAGTAGTAACCAGTAGGGCCTCCACGAGTCCAAAATATTGGACTCTAGTACTCGAGGGTCAAACTCGACCCGGACCCGAGTACCCGACACTTACACTAGATGATGATGAGATTAAGGAATAAAGTAAAATACTAGCATTATTCATCTTAATTCCAGCGCTGAAAATGGATGCCAGATTATGCCATTGTATTGTAGAAGTGTTGTGGAAGTGTTGTGACGGACGGACGGCCAGTTTAAAAAGAGAAACTAGCGCATGATCATGTAATTATTGTGTAACTTATATCGTTGATTATCTACTGCTGAAATTATTGTCCTATATTGTCCATTGTATTACAGTTGCTCATTGTATTCCACATTGTACGGGTACTCGATTCCTGTGAACGGACTCGACCTGTGCCCGAGTACTGGAGTACTCGTGGAGACCCTAGTAACCAGTGGTAGTGAGCAGGACATTTTACACAAAGAGTCCGTGACATGGGCGGATCCAGGAAATATTTTTAGGGGGGGACCAAAAAAGAAGGGCACATTGACTCGTCAAAAGGGCACCTTACTACAAGTTTTGATATTTACAATTAATATGAATTCCTACAGTTCTACGTCATAATATACTAGCAATAATGAAGTAAATTGGCGTCACTCGCGTTAGAACCTCAATGGGGCCCCATTGAGACTCAATAACACAGACACATATCTGCAAGCTTGTGCATGTACACGAAAATCTTGATTTCATTTATCTACAATATAATTATTGTTTACTTAAAAAAAAAAAATTCTACAAACAAAAAGAGCACTTGGACATTTTGAGGGCACTTGAACAATTTTTTGGGGGGGACGCGTCCCCCTGGTCCCCCCCCCCCCCCCCTTGGATCCGCCCATGCGTGATTTGAATCATCTCAGTTACATGTGAAGCTGATGTAGGTACTGAATGCACTTTTACCATAACTATACAATAGTTAGTATAACCTAGTTCAAAATGCACGTTGAGGCATAGCTCCAGGGTGTAGGTTCATTTGAGTGGGGCTGGGGGTGGGGTATGTAAAAGTGTTGGTATCAAAGTGCTCCTAGTGATAGTCGCTAGTTTGAATTTCCCAGTTAGGGCCTAGGATAACTGATCCTTCAGGAAATGATGATTTATTAGTTACATTAAGAGTCACAGATCCTAGTTTCAGCCCGTGAAAATGGACACTAAATTTAGTTAATCTACAAACCTGCAACACACATTTAAATAAGCGTATAACAGAGAGAAGCTAAAGTCTGTGATGTTTAAAGGCATATTGTCACAGACAACTGACCTATTAAATGGCCTAGCAAAGTATTACGTGAAACATATGTATTTGATTTGTCCCTAAATGTACTTTATTCAACAATCTACATAACCATCATACTCCACTTATTAATGATATTTTGTAAAAATAATTGAATTATGGCAATGATCCATAATTTAAAAATTAATATTGCCAAGAGGATTGACATGGATTTCACTCCATCATGGTTTAGTTAAAGTGAGTCAATAGCCAGATTTGGTTTCTAAACATTGATGTAATTTTCATTTATTATCCACTTTTGGAGAAATAAGGTCCTTAAATCCGTGACAGTATGCCTTTAAACAGGGAAATACCGTCTAAAAATAACTAGAACTTGTCTTAAAGGGACATTCCTGAGTTTGTTGCAATTTTTAAGATGTTATCGACTAACAGAGATTTTTCAACGATTGTAATTATATATCAACTGTATTTTTCGGCATAAAATATTAGTGGCTGTATATTGAGTGTGTTTCTGATCGTTCTAATATTTGTACTAGGTTAAATTTAATTTTATTTCCTAAAATATTATTTTTTCATACGTACGAAATTATTTGAAAACAAAATCCAATTTGGGCTTCTTACAAATATTAAGACGATCAGAAACACATTGAATATACAGACACTGATATTCTAAACGAGAAAATATTTTTAATATGCAAGTTTAATCGTAGAAATATTTTATTAGACGGAAACATCTTACAATGCAGCAAACTCAGGAATGTCCCTTTAATTACCATTACTTAGAATTATGAAATCATTTGGATAAGGTGATAACAGAGAGAAACTAAAGTCTATGATGTTTAAACAGGGAAATACCGCCTAAAAAAAAGATAACTAGAGCTTGTCTTGTCAACCATTACTTCTTAGACGAACGTGCGTTTGTAGAAACTAGGGTCTGTCACTTTAATATCGCAAATACGAAAATACATAACCTTTCACCGAGGTGTCACAAAAATGTTATATTAGAAGAAGAAAAAAAAGACTAGAACACCGTATGCCTTTCTGCTAACGATATCCTAATGGAAGGAAATGTTTTAGTTAACGACGCACTCAACACATTTTATTTACTGTTATATGGCGTCAGACATATGGTTAAGGACCACACAGATATTGAGAGAGGAAACCCGCTGTCGCCACTTCATGGGCTACTCTTTCCGATTAGCAACAAGAGCTCTTTTATATGCACCATCCCAAAGACAGGGTAGTACATACCACGGTCTTTGATATGCCAGTCGTGGTGCACTGGCTGGAACGAGAAATAGCTCAATGGGCCCACTGACAGGGATCGATCCCATACCGACTGCACATCGAGCGAACGCTGTACCACTGGGCTACGCCCCGTCCTATATCCTAGTGGACTAATGGCAGATAGTTTTATTGTATGCGCTATGAACATACAAACCTATATGTGTAACGTCCTCCCACTGTATAATGATGAGAAGCTCGTTGGCGTACTTGAACCAGGATACGAATTTCAGCCATATAAAATACACTGGAATGGAACTGAAAACAGCAATGGTAAAAAATATTGTTTTAAACATATTAAATATGTGGCAATGAATTTTGCATTTATGTTGTTTTCTTTCATTTCTCTTAAAGGGACATTCCTGAGTTTGCTGCAATTTTTAAGATGTTATCGATTAACAGAGACTTTTTATCGATTTCAATTACGTATCGAATATATTTTTCGGCATTAAATATTAGTGGCTATATATTAAACGTGTTTCTGATCGTTCTACTATTTGTACTAGGTTAAATTTCATTTTATTTCCTAAAGTATATTTTTTCGTACGTATGAAATTATTTGAAGACAAAATCCAGTTTGGGCTTCTTACAAATATCAACACGGCCAGAAACACATTGAATATACAAACACTGATATTCTAAACAAGAAAATATATTTAATATGTAAGCTTAATCGTAGAAATATATAATTTTTCGGAAACATCTTACAATGAAGCAAACTCAGGAATGTCCCTTTAATGCAAGTATAACATTTGTCATGCAACTATGTATACGATAGGTAATAGCAGATGGCTAACAAAGCACTGGGCCAAATTTCACAAAACATCGTAAGCCTAGTTTTGTACGTAAACGTCGATTTATGACTAAACCACAATGCTTATTACTATTATAGTACAATAAATACAGTTAGAAGTACACATATTTCATTTTCCGTTGTCCTTAGAATGCTCAATTTTCCGTAATGATGTAATTTTTGTGTGTGAAATAGATGACAAACACATGTAAACGTACGACCGGTATGACTGTTTGTCACAGCAGATGGGAGATGTAGTGTGTGGCACAGATGACTAAAATAAAAACGCAACTGTTGCGGTTGAAGAGACAAACAGTTACTGGGATGTGAAAGTGTACAGCAAAAGAAGTGGAAAGATAGGTGCTGCCATATTGGGGAGAAACGAGATGGAAATGGTAAGGAAAAGAAAGGGGAAGTGCGATAGTGATACAAAAAAACCCAACCCACTGTTTAAAACGACAATAAAATAACCCGCAATTAAAGTTCCACTTCCATTATGGACTGTCTAATGAGGAAAAAGATTGAACTCTCAAATTGAAGATGCTCGTTTTCTCCAGGGTGGGGCGGGACGGTGCCCAGTGGTAAAGTGCCCGCCTGATGCGCGATCGGTCTAGGATCGATCTCCGTCGGTGGACCCATTGGGCTATTTCTCGTTCCCGCCAGTACACCACCACAACTGGTATATCAAAAAGGCCGTGGCATGTGATATCCTGTCTGTGAGATGGTGCATATAAAAGATCTTTTGCTACTAATGGAAAAAAGTAGCAGGTTTCCTCTCTAAGACTACAATATTATGTCGAAATTACCAAATGTTTGACATCCAATAGCTGATGATTCACAAATCAAATGTGCTCTAGCGGTGTCGTTAAACAAAACAAACTTTTTTCTCGAGGAATGGCTTCTTGACCTTTATATTATTTTTTAAAACCCCCACAAAATAACTGGCTCGTTGCTACTTCAGTCGGTGCTAAAGAAGCGAACACCAGGCATCCTACATGGTGGACAAAAAAAAGCACTGTATGGAACTGGCAACTGTGTTGCACCAATCGCCAAAATCCCTTGGCTTGTTATAGCTTGAGATACTAGGACTGGAACGTGGGGATGGGCCCATTAAAGTCTCAGACTAGAGTCTTGAGTCTTGACTCTAAAAGCTGTATAAGTATTAAATTCAGGCCAGGATTAGAGCTGGGCGGTATACCGTATATACTGTTCGGTATCGGTATTGTGTCAATACCGACTTGCCGTACCGAGCAAATTTCAAAATACAGAAATTTCGGTCTTGAAAAATAGTTCCCGAAAAGCAGTAATAATATATCTTTCGAACGCAAAATGGGTTGGTATAAATCAGACGAGAGCCTTGTGTATGGAATTTAATTGTATTTAGATGAAATTAGCGGGTGAGCCATAACACAGGCATGCATTTAAAGCCGAGTATACCGAAAATAGCGCTCGATATCGGTATCATGTCAATACCGAATACCGTACCGATACCGAGGTAAATCACCCCCAAAATACCGATATCGATACCAAACCTCAAATTTCAATACCGCCTAGCTGTAGCCAGGATATCAAATAAGATAATTATAAAAGCTTGTGCTGTTTAGGCGACCTTTAAAGGAAACCAATTGCAAGGTCAAGGGGTTGGTGGACAAGGGTATTATAGTTACATTATATCCAACGATGTCATATGCAAATCATGTAGCATGAATATCAAAATATCACAGATAAATCCCAGTGTTTCTGCCAGAAAGAAATGTGTGGGTATGGCGCTATGGAATTGAATGTATCCACAGTCAAGAGGGGATGGGGGGAGGGGGGGGGGGCTTCCCACAGAAAGAAAATTGGTTAAGTTTAGAGTTAAGGTTAAGAATATCAAACAGTAATGATAAGAATAATTAATTTTGTCAAAAGGTTAACTTAAAAAAATATATATCTGCAAAAACAAAATTGGGTATGGCGCCATACCCATTTTACCCTATGGCAGAAACCCTGAATTATTCATTCTACAAATACGTAAAATAGGTTTTAGTTACTCACTCATCTGTGACAAAAAAACCTCCAAAGAGCATGAAAGGAATCATTATAGGGGGCGCCACCGACAAAGCTACATTGACGGACCGTGCGAGCGATGATACCAAGTAACCTGGAAAGAAAATGACAAGCACTGTTATCTCAATTTTCAGACTGATATTTAAAAACAATATAAACTTACAGATGCATGTCCAGAATAATTCGTTTGTAGGCCTGTATTTACTTTTGTCTACTTTTGCCAAGACTCGACATTTTCCACCTTATGATACCACTGTAAATTGTATGCATGCGTGCACACCAGACAATTTATTTTCTTCCTGTTGATACTAAGCATTCGGTCTGATTACCTTCTCTTGCACTGGCGTAGGAAAGGGGGCACTTTATAGCAGAAGCGATGTTTTTATATACTTATACATGTATTTATATATATGTATGTGTGTGTGCCCCCCCCCCCCTACCCCCCCCCCCCCCCATACACACACTTTTTGGCACCTTCCTACGCCTGTGCCTTGGATATCTTTGACACTAGTAAATGCTCCCACCCACCCTCGACCATGATATGCAAGAAATTTCAAAAATATGACACGTGAAGGCCTATATATATCTTTATGTTCCTGCTATTAATAATACAATTTTATTTCAGTCAGATTGGTTCATAATATACTTAACAAAATTAATTAAGGGACAGTAGACTTTTTTTTTAGCCAGTTTTTGCTAATATTATAACATGTTAGCAGGTTTTAATCACTTGATTTCTAAATGTTGTTCGAGTAAATTCTGACCAGTGATGTAATCTTTGTATGCTTTGTGAAATTAAAGCCAATTGTATTTCGTACTCTATATTTAAAGAAACATGTCACAAATAATCACTGACCCTTATTTAATTTAGTTGAGTATATATAAACCATGGTCTCTGTCATTTTCTTACCGAATCCTCCCGCTGTATTCGCTACCAGTATAAGAACGCCGGTGTACATCAAGAACGCAGTCACAGAGTTGTATAAACCTGTCAAAATAGTAAGGATAGTACTTCAGGAGGGGGGTTCGGGAGAGGGGATTTCAGGCTTCTCTATTCGAATTTTAAAAAATGTAATCGTTTGAGAGTGCTTATTATTTAAGTTGGCGCGAAACGATTTTTTTGTTTGTTTGTTTGTTCTCATGTACAAGTAGTTTTGGACCCGCCCCCCCCCCCCCCCCCCCCCCCCCCCCCCCCCCCCCCCCCCCCCCCCCCCCCCCCCCCCCCCCCCCCCCCCCGAAATAAATAAATAAAAAAATAACAATAATAACAACAACAACAACAAAAATAATAATAATAAAGTAAAGTAAAGTAAAAGTAAAGTAAAGTAAAGTAAAGTAAAATAAAATACAACAAATAAAACAATAAATAAAATAAAAATCCTGGATCCATGCATGTACTTGCATTAGCATTGCTGTATATCAGCAGGCGCTGCTGCGGATTTTATTCAAGGAAGGGAATGGAAACTGACACACACACACACACACACACACACACACGCACGCACACACACACAAAAACACACACACATAAACACACACACAAACACACACACACACACATACACATCTCCAGTATTACACAGTACACTAACGTGTGTTTTATACAGACGGTCGTCCCCTATCCAGGCCCGTAAGAACCGGTGGTGGGGCGAATCAATGTTGTGGTGGCATGGGGTCACAAGTATCATAATAGCGATATGTTTTGGTTTATTTTCATATAAACTCTTTATCTTGTTATACTAGTAATATATTCTCTAGAATAGGAGTAGGAAGAGAGGGATCAGGAAGCACTGCTCCCCAACTACGAAGCTGGCATAGCCATAATATACCCCCCCCCCCTCCCCCGCCGTTCAAAAAACATATCACCACTGGCGTAGGAAGCGAGGGGGGCAAGGGGGGCACTTTTCTTGATCCAGTAGCAGCCAGGATGGTTTATATATGTGTGACCCCCAACCCCCCCCCCCACCCTCCACTCTTTTTGGCACCTTCCTACGTCCCTGATCAGTAACTGCCACCCCCCCCAACCAATTATTTGATATATATATATATATATGCCTATAAATAACACCTAGATATATAAATGTGCAAGTCGTGCGCTATGTGCTGTCACACGGTAGCTTTTAAAACAAGAAGACTAGAAAATCGATCAGTTACCTCTCTTCTCTTTATAGTCTTTTTTATATCTACAAACATTTGAAGCACGTTTCAATGACACGTGTTAAGAAAACGGATTGCTGTTGGCAGTTTTGGAGTACAGTGCTGTACTTAACCTAACAGGATTAGAGGAGTGCTAATACAAAACTCCAGGGCTCATTAACATAAAGGTTTTTTTTCCAGCTAGACGAAATGGTTCTTTTTAAACCATTTAAAACTAAAAACTACCATACTCCCATCTCCGCCCACACCCGCAATCCGCCACTGATTCAAATTAATATGCTTACCAACCATCCAGTAAATTATACAGCTGAATAAAATCGGAAAAATGGTAAAACTTGGAAACTGAAAAAAAATAAAATAATAATAATTAACTTGATATCAAATGATGATAATGATGATGATGATGATGATTTTTAAAAATGATGATGATTTTGTTTGATGATGATGATGTTTTTTTAATGATGATGATAATGATGATGATGATGACAATAACGATGAGAACGATAACATATATTAATAAGAATGTAACAAATACAAATTTTACCTATGGACAGAAATAAGAAATGTTTTAAATGTTTGTTTTTTTATTGAAAAGGGGAAAATTTAAAATGTAAGTTTTAAATTGAAGCAATACGCTGAATCTAATACCTCTGCTAAAACTTTGGCGATGTAGTATACATCCACTCTGTATAGCCCACTTCCGTACTCTCGAAGGAAAACGGCTATCTCTATAGGGAACGTCTGCAAAAACAAAATATTATTTATAGTTAGTTACATTATCTGGTTACCATATTATAACATCATGTACAAATGTGAAATACAAGCTCAAATGCACTTTTACAAAAGACGCGTGTGTTCGCTATGAACGGATATCGTCAAACGTATACGCTTGATTCGGAAAAGCACATACGACAGTTTCAGTTAACACGTGCGTTTGCCGATTTCAAATTGTAGGGTTCGTCTCAAAAAATTAAAAGAGAAATCTTGCGCTGTAGTTAAAACCGGTTTGATCTTAATGGGACACACCCTAGTTACAGCTATTTGTTAACCATTACGGCGTTGTTTTTCGCTATTAAACCCCATTTTTCACAAATAAAATTGCACTTTACTTACATTTTATTATTTAGAATACACATTTCCATTCACCTGAAGTGCTTTTTGGTAATCCTGATGTTTGTAAAACCACGAAATGCATTTTTTGCATTTTTTCACAAGACGTTCTGTCGAGAAAAAACCGTTAAGCAAGCGAGGTCCAATCTATTTTTAGAGGGGATATTTCCATTTCAATGTCACAGACGTTGGTATATCACGTGACCGTTATCATTTTGGTTCGGTTTGTTTTCTCGTGCACGGTTCGCGCAATCAACATCCGATTTGTTGTTGTTCATTTGTGAGATTTTTCTTCACAGTTTGTGAACATTTTCAGTAACAATAAAGTTCAGACAAGTAAGTGTCTCAATACAAAACGTTACAAACCCTTAAAACCAATAATTTTGCTAAGTCTTACGATATCTGGAGAGGGGATACAACCAGGACAGAACAGTTGGAACATGTCCAGGAGAGGTGAAACGAACGCACCCCAAGTCTGTGAAATTTGTCGTGACGTAGGCATTGTTGTGCTTCGAGCGACATCTACCGGTGACATCAGAATACTAACTTTCAAAATTATTTCAAGCAATTGGGACATGGGGATTCCCATGGTATTTATCGATATAAAACCTGCTTTTTCACTCCATTTGATAAAAACGTGATCTAAGTGTGTTACAGGTTTGTAGATTAACCAAATTATAATTTATTTTCGCTGGATGGAACTAGGGTGTGCGGCTTTAACAACGTATTATCGACAGTCGTATCTTTCTATTTTAGAATTGTTATTTTATAAAGTGTTAGTAGAACTTTCAAAGTTTAGTTTGTATACTAGTAACACATTAATCATGTATATATTTTTAAAATAAAATATACTAAAGTAGACAATGAGTGTTTTCACTTCTTAATTTTACGTGTTAAAATCGACAAATTCAAATAAATATCATTTCGTTTGGAAAGGGTAAAGTTGGGGGTGGGGGGGTGTGTGTGTGTTTGTGTGGGGGGGGGGGGTTAACGACATCAAAGATAAAGCATATTGATTTAATAATCATCCGACCCCATACAACCGTAAATAAAATGTGTTGAGTGCGTCGTTAAATAAAACATATCCTATCCTTCCTTCCATCTGCTGTTGGATGTCTAACATTTGGTAATTTTGACATATAATCTTAGAAAGGAATCGGGTACATGTGCAGGGGGAGGGTATTGGAGGTCGAAACCCTTACTTGCCCAAGCTTAAAAAAAATTTGAAATGTATTTTTTTTGGGAGCATGGCCTCATATAAACTTCGCTTAACACAGTCTGTAACCCCAACCCCGCTGAGATCCCTGCACACGCGCCTTGGAAACCCGCTACAATTTTTTTTAGCATGGGATTGTTTATATGTACTATCCCACAGACAGGATATCACATACCATGGTCTTTTTGTATAACCGCCGATGGGGATCGATCCTAAAAACACCTTTTTAGGTCTAAGTAATGAATAAAAATAACATATAGTCTTGAAAAATGTTACGTAAATCGAACACAGTACCCTCTTCCTCTATCCCTAGAGCGTTACGTAATTAGTAACACCCCCTTACATGTAACGCGTATGCCAACAGCTGGCCACTGTCAAAATTTCAAGGCAAATCCCCCACTCACCGACCCCTGGAAAGGCGTTGTACCATACCTCTATGGATATAAATATGTTTTGGAGATATCAGACGACCCCTCAATCAAGACAGTTAAATTTGTTCAAAAATTGCGAAATCTCACGTGATCTCTTGTTGGGGAATTCTATACTTGTGATAAGCCAATGAAAACCGAGATCGGTACGAGCCCGTCAAAAGTGTTCCACTTTCAAAATCATGGCTTTGTTTTTGACCTGGATAAGCCAGCGTAGTGAAACCAATGCAGAGTGTGGCGCCATATATGCACCAAACGTAATTGGATTTTCTGTTCTATATGCTTAAATAATAAAAATATTCCAGGGAATGTAGTTTTAATTATCGATTACCTTAAAATACTAGTATACATGTTACAGGGAATACCGACTGACCATGAATTTGACAATCAATCATGAAAGGGAGGAAGGAAGGAATGATTTATTTAACAATGCACGCACTCAACACATTTTAATTACGGCTATATGGGGTCGGTTGAGGACCACACAGATAATGAGAGAGAAAACCCCCTGCCATCAAATGAACTATGCTTTTCGATTAGCAGCAAGGGATATTTTAAATGCAACATCCGACAGACAGGATAGTACACTGTCACACCACGGCCTTTGTTACAGCAGCTGTGGAGTATTGGCTGGAACGAGAAATAGCCCAATGGGCCCACCGACGGCGGTCGATCTAAAACCGATCGCGCATCAGGCGGGCGTTTTACCACTGGGATACGTCTCGCCCCATTCCAATCAATTATATTATATAGGCCTAACCGTGATACACCTTTTTGGTGGTGAAGTAACGCCAGGATCATAACAGACCAATAGTCTGATTGGCTGAAATGAATATGTATACATGGCCATGCGTACTTATCCTAAAATATGTGGAGTGGCAGTAAAACAAGAATAAGGACGGTAATTGGGGGGGGGGGGGGGGGGGGGGCGTAATATGTAATATTAATGAAGTATATTAACTCACCGCTTTACACAGGTGCAAATTAATTACTTTATCAAAAATAGGGGCAGTGAAGTGAATCTATTTAATTCTTGCCTAAATTCGCGCCTTGTCTTCTCCAGGATGACAAAAGGATGCTATAAAACTCAAACAAAAAAATTAATAATAATAAAATTAAGCGCTTTTTCATAGTTTTTTTGGATTTGCAGATGTCATCGTTGCAAGCCCTCTAAGACAGTCCTGGTAATACATACCAAACTAATCTAGCTGTTATGCAAATTATTGTTAGAACAAAGTTATTGTGATCACCTCAGATATAGAAAGTACAAATTCCGTCTATATTCCCTGGAACTATCACTAACGAGTTAAACATGTATTATCACTAGGTTTTCGAAATGATAAAATTATGAATCCCGACAAATCAAATTATGTTAGCTTGCAATTATCTTACAATTCGTTGTTGAAAAACATATCCAACTCACTTTTGCCCGTTAGATACCAATCTGATTAAAATTAGCTCTACTGGGTCTACAGTAGATCTAACAGCATTTAAATATCGACCAATTACACTTCTCCTTTTATACCGTTATTCGGGAGCATACAAATTCTGAAAATATCGGGCGAGACTATTTATGCAATAGGCGAACTTGTTGGTCTACTTCAACATTGAAAAAACTGGGGGAAAAGTGCAGTAATAAACTCTGGATTGTATACTAGTATTTAACAGATTTTATGGCTATATCATCACGGTTTTTTTTTTTTCGTCTTGAAACGAATTTTATATAAAATGTTATATTGCAATTAGTTTCCGGCATACTTCGTAATTCACCCGAATCATTTCGTATACCCTCGGCATAATCCCGAATGTTTTCAAATTCTTTTCAAATCATGATTTTGCAAGTAAGGTTTTGACTGGTCGAATGAAAGGTCAACTGGACAAGTAATAGTGGAGCTAATTTTAATTAGATTGGTTAGATACGTTTTAACACAAATCGTTATAAGATAAATGGTATATAACGGCCACTCATGTAATATTCTCTATTTACATTGAGCACTGCGAACAGACTAGTGAATGACTGGTTGGTGATCATCAGAAACAGTGCGCCGTTAATGTTTCTCACTCCGATCATGTCGTAGTCCTGCTGAAGGTACACCAGTCCCAGGATCACACTGAGAACCTAGAAAACAAAAACAAATCAAGATTTCTGCAAGAGGGTAAAACGGGCTTGGCGCCATACTCACATTTGTTTGCAGATTTTATTTTTTAAAGTTATCCTTTTGATAAAAATTAATTATTATTATCATTTCTGCATGCTTTTCTTAACACCAAGCCTAAACTCAATCCATTTTCTTTCTGGGAGAGCCCCCCCCCCCCCCCCCCCCCCCCCATACCCCCTGTTGACTGTGGATGCATTCATTTCCATGGCGCTAGACCCAACATTTTATTTCTGGCAGAATCACTGCAAATAGGCATATCAGTCCTACATATCAGAGTTTAATGAAACCCAGATATATCAGAACCTAGAAAACAAAAACAGATAGGCACATCGGTCCTACATATCAGAGATTATTAGAAACCAGATATATCAGAACCTATAAAAAAAACAAAAACAGATAGGCATATCAGTCATAAATAGCACAGCTTAATAAAACCAATATATATATATATATATATATATAGATATAGATATATATCAGAACCTAGAAAACAAAAACATATAGGTATATCGGTCCTACATATTAGAGCTTATTAAAACCCAAATATATAAGAATCTAGAAAAAAACAAAAAAACAGATAGACATATCAGTCCTACATATCAGAGCTTATTAGAAATCAGATATATCAGAACCTAGAAAACAAAAACAGACAGGCATATCAGTTCTACATATCACAGCTTATTGAAACCCAGATATATCAGAACCTAGAAAACAAAACCAGATAGGCACATCAGTCCTACATATCAGAGATTATTAGAAACCAGACATAAGAACCAAGAAAACAAAAACAGATAGGCATATCAGTTGTACATATCAGAAGGTATTGAAAACCAGATATATCAGCACATTAAATAAAAAAAAAAAAATGATACACCAGCCCAAGAATCACATTGAGAACCTAAAAAACAAAACTGATACACCACACTCAGAATCACATATACCTAGTTCAGTGAACACCAATCAAATATATAATTCCCAGAATCACACACACACACACACACACACACACACACCATGTATTTTCCAAGGAATAGGATAGCATTCACCAAGGCCTTAGTTGTAAAATGAAAGGAATTCCCCCCCCCCCCCCCCCCGTCCCCATTCCACCTCTCAACCCGCAAAACAGTTACCACGCCACCAAACCTTGGGTATGCCCCAATATATTTGCTTACCAATGTCTGCCCGCCTCGAACTTTGAAGAGAAGATCATCTCTGACAAGGGAAATCCAACTTCTCCAGATAACGGTCCTGAACTGCTTGATCCATGAGGTTTTGTATCTGCCAACAATAAACCAGTACAATATAATATTGTGTAGTGTGTGGGCGGGGGGGGGGGGGGGGGGGGGGATTTGTTTGTTTGTAATTAAGTATATGGGGCAGAAAAATATACTTTGAGTGAAACGTGATTTTGGGAGACTTAAAGAAGAAATTTGCCAAACAGATTTCCAGAGTGCACAGACTTCCGCAAAAGCACTGGTTTACCTAAATCTGTAGTAAATAATCATTCGTCCTTTTACTAAAGTCTACATATATATTACAAAGCAGTTATGCCACCTCAAGGAATAACCCGCCCCTAAAGGATATGCCTTAAAAGATTAGTCTTCAGGCGCGGTAGCCCGAGTACGCTGACTATATAGGGCTAGACGGACGTGTAAGGGCTCAATATCTGTCCAAATGTTTGTCTACAGGCGCGGGTGCGGGAAATTTAATAGGTAGTGGTGGTGGTGATGGTGGTGGTGGTGGTGGTGGGGGTATATACTGTGCCTACCGAAGTTTATAGGGAGGTCGAGTCATACTCTCCCGGAAAATATATTAAGAAAACAAATAAAACTTGATTTAGCAGGGGGGGGGGATTCGACCCCCGAAACGTCGTCCGTCCCCCCTCGCCCCCTGCACACGCGCCTGGTCTGTGTTCTCAAAAAATGGGTGTCCATTTGTTGCAAGAGATCGTTTATATGCACCATCCCACAAATAGGATAGCACATACCACGGCATTTGATATACAAGTCATTAAACGAGAAATAGCCCAGTGGGCCCACTGAATGGGATCGATCCTAGACCGACCGTGCATAAGGCGAATTCTTTATCACAGGACTTCGTCTCTCAGAAATGGTCGTGCATTCAAAAAAGGGAACACTTCATGTTTTACGACCCTCTGGTCCCTTCCCTTGGATTTCCACCTTTATATTACTAAGACTACTACCAAGTTTGTCTTCCGTTAATGGGAAAAGGGGATACATAAACATTACGGGCCAAATTTACAACGCCTGTTTTAAACTTACACACGTGTAACAACATGCACACTAAACAGGCTTCGTAAATTCGGCCTTTCTACTTTGTTTCAGTATCAGCTGAAGTGCGCCACCAATGGAGGGAATTCTACACAGAACGGACACGACCTTCACTTTTGTTAGCATGAAAACATGAATCGTTTGCTAGCACGTTGTTTGCTATCCAGTTATAGGTCCAACTGTGGCAGGCTGTTGTCTGCAACATTCTCTGCCTCCGCTGGCACGAAAGATCACATTAACAACTTGGTGAAAGGCAAGAAGATTGTCATTTTTATGAAGGGGACACCGGAGAATCCGCGATGCGGGTTCAGCAAGGCAGTGGTACAAATATTGAACTTTCACGGTGTGCAAGAGTTTGACGCTTACAACGTGTTAGAGGATGAAGATCTAAGACAAGGTAATAAAATATAGGGTTAGTTATAGTTTATTTGCAGGGGCGATCTTTTGTCTGGACCTGGGGGTCGAATATTACCCTCCAACCCCCTCCCCAGGCTCTGCCCCTGACTTGAGATTAACCTTGACTTGAGTTGCATCACTATGCAGCGTAATGCAAGGGGCAGGGCGGGATGTAGCCCAGTGGTAAAGTCCTTGCCAGATGCACAGCAGCGTTGAAAATTAAAATGAAAGTCATGGTCGCAGCAGGGCGAGTTGAAGAAAAACCTTACTGGCCCTTTCTCAAATTCAACTAAAGTCCGAATGACATTGTTAACTGCTACGATAAATTACTCTCCTACCTACTGCAGAGCTCGAACTTGAGATACAAATTGCCGTCGGTAAAGATTGACAGTGGCATTGCCACAAAATGTATACACCATCATGTGACCATGTGTACATTATCTGCCAGTATTTAACATTCACACATTGAAATATGTCTACGTACAGCAAAAGGAAAGACTTTTGAACAATCCAGCATGCATTCTAATACACTGGTGGCGCGTACATAAATCTGCACACCTAAGCATATGTGTTATATTTTAAAGTTAAAATCTTTCTTTAAGCATATTTGTTTCACCGCCACAGTACAATGGAACAATAAATGTGTTACCAGTGTTCGAGATTAAATTTTTTGGGCAGTATCCCATTTGGATACTAACATTTTAAAATCTGGTATCCCACCTAAGAATTTAGTATTATATGGTATCCCAGTGGGATACTGGGTTCTTGAAGTCTGGTATCCAAAATTAAATTCTGGTATCATCGGGATACCGTTAATCTCGAACACTGGTTACTACTGAAAGATTTTGGGTTTTTTTGTTTGTTAAACTTAATTAATGAGCGCATTTTTAGTGGCACCCCACTGTTTTACTGGCCTTCGTGATGGCACATAAGTCTGCACAGCAAACAATAAAACAACCACTTTTGTCCAGCAGAAACAACAGATAATGGATCCGACTTTTTGTAAGTTCTAGACAAGAAACACTTCCTATTATAGTCTGTTTTGGGAAATTTTTATTATGCATTTAATGAGATGAATATAAATGGTGTTCCATGCTTTTTAGTTTGGATAACACAAAATTATAATATTAAAAAGTCAATGTCAAAATTTATTATCATTATTCAACAAATGTTGTTTGTTATTAACTGTGCAAATGAGCACAAATAGTGTTCATTAGAAATATAGCACAATCAGTGATAATTAACTTGTAACAGACTATAGCTAAAAATAGGCCATGCTGTAAGGCCTCAGATTACAGTTATCTTCCCATTTGGTTATCCAAAATCTGGAAATTTGTCTGCGCAAGTAGTCTGCTGTTTGACTGATTATTTCATGGCAGACAGCTATTAAGTGGCAACTATTTGACTGAAGTGACAGGGGAGAACATGTAGTTTGTAAACATGTGTAACTTGTTGACATTGAAGACTTGTTTGTGGTAATTCTGGCCAATGCAAAAGTAGTGCTTTTTGTGTAAAATGGCTGTACTCAGGCCAGGTTTAGAGGGTGTATTTGTTTAAACCAATATGCTGGGAGAAAGAGCTGGACAACAGGGGTTGTCCTTTTCAGGGTATGTGTGCCCCAGGCAGGCAAAGGTACATACAAAAATCCACGGACCTGCTGATATTAATAAAAATGTTACAGCCACTAAGGCTATATAGAAACATATAGCGAAATTAATTGTGGTCTGTGGCCGTAAGCTTATAGTCAGGGAAGCCATATTGATTATGTCAGGGCTCGAACTTACCAACAGCAATTGCCGTCGTTGAGATATAAATTGCCATAGGTAGAGACCATCACCAACGGCACTTTTGTGCCATAGGTAAAGCTCCTTAACAATAGTAAAATGTGTACACCTAGTGTACATTAATTGCCAATCTTTAACATTTGCATATTTGAAATGTCTACATACAACAAAATAACCTTTCAATCATTTTTATTTGCTTCAAATGTTACTTTAGAAACAAAATGCCACAGGCAGGCTCAAAATTGCCGTTGGTGGGCCGTTTCACCCATGACAATTCTTTTAAAAATTGCTGTGGGAGACAAATTCTTAAATTCGAGCCCTGTTATGTTGTGTCACTCGGAGGGAAATTCAAAGTATGCATTAACAGATAAAATAAAACATTTATTTCATTTATGGATTCATAAATTACAATAACGTATGTATTGAAGCTTCTATGTAAACTTGTATAAGTTGATATACAAGGTTAATCATTACAGCAGTGACAGACACGTGTCGACAGGTGATAAAAAAAACCATGTTGATCGAGGCTGGCTAAAGTATACTTTTAGTGCATTAATTCAGAGGGTTTTTTCAAGCACATTGTTTTATACCAATTTTATACATATATTCACAATCAAATATTTGTTTTATGAATTAAATTAATGTTGTTTGTTTGTTTACAAACATACCCCAACACTTGTTTCAAGAGTAATGTAACATAATTAACCTGTGACATGAGTGTACTATCGTTAGGCCTGAATGAACCGAGTTCTGGAACATTCAGAAGTCTTGCCTGGCTGTTTAGCCCATGGCATTTGTTTTAAAAATTGCTGTGGGAGACATATTCTTAAGTTCGAGCCCTGCTACAGATTCCACGTATTATTAGATGATAACCATGTCACCTGTATTGACTTCACTAAGGCAAAAAAGCATAAACTTTTGCCTTTTTTATGAAATACCGGTACTCTTCAAGAGGGTTTAAAGGATGTGACGTAATCTACCATCATAACATGGTTATGGTATAAAGGCAATCGTGATGTCAAGTTTTTCAGAGGCTTCCACCATTCTTGAAGAGTATTCTACATTAAAAAAAAGGTAAAATGTCAGTCGGCAAAAAACGGCATGCTTTTTGTCCTAGGAGATCTTAACAAAGTCGAGACAGATTGCATGGTTATCATCCACTACATGTATGTGGAAGCTGAGTGCTCGCTTGGGGTGCTTGCATCGCAGAATCAAACCACCTCAGTGGATCCATTTAACTGATTGAGGTTTTTTCTCATTCCAACCAGTGCACCACAACTGGTCAAAGGCTGTGGTGTGTGCTATCCTGTCTGTGGGATGGTACATATAAAAGATCCTTTGCTACTAATGGAAAAATGTAGCGGGCTTCAACTTTCCTCTGATGACTACATGTCAAATTACCAAATGTTTGACATCCAATAGCCAATGATTAATTATTCAATGTGCTCTAGTGGTGTCGTCAAACAAAACAAACTTTATATTAAAGTGAACTACCAATAATTTAGTTGGTAAAGTGCATATATAACAGATCCCATGTCTTTAATGGAAAAATTGTAACAGGTATCCTTGGAATAATCAAATATTTGACATCCCTTATCTGGTGATTAATAATCTAATGTGCTCTGTGGTTGTGTGGGGGCGAGACGTAGCCCAGTGCTCGATGAGCGGTCAGTCTGGGATCGATCCCCGTCGGTGGGCCCATTGGGTTATTTCTCGTTCCAGCCAGTGGTGACAGTGGGTTTCCTCTCTCAATATCTGTGTGGTCCTTAACCATATTATGTCTGACGCCATATAAATGTGTTGAGTGCGTTATTAAATAAAACATTTCTTTCTGTGATTGTGTGAAACAAAACACACACCTCACTTATTTTAGGTTGTGGTATAAGCAGTTAGTTATAGTCCTCAAACAGTAGTTGTAGGATAAAAGTATTCTTAGCTATTCATGCAGAATGTGGTTCAATAAAGGCAAGAGTCGCATGGTAGTTGACTTACTAAAGGCAGAGTTGTATGGTTTATGTGACTGGAAATATACATGGTGTATGATAGTCTTTGTATGATTGTTTTCATCTAAGTCATTTAGTAGGTCAAATGCTACAAAAGTACTACAAACTTCAAACACCAGAACAACCATAAATACTGGGAAACTCTTTGGAAAGCATTTTTTTAGTAATCAGGGTTTAAGCTGTCATTCGCCAAATGTAAATCACTGTTTACTTTGGCAGATTTATTTTATTATTAATTTGCTGAAAAAAACTAACTGAAACAATTGTGTGCCATTGTTTTTTACTGGCTCGCACTATTTCGATATCTCACAGAATAAATGTACACTGTGTCACAGTGTTCTGATTATGTAACTACATTGCCAAGAAGTAATTACTTGACCTTTATAACATGCTCAAAGACAGGTCAAATATGTTATAGAGATAGAGAGACTTATTTTGTTATTATTGTTAGGTTAATTGAAGCTTCAGCTTGGTTAAAGACTTTCTGTCCAAATCCACCAAACTGCTAATAAGTTTTGGGGTCCAGGGGTCTAATTCACTAAACTCTTGCAACTTTGCGATCTCGCAGTACAGTACTAAAATACTTTCAAAGAGGATGCTTTGTTGTCTAATAGAGCCTAAGAGACCTTTGTGAATGAGTTCCCAGCTTAATTTAAACTCCGAGTAATTTTATTGATGGATTATAGTACACACTGTGTTTGACAAATGTTAGAGAAAGTCACCAGCCCTATGTATTATAATTTATAGTAATACAGTTGATAATTTCCACTAGCCCAGAACAAAAATTCACTGGCCGGAACTGACGGCTGGTGGACTTGTCGGACCCTGTATACAACATGATAATTAATGGGTAATTGTATTTTGGGTCCATGATGTTTCTAAATATACAACTGTAGACAATTGTTTCTGAGAAATCCGGTGGCTCAGTAGCAGAACATTTGCCTGACGTGTGATGGGTCACTGGATAGATTGTCCTTGGTCGCCTTTTTTTTCATCCCAGCTAGTGCAGGGAACATTTTGTTCATTATCACACTGCAATTTGTTATGCAAGTTTCAGAGCGTGCTACACACAATTCTAAAACATTAATAAAAATTGGAAAATAAAACGTTCACTGCAGTGCCCCACAACTGGTGCATCAAAGGCTGTGGAATGTACTGCCTACAGGAAATTACATATAAACGATCCTTTGCTGCTTTATTAGTAAAAGTAACCCATGTAGTAGCGGTGGGTTTCCTCTCACTTTCTCTTGACCATGTGTCGAAGTAGCATTGTTAAGACATAAAATAGACATAATTTAAAATGTACTGAGGTGTCATTAAACAAATATTCTTTTCCTTTCAATATTTGTTTGTTTTACGTTGGTCTAAATAATAAATTATCTACTCTGTCAGGAAAGTCTTATTAATGGATGTATGCAATCTAATTAAAATTAGCTCCACTATTACATGTGGATCTAACACCAGCCAGTTGGGAGCTCATGTCCACCAATCAAAACCGTACTTGCAGAATCCTGCCAGTGATTTAAAAATAATTTGAAAACATTCCAAATTATCCTGAGGGTATACAACATGTTTCGTGTGAATTACGAATGCCGTAAAACATGTTTTATTTTATAAAATAAATAATTTGTAATGTAAAACTGAAGACTGATTTAGTTTAGTTGATTTATTTTTATAAATAAATAAATAATTTTTAATGTAAAATTGAAGACTGATAACCCACCCCGTACGTATTGGTATGGTTCGCTGTACTGCGGCCACTAAAATAGACTCGCCCGATATTTTTAGAATTTGTATGCTCCCAAATAACGTTATAAAAGGCGAAGTGTGATTGGTCAATATTTAAATTATTATTTACAGACGAAATGTTACCTGGACATTGGGGACTACGCAGTGTTGTTAGCAATCCGATTAAAATTAGTTCTGGTCTAAATAAGGCATTCGTAATTCACACGAAACATATCGTATACCCTCAGGATAATTCGGAATGTTTTCAAATTATTTTTAAATCACTGGCAGGATTCTGCAAGTAAGGTTTTGATTGGTGGACATGAGCTCCAACTGGCTAGTGTTAGATCCACATGTAATAGTGGAGCTAATTTTAATTAGATTGTACCGATTGTGTAATCGAAAGGTGATCGGTTGATGTCAACCGATTATAATCGATGATCGATGACCAGCCTTGGTGGCTCAGTGGTTAAGCCATCGAACTACAGGCTGGTAGGTACAGGGTTCGCAGCCCAGTACCGACTCCAACCCAGAGCTAGTTCTTACGGGCTCAGTGGGTAGATGTAAGGCCACTACACCCTCTTCTCTCTCACTAGCCATTAACCAACTAACAACTAACCCACTGTCCTGGACAGACAGCCCACTACTATGCAGTGTTGTTAGTTTTAAATCAAAGGCAGGATTCTGCAAGTAAGGTTTTGATTGGTGGACATGAGCTCCAACTGGCTGGTGTTAGATCCACATGTAATAGTGGAGCTAATTTTAATTAGATTGGGATGTATGCAAAAATAAATACATATTAAAAATGATGTTATTGTTATCATATTTAATTCTACCTTCTGTATTTTTCAGGAATTAAAGAGTATAGTAAATGGCCAACCATACCACAGGTTTACATGAATGGGGAGTTCATTGGAGGATGTGATATTTTGTTGGACATGCATAAAAATGGAGAACTCGTGGAGGAATTGAAGACCGTTGGCATCAGATCGGCATTACTTGATCACCCCAACAAGCAAGCATAATGATGTGTTTGGACAAACGTGACTTTTTATCATGGTAGTAAAACTGCAGATCTTGTGTTTCTTTTTACACTAATTAAAAGTTTTAATACAATTGTGGATTAGACATTTTCAATTTTAAATACTGAAAATCACTAATTAAAAGTTTTAATACAATTGTGGATTAAACATTTTCAATTTTAAATACTGAAAATCAGGAAATGTTAGCGAGCATAAAAGTTTTGCGAGTTTTGCAGCGTCATGAATACAAGACACTAATATTTGATGATGCTAAATTTAAAGAGACATACAATAGACTGTTCCGTGTGATTGTTTTCTTGGTGATTAACTGAATACACATCAGTGGTTACATGCTATTGATTAATCCAAAGGGATAGCAAACAACAATAGTTATTAGTTAGCATGCACATTACTGCAATTTTCTACTAAATTTAAGTTGTCAGTAAGCTGTATAACTTCAAAATTATTCAAAAACATTATTTCAGCACACTCTACAACTTAAGATTATTCTTTCCTTATTTTAGTTTCTGATATGACAACCTCACAAAAGTTTTATGTTGCTAATACAAATGTATGTCACTTATTTTGATCTTGCTAAAGTTTAAGATCAGTAATATTTTATTATTGACATTACTTTTGGATGTGTATTTTTGGTCCCTTCATTAAGCATATATTATTTGCATGTGATGAACATGTTTAAAAGGTATTGTATTTTGTTGTTTTTATTGCACGGATTACGATACTCATTGGAAACCTAGTGTTTTCATGTTAAAATCCGAATGTTTGTTGTATTGATTTTATACATGCACATGTAGAACTTGTGTATTTGATGTTGCCCATGTATATTTGAATTGTGTGTGTATGTGCAATGGATCTTTGTATTTAAACAACTGTGTGAACACAACTTACCTAAACATACTGGTATTGCATTAATTTACTATATACTAGTACATTTGAGAATTAAAAGAAACAAATTTTTCAGTTTGGTTTGCTTATTTTATGATAGATGCTTATTTGCTTATTTTATGACAGAAAGAAAATTAACACATGTATATGTCAAATTATGCATAAATAATATATGTACACAACATTGTTTGGAGTTTTTTAATGGAATTTTAGATGGCTTAATCGTTTAGCTTAAACAAATGTTGCATTTTTATTGGTTGTAAAATATATCGGCAATAAATTTTGGTTTCTGTTGAGAGGCTTTTCCAGGTGAGAATACCTGGTCCAGTGTAACTACCGGTATGTTGAGTGAATGTTCTTCTCTCTTTAGATCAGTTGCTATTTTTATCACATACTTCTTAACTTGTCAAGAATGGCTGAAATAGTTTTCATAAGATAAAGTTCTTGTATACTCGTGAATGTTCTCGAGATGGGTTTACCTGTTGTTCAGATCTCTGTATTCACTATTCGTCATTTGAGCATTTTAGGAATATTAGAGGCTTGATGTAGCCAAGTGGTAAAGTGCTCACTTGAAGTGCAGTTCATGAGCACATCTACAATAGTATATTTAAAAAAATCTACTTTGATAAGCACAAATGAAATGCTATATGTACCATATTAACAAAATCTTACCTGTTGTGCTGTTCATCAAATGCATCCTCAAACTGAAAGTGAAAATACAATCCTTGAATTGAACAGCTTTTAATCATAATGATTTGAATACGGCTTTCATTCATTCACTGTATTGTTGCACATAGCTAAAGGTCTATATATGTTTTTAAGGGACAAAAATTGGCAATAAATACTTTCAATATAGCAGTATTCATCTTTTTTTTTTCTTCTTTTTTTCTTCATCTTCTGTTTTTGTTAAGAGTGTGTGTTTGTTGTTATAGAAGGAAGGAAGGAAGGAAATGTTTTATTTAACGATGCACTCAACACATTTTATTTAACGATGCACGCAACACATTTTATTTACGGTTATATGGCGTTGGACCACACAGATACTGAGGGAGGAAGCCTGCTGTCGCCACTTCATAGGCTACTCTTTTCAGTTAGCTGCAAGGGATCTGTTATATGCACCATCCCAAAGACAGGATTGCACATACCATGGCCTTTGATGTACCAGTCGTGGTGCACTGGCTGGGTGGTTGTTACAGAGCATAGCACATACTGTGAGCCTTTACATATACTGGTAATGTCTTCAGGACTTGGTGTTCCAAGGCTATTCCGTCAGTAAATCTTTTGCAAGAATAATTGCAAATAATTTTTGACACTGCTTCCCCATCCCCCAGTATTGCTGTTCCAACCATATCAATGGTTGTGGGTATGTGCTATCCTGTATGAAAAAATTGCATATATATAAAAGACACTTTGGTACTTATTAATAAATACTAGCCAGAATGGTCCTGACCCTGACTGCACAGTGGTTAAAGCACCAGGTTTAAACGCCAATAGGTGGTGGGTTTGTATCCCAATACTGACTCCCATCCAGGCTGAGTTGTAGCTGCTAAATGGGAAGGTGTAGGGTCACAGGTTTGGTTTCTTCTACCTAAATCTGTACCACAAATCATTAACCTACCATAAATCATTAACCTTTCTATCACAAATCATTGACCTATCTATCACAAATCATTAACCTACCATAAATCATTGACCTATCTATCACAAATCATTAACCTTTCTATCACAAATCATTAACCTACCACAAATCATTGACCTTTCTATCACAAATCATTAACCTTTCTATCACAAATCATTAACCTACCACAAATCATTGACCTTTCTATCACAAATCATTAACCTACCACAAATCATTGACCTTTCTATCACAAATCATTAACCTCTGTCCTACATAGATCCCAGACAGTCGAGGTTTCTCCACATGATGATGTGCTTGAACTTTAATTGGATTACACGACAGTAAAGTGAAATAAGTGAATGTTCCAACCACCAGTGCTTCACGAATGGTATATCAAAGGCCATGGTAACTGCTGTACTGTCCTGTCTCTGTGGACAGTACATTAAAAAGATCCAAGGGGTGGGACGTAGCCCAGTGGTAAAGTGCTCGCTTGATGCACCGTCGGTTTGGGATTGATCCCCGTTGGTGGGCCCATTGGGCTATTTCTCATTACAGCCAGTGCACCACAACTGGTAATCAGAGGTCGTGGTAGGTGCTATCCTGTCTGTGGGATGATACATATAAAAGATCCCTTGCTACAAATGGAAAAATTTAGCAGGTTTCCTCTCTGTCTGTCAAAATGACTATATGTTTGACATCCAATAGCAGATGATTAATAAATCAATGTGTTCTAGTGGTGTTATTAAACAAAACAAACTCTTGTTGGAAGTCCGTATCTGTTGGTGGTCCGGGTATGCATCTTTCCAACACATCAGGCTCATATTTGAGTTGACCCTCCCTTTATGTGGGAAGATGTAAGGCCACTAGCTTGGCTTCTTTCTCATTAACCACTCTACCACAAATCATTAAGCATGGTCCTGAAGAGATATTCCAAATAGAAGAGGTTTGTTCCCAAGATGATGTGCTTGCATCACAACTGGACTCCGCGAAAATAAATTGTAATAAACAATCTTAAATAAGATGGCTATTTGACATGTAGAGTTTCCCTGTCATTCTCTTGATGTTTCTAAGTCGCAATATGGCACTCTAATGAGATGTTAAACAAATATTCCTTTTTTCTGACATATTAATGCACTACTCACTCACCAGCACAGAATGCGTTAGGTTGCTACTTTGTTCACTCAGTGTTGCTGTGTCGTGAGCTATCGACGTCATTTCAGCACTTTGATCGAAGGCATCGCATATTTTCTAAAATGTAATTTAAAAAAAAAGAAAAAAAGCTATATCTTTGTACTAATATTTTGAATCTGTGATATACTTTTGCATTATTTAACTATTAAAATTATTGAAAAACTAATTTTAAATCACTCAGACCGCATGATGCACGCGATAAACATTTAATTGTTATGGGAACAGATCCCTTAATAAGTTCTTACTGCCTTTGGTGTCGATAGCCATTCACTCCGATTTCAATTTTTTTTGAAAGACTGGATCTTTGGATGATTAATGCTGAATGTAAACATTTAAAATATTTTATTTGAATCTAATAGACATCTATTAAGCATATAATTAGATTTTTCAAAAATGTTAACGTTGCTTTACAGTGGTCACAGATGAGGCCCGTAGGACCGATATCTGGAGGGAGCACAGTATCTAGTGACGGTAGAGGCGCAATCCAAATTTTGTTCTTGATGTAGTGTACCCCCCCCCCCCCCCCCCCCCCCGAAAAAAAAACCAAACAAATTTTCGTCCTCAAGTTTCAGGCCTGCAGATTAAGCAGGTTTTATTGTACATTCTGAAAAGAGAAAATACATCAATTGATTTGTATTATTGTCATATAAAAATTCAAAAGTACGCTCTACCTCCACAGTTTCCCTGCATTCGCTTTCGTTTCCTGGGACTATAGCCAACGTCAGAACGTAAAAGTCAGCAGGGTTGAAGTTCACTGGACATGGGTAGTTTAACCTTTAAAAAGAAACCAGGTCAATAACAGCAATTTATGATACAATCGTGTTATTAATAAACCGATAATGTACCATTTCACAGGCACGTCGGAGCCGATGAGGCTCTAGCCTCCTCAATACGTCTGATTCAAAAATATTATTGGTAGTAAATCTTAATACCCCCTTCACATACACGGATTTTTCTTACGAGTCCTTACGGATCGCCAACTCGTAGTCAATCGCAAGCATCCGTAAATAACTCGCTGGTATCCATAAATAACTCGCAACAACTCGCAGACACTCGAAAGGAGAGGCAATTTTTTTGACATGTCAAAAATCTTCTTACGATTGTCCACGGATTGATTTTTCCGTAAATAACTCGTAACAATCCGTAAGTATCGTAAACCGCTCGCAACAACACGTAACCATCCGTAAACTGCTCGCAAGAATCCGTAAATGACTCGTAACCATTTTTTTTACGATTTATTACGGTTAGTTTACGATTTATTTACGGATTATTACGAGTGCTTACGTGTTCTTTACGATTTCATTCGGGTCGTGTTACGATGGCTTTACGGATTGTTACGAGTTATTACGAGCACTTTACGTGGAGATGCAGGACCCTCTTTGGACAGTATGTCCAAAGAGGGTCCTGCAGGCCAGCCAGGTCCTGCACCAAACCCTTCTGCGAGCTGGACGCCTCCTCCGCCTCGGTTGAGGAATATCTGGTAGCTGCTGGGCCTCGTCCTCTTCCCTCTGGGCTAGTTGAAGGAGCAATTGTAGAAATTGTTGATATAACTGCAATCTGTTTCTCTCGTATGCCATGTTGTCTCTCTGGATGTCAGTTGTCGAATGATGATACATTGAGATTTGCAGGATTTATATATTTTTTGGCAAAAAATCGTAAGGACTCGTAAATACTCGTAACTAACTCGTAACTATTCGTAACAACACGTAAACAGGTCGTAACTAACACGTAAAAGCTTCGATGAATAGTAACATTCCGTAATATACTCGTAACAATCCGTAAAAAGCTCGTAAAATGCTCGTAGTTATCCGTGACAACTCGCAACAAATCGTGGAATTTTGCCGTAATGACTCGTAATAATCCGTAATAAACCGTAAATAGCTCGTAATAACTCTAACAACTCTTAACTCGGTTGTAAAAGTGGCCAAATCGTAAGGATCCGTGAATTTGTGCGATCCGTAAGGACTCGTAAGAAAAATCCGTGTATGTGAAGGGGGCATAAGGCAGAGATGAATTTTACCTGTAGAATGCAGGAAATTGCTTTTAAGGACTATTTGTTTTCAAACTTTTACGGGAAAGCATACCCACCCCCCCGAAACTTTTCTGGGTGTGCTCGATTACAGTCAGCCCCCCCCCCCCCCCACCCCCACCCCAGTCAACTTGCTTCCGCCGTGCCTGTTTTAAGATGAAAGATGGGTATAGATCTATAACTTGCCGTATCGGTATATTGCTGTGCATTGTTTTTAATCAGCCACCTTGATGGCGTAATGGTTAACGACGCACGCACTCGACACATTTTAATTACGGTTATCTGGCGTCGGACATGACATTGTGGTTAACAACCACACGGCTAATGAGAGAGGAAACCTGCTGCAGCCATGCAACGGATGACCCTTTCCGACTACCGGTAAGAAATATTTTATGTGCAACATCTCAGTCTTTGTTACACGACTCGAGCATTGACTGGAATGAGAAATGGGCCTTCGGACGGGGATTAACCCTAAACAGACCGCGCAGCAAGCAAACGCTTTACTACGTAACTACGTCCCCCGACATGCACATACTAGTCTTTGATGTACGAGTTCTGGGGCATTGGTTGGGATGGGTCCACCGCGGATGTTTGATCCTATGACAGCTAAATTATTGCTCCTAATGGTGAAGTCATCAGCCTTAAAGCCGCACACCCTAGTTCCATCCAGCGAAAATAAATTATAATTTGGTTAATCTACAAACCTGTAACACACTTGGATCACGTTTTTATCAAATAGAGTGAAAAAGCAGGTTTTATATCGATAAATACCATGGGAATCCCCATGTCCCAATTGCTTGAAATAATTTTGAAAGTTTGTATTCTGATGTCACCGATAGATGTCGCTCGAAGCACAACAATGCCTACGTCGCGACAAATTTCACAGACTTGGGGTGCGTTCTTTTCACCTCTCCTGGACGTTCCAACTGTTCTGTCCTGGTTGTATCCCCTCTCCAGATATCGTAGGACGTAGCAAAATTATTGGTTTTAAGGGTTTGTAACGTTTTGTATTGAGATACTTACTTGTCTGAACTTTATTGTTATTGAAAATGTTCACGAACTGTGAAGAAAAATCTCACAAATGAACAACAACAAATCGGATGTTGATTGCGCGAACCGTGCACGAGAAAACAAACCTAACCAAAATGATAACGGTCACGTGGTATACCAACGTCTGTGACATGGAAATATCCCGTCTAAAAATAGATTAGACCTTGTCTGCTCAACGGTTTTTTCTCAAACGTGCGTCCGTTTTTCAGAAATACGAAAAATGCATTTTGTGGTATTACAAACACCAGGATTACCAGGATTACCAAAAAACACTTCAGGTGAATGGAAATGTATATTCTAAATAATAAACGGTTAAGTAAAGTGCAATTTTATTTGTGAAAAAAATGGGTTTAATAGAGAAAAACAACGCCGTAATGGTTAACAACTAGCCGTAACTAGGGTGTGTCCCTTCAAGACTCCTAGTACAGGTACTGAATCACACGGAGTTATTTTTAATCTCACAATTAACCCCTATATTGCGCAAATAATGTACCCAGGACTACGTGATTGAACCTTAATTGAACAGAAGCACATGATAAAGTTAAAATGAAGAATCCAATGAATTGCCTCGAAAGTGCAGGTTTACCTCAAACTTTACAGGATCTATCGGTTTACGTACTACCCAAAGCCGTATAAGATGGGGGGGGGGGGGGGGGGGGTCCCAATATTTCTGTATCAAAAATATTATTGGTAGTAAATCTCAAGGCAGAGATGAATTTTACTTGCATATTGCAGGAAATTGCATTTCAGGACATCTAGGTTTCAAACTTTTACAGGGGAGCATACCCCCGAGTCCCCCTTGAAACTGCTTTGCGCCCTCGATCTCGGTCAACCCACCCAATGTCTACTTGCTTCCGCCGTGCCTGTAAGATATTATTAGATAACCAGTAAATGTAATAAATTATGCACGTTAGACGTTAAGACACGGCGATCCATCAAGACTGGTCAGTTGAATTCACGGTGACTAGCAGCAGGTAAAAGATCGACGTGTTTCGCTTGCCGATGACTACCTACGAGATGCATACGTTACTCGACAAGTGCTCCCAAATACTGGTATGTGAATTTGACACAGGTGAATAATATTGAAGGAAAGATCAGTAAAATCATTACCCCCAGATCCATGATAATGTCATGGTTAGGTACCTAACAATATGGGTTGAATTTAGTAAGCTTGTTTTTCTCAAAAAGCTGGGGCGGAATTTACAAAGCCTGTTTTAGACTTACACGCGTGTGTCTACATTCATTAATTATGCTCAAACACCTGCGTTTTAAGAAAAACAGGCTTCGTAAATTCGGCCCATGGGTTTAAACATTGTAAATGCATGTAAGTTAGACGCGTATATTAAATATTTCGGCCCTATGTATTTTTTAATAGAAATGAATGCTTTATTATAAATTGTATATTACCAGATCAGTTACTTTTTCGGTACGTGTCAGTTGGTTGAATATTTTAAATATGTTGATGCATCTGAAACACTGACATAGATTTAATTATTTAAAGAAATGTAAATTCGTATAACATTAAATAGTTACAGGTACATGTGTAGGAAATTATGCAGGTGGCAAGAGGTCTAATGTGATTCGTGTCATTTTCCTGGGAAATATACCCACAACTGCACATGGGCACGAGTTACCTTATAGATTTTGATCCAACAAAACCTGGCATATCAAATCACTTGTCAAACAAAAAAGTCAACTTACCCATTGAAAAAGGCGAATGCATTTTTAGCAGTTCCCATGAATGCCGTCCGACCTTCTGCTAAAAGTAACACACTGAAAAATCAAATGCAAAAATACAGTTCTAATATAATGATTCAAATATAGCTTCACTCATCTTTTTATTTTACAATTGTACATGTCATGTTCTTTTCTACTCTGATCTTCTTAGTTCTGACATCTCCGTGTTATGATCACGGACGTTCGATTCCTGGTTGGAGTTTATGGATGTTTAGTTAGTACCTACCGGTCGATGGAACGAGTTAAGCGAGTACCTTGTATTGTTGTATATATATTGAGTATACGACACTACAAGGTACGCGAATGACTCACTCCAGCGAGGGGCGGAACGTAGGCCAGTGGTAAAGCGTTCGCTTGATGCGCGGTCTGTCTGGGATCGATCCCCGTCGGTGGGCCCATTGGGCTATTTCTCGCTCCAGCCAGTGCACCACGACTGGTATATCAAAGGCCGTGATATGTGCTATCCTGTCTGTGGGATGGTGCATATAAAAGATCCCTTGTTGCTAATCGAAAAGAGTAGCCCATGAAGTGGCGACAGCGGGTTTCCTCTCTCAATATCTGTGTGGTCCTTAACCATATGTCTGACGCCGATATAACCGTAAATGAAATGTGTTGAGTGCGTCGTTAAATAAAACATTCCCTTCTTCCTTCTATCGAGTGGTACTAACTAAACATCAATAAACCCCAACCAAGACCCGAACACCCATGGTTGTAACTTTCAGCATCAAACAATGTCTACTTCCCTCTGTCTTTGGAACTAATATAGTCTAGGTTTTGGTATAATATAACGATTGTTAACTTGTTAAAAACAAACAAACAACAAAACGACTTAATAACATTGCCAGAAGTGACATGAGAAGAATGTTCGAACCGATCACACTAAGAATATATATAGCAAAATAATTATTGTTGTATTGGATCTACCTGTTAACATATGAAAAGACACTGCGTACAACTTTCAATTGGGATCGTCATCGGATTTAAACCTGCTTCGGGTTTCTTTCTTGGCCTGCAGACTTCAGGGCTGCGTTCAGCCAGACCGAGCAAAAAAAAACGTCCGCTAGACTGGTTTATGCGCTTCATGTTAAACCAAATGACCACGTCGGAAACCAATGTAGTCAATGGGTAGCATCAGATAAAATATGGCGACACTCCCTCCCAATACACAATACCTGGACATTATCTACATATACCCCACCACCCAGTACAAAATCCTGCTGTAATGTTCGATACCATTTTGGACATTTTACATTGTTTTTAGTTATATGTTTTGTAATATTATTCTTTTAAAATAAATTTTACTTACAAGTCCATATATTCTATGACAGGTAATGGATCGTGTATAAAAATGGTATATCTGTGAGTTGATAGATGTGTGTAAAAGATTCTCGGAGGCGGATCCATAGTGGGGGACCAGGAGAACCCGTCCTCTCTGAAAGTATTCAAGTGTCCTCCCCCCCCCCCCCTTAATGTTTTTTCCCCATTGGGATGTCCTTTTGAAGAGTTGGTCCATATGACCTTTTTCCGTTAGTCGCCCCACCTCCGGAAAACATTTTCCTGGATCCGCCCCTGGTTCTGGTAGAAGTAGACCTACTGATCAAATAGGGCGAACACCTCGGAGGACGGCTGGTGAATCGTACACAGAATCGTCCTCCCCTTCTGGGTCGTCTCCTTCAACGTCTGCACGATGTTCTGAGCCATGAACGAGTCTAAACCAGACGTCGGCTCGTCACAGAACATCAGAGGCGGGTTGGTCAGCATCTGAACAAAGTACAAAAAAACGAGAAAGCATTAAGGATAGTTTAAATAAGAATAACCTCACACTCCGGTTATGAAATCAAATCGTAGAACTTTCAGCAATCTAGGTGAGATCCTAGTCCATTCTCTTTGAATGTTAAATAGATATTTTTATATTCCTTTTTGTTTTCAAATGTGTTTTTCTGATTTAAAAAAATCAGATTCCTAAGTTTATATATATAAAAAAAAATTGGTTAACACGCCATGATCATAATGCCACCTATAAATCACGTTTTATGTTGTTTTTCATTGAAATGTTTTTTTTCTGTCGTCTATCGACCAAATTATAATTATGTAGACAATCTGTTGATAAAAGCAAGTGTGAAATGTGCAATAATGCAGTGTAAAATGTGCTATTTACCTCACAGGCGAACGACAACCTCTTCATTTCACCTCCAGATATACCTTTCCTTCCACTTGGACTTCCAACCTTTGTATTTTCACATTTTTGAAGTCCCATCTGAAATTAGAAATATTTATTTAGTGTCAGCGTTTGACCTATATTGTACTTGCAGTAGCGGATTTGGGACTTCCGAAAATGGGATAACCCTGATATCCGCCTGTTCATTGGAAGGCTATACCATCCTGATCATTTAAATCATCTAGGTCTTTGGCATAGATATTTTAACTTGACTGGAGAGGGGGTTTGAGCTTGCGATCCTACAAACAATAGCATACCTCCTTGATAACTTCATCAACTCGTGCTAGTCTTGCCTGCTTATTTAGACATTTGTCCATTCGAAGTAATGCCTGGAATAAAGAAGTTTGGTAATATTAAAATGAATTCTGTTAAATATTTACATATTTCTCACAAACAATGCAACAATAGATTTATGTACATGTACCTACAACATTATCCTCCTTACATAACCACCGGCCTCGGTGGCGTCGTGGCAGGCCATCTGTCTACAGGCTGGTAGGTACTGGGTTCGGATCCCAGTCGAGGCATGGGATTTTTAATCCAGATACCGACTCCAAACCCTGAGTGAGTGCTCCGCAAGGCTCAATGGGTAGGTGTAAACCACTTGCACCAACCAGTGATCCATAACTGGTTCAACAAAGGCCATGGTTTGTGTTATCCTGCCTGTGGGAAGCGCAAATAAAAGATCCCTTGCTGCTAATCGGAAGAGTAGCCCATGTAGTGGCGACAGCGGGTTTCCTCTCAAAATCTGTGTGGTCCTTAGCCATATGTCTGACGCCATATAACCGTAAATAAAATGTGTTGAGTGCGTCGTTAAATAAAACATTTCTTTCTTTCCTTACATAATCGATCTTTATTTTCTTTTTCTTTCTTCTTCGTCTTCTTTTCTCTTCCTTCCTTCTTTTCTTTTTGTTTTTACTTTTGTTTTTTTGTTTTTGTTTTTTTTTGTTTTTTTTAAAAGGTGGAATCACGTCATTAGCATTACAATATACTGAATTATAATATACTGCAACTATCGACATGCTTAATCTTGTAATTTTAATTTAAAAAATTACGTCATGTCACTGAGAAAATAATTAAGGAAGATGTATCAGTTAAGAATGTCCATCGTTAAACTTTGGATCTTAAATAAATAGCAGCTATAAACAATATTCTTTTTGATGATGACAATGAATGACTTAACACGACTGCATAGTTTAGGGAACACACTAGTACAGGGTTATTTTCAAAACGGATTTTGAAGAAGTGGGTCATGTATGAAGCAGAACATACTCTGAAAACCAGTGTTTCCTTCACTGTCAGGTTGGCAATGAACAGTTCGTCCTGCTGTACGTACGCCGAGATGTTTTTGATGCCTCTGCCCACGGTTATCCCGTTCACCTGAATGTCGCCGCGGATGGTGTACTGGGAGGTGTTTCGTCCAGTCAGCACATTCATAAGGGTCGATTTGCCTGCCCCGCTACAACACGGAAAGGGAATATTTGTTCAGTTTTTAAAATTATTGTATAAATCAAACATTGCAATCATTACACGCCAGACACCTAAATACCACTGATTAAACTATAATTGCGACATAGGATCTAGCAAATAATAATTTTTATTTTATTATTATTATTAATTTTTTTTTTATAATAATAATTTTTAAAAACCCGCTAAAGTTACGTAAGTGATCTTATTAACGATTAATAGAAAAAGGTATTTCTACAGAAAGGATAGCACATACAAAGAGTATATATGTTGTTGAATAATGACGCTGGCGAACAGAGGAAGTCAATACTATGTCCCATTACATCTCTGACAACTCAACTCCCTCATCCCCCCTAGCTCTCTCTCTCTCTCTCTCTCTCTCTCTCTCTCTCTCTCTCTCTCTCTCTCTCTCTCTGAGACAAGTCCCTCACTGTCTTTCTTGTCTCTGTGTGTGTCTCTCTCTCTACATCTGTCTGTATCTCTTCCCCCCCCCCCCCTAAAACCCCCCAACAATACAACAACATTAATGTACATTTTAATGAGTCACAGTCGGTATCCTGGGTAAAATACACACACACACACACACACACACACACACCAAACACACACACACACACAAACACATACACATACGTACACACACACACACATACATACACATACACACACATACACACACACACACACACAACTGCTCCGCCCTGCCTGTAATACAATGTAGGCTACCACGAAACGTAATTTGTTTTTTTAAGCATATACGTCTGAGAAGTCACGGTTATAGTAACTTTACCCAAATGTGTTATACGTTTGGAGATTTCATAACCAAACTTAGTGTCCATTTTCAAAGGGTGAAACTAGGGTTTGCGACTTTAAAAGGGTCGGCGGTTTCGACAGGTTGCACTATCTTAGTGAGATTCTTACCTGGCTCCTAGGACAGATAGGTTACACTATCTTAGTGAGGTTTCTCACCTGGCTCCTATGATAGAGAGGTTGCACTATCTTAGTGAGATTCTTACCTGGCTCCTAGGACAGAGAGGTTACACTATCTTAGTGAGATTCTTACCTGGCTCCTAGGACAGAGAGGTTACACTATCTTAGTGAGGTTTCTCACCTGGCTCCTATGATAGAGAGGGTGCACTATTTTAATGAGATTTCTTACCTGGCTCCTAGGACAGAGAGGTTGCACTATCTTAGTGAGATTTCTTACCTGGCTCCTATTATAGAGAGGTTGTGCTATCTTAGTGAGATTCTTACCTGGCTCCTAGGACAGAGAGGTTGCACTATCTTAGTGAGATTTCTTACCTGGCTCCTATTATAGAGAGGCTGTGCTGTCTTAGTGAGATTTCTCACCTGGCTCCTATGATAGAGAGGGTGTACTATTTTAATGAGATTTCTCACCTGACTCCTATGATAGAGAGGTTACACTATCTTAGTGAGATTCTTACCTGACTCCTATTATAGAGAGGTTGTGCTATCTTAGTGAGATTTCTCACCTGGCTCCTATGATAGAGAGGGTGCACTATTTTAATGAGATTTCTCACCTGACTCCTATGATAGAGGTTACACTATCTTAGTGAGATTCTTACCTGACTCCTATTATAGAGAGGTTGCACTATCTTAGTGAGATTCTTACCTGGCTCCTATCATAGAGAGGTTGCACTATCTTAATGAGATTCTTACCTGGCTCCTATTATAGAGAGGTTGCACTATCTTAATGAGATTCTTACCTGGCTCCTATTATAGAAAGGTTGCACTATATTAATGAGATTCTTACCTGACTCCTATGATAGAGAGGTTGCACTATCTTAGTGAGATTTCTTACCTGGCTCCTATTATAGAGAGGTTGCACTATCTTAGTGAGATTCTTACCTGACTCATATTATAGAGAGGTTGCACTATCTTAGTGAGATTCTTACCTGGCTCCTATGGTAGAGAGGTTGCTCTATCTTTTTCCTTTTTTTCGGAGTGTTGATAACACACATTTTATTTTTTGCCAAAAAATATACATTTTGTAGGCATACATACATATTTATATATAAAATAATATAATGTGCACACTGCGGGGAATGGTATGTAGCATCGGGTTACAATAGATAAAATTCTATAGTAAATGGGTAATACATGCATAGCAATAATATACAATATAATAACATATGTCATGTATCAATGTTGTCTGTTCTATGCGTGGTAGCAGTGTTCAAATACTTACACAATTTAATTAGCGGTTTTGAATTGTCGCTGGACAGTAGATGCGTTACTTTAAATGTTGATGGTTTATTATAATAAAAAGGTTTAATATATTTATCTCTTATGTTACTGTAGAAAGGACACACTAGAACAAAGTGATATTCGTCTTCTACTACATTCATATTGCATAGATGACAAATTCTATTATTCCTCTTAGTGAGATTTCTTACCTGGCTCCTATGATAGAGAGGTTGTGCTATCTTAGTGAGATTTCTTACCTGGCTCCTATGATAGAGAGGTTGTGCTATCTTAGTGAGATTTCTTACCTGGCTCCTATGATAGAGGTTGTGCTATCTTAGTGAGATTTCTCACCTGGCTCCTATGATAGCAAGCAGCGTCCCCGGCTTCACAAGACCATTCACTAAAAACAAATGTATAAACACCGATATATATAATTTTAAAGTGCCATTGTCATAGCTCTTGACATCTGTTTGTTTTGGGGGTTTTAGTTATGAAGGCATATATATACATTTTTAAATAAATGCTTTTAACAGAAATTCCAACAAATTTATGTGAATTCGTATATAAAAATTAAATCAACATTCTAAAACTGTTCTCATTGTCTGATAGACATAGCCTACTTATAGCCCATCCCATCCTGCAAAAATGTGAGGTCGGGGGGGGGGGGGGGGGGTAAATAATTTCAGTTTGGTTTGACGTAAGAAGAAAAGTAAAAGCGTTTTTGAAATAACAAAAAACAAAAAACAAAATAATAATAATAATAATAATAATAATAATACCCATTTTCAGACAGTGATCACTTCCTCTTTTGGAGTTTTATAACCAAAAAAGTATTATTTAGAAGAGTTCAAACTCGTTACTCTTAGATCTCAATAACTAAATCGTGAATTTTAGCGTTGACCGGGGGCGGGAGAACGTGGAGGGGGACTCGGAAAAAGGCCATATAGTCAATTTTGCTTCGTATATAAGTATGACTATCATATATTTCATTGTAATTTGACTTTGATAACTTTTTCTAAAGGGCACTATTCTAGGGACGGATCAGTCTAAGTAGGGCAGATATAGCCTACAAAAACAAAAACAAAAAAATACAAAGGGGCACTTGTAAGCATGTGTAAATTAAAACTTTAAAAGGCACTACTCTAGGGACGGCTTGGTCTGTATAGGGCAGTTATACATAAAAACGATACAAAGGACCACTTGAAAATTATAAATTTAAAGGGCACTATTCTAGGGACGGCTCTGTCAAGGTAGAGCAGTTATACATAAAAATGACAGAGCCTATTGTCCATTAGTAATTTCAAAGGGGCATTTCTAAATTAAATTATAGCTGTAAAGGGCACTATTCTAGAGACAGCTGTCTAGGTTGGGCAGATATACATAAAAATGACAGAGCCTATTGTCCATTAGTAATTTCAAAGCAAAACCTATTAGGCTATCATTATGCAACTTTGATCACGCAACTTTAAGGCGCTCATTACTCGTGTTAGACACTGTGGTAAACGCCATTGAGACTCCGTAACACAGACACTCATCTGCAAGCTTGCGCATAGGGGCCTACGCCAGGGCCGTACCCTGACCAAAATCCATGGGGGGGGGGGGGGGGGGGGGCACTAAATTTTATAAATAATTTCTAACATACTATAAAGATTAAACATTTCTATGCTATTACTGGAGATATATGAAAAAAAAAAAAGGACAAGATTCTCAGGGGGGCAGCTGCCCCCCCTGCCCCCCCGGAGGGTACGGCCCTGTACGCGCATAACTTAACTTCATGCAGCTAAAAATGCTTACGTGCAAAACAATTTGTATACAAACAAAAAGGGCATTTGAACATTTTGAGGGCACTTGAAACATTTGGGGGGACGCGTCCCCCTGCCCCCCCCCCCCCCCCGGATCCGCCTCCTATAAAAAAAGAATGCTATAGTCCGTCCCATCCTAAAAATGTTATAATTTCAGTTTTGTTTGACGTAAGAAGAAAAGTAAAAGTTTTTTGGAAATAAATAATAATCAAATAAAATAGTGTTGTGTCCAGTTTAGAAAACATTCGGCTCAGAAATAAATAACTTGCAGTAAATTCCATAGCATGAAAAAAGGGCGTTTCCCATGGGACGGACTATAATATTGGCTACAAAGGACATTTTTAACTCTAAAAACTTCGCTATATAAGTGGGTGTTTTATCTATAGCACTCATTTACCCCACCCCCACATCTGTCTCTCTGTCATGCCTCTATCATGTTTTATTTGGTAAATTAAAATGACGTTTTGTGACAAGGGAGAGCACTCTGCAGACGGCTAACGCCGCTTAGGATGCTGTTATGTAATTTGATTGTTAAAATGACCGAGTCTTACCATTTCGAAGAAGCTGTTTACTCTCTATACCACCACTCTTTTTCCGGCGACACCATTTGTTTTTGTTTATTTCCACAAATACGTTTACATTCTTCCACGACAGACTGATCGGCTCTATAATGTCACCCATGCTCACAGATCGTCTTAAGTCGTGTTCATTCGACTTCGGGTAGAGCTCTTCACTTCCTCCATCAACACTCACGTCTGAAGTGTGGCTGATGGCTACGTATGTCGTCTGCTTCGGTTGATTTTGGCTGCTACCGAGAAGAAGTTCCCGTTCCTCGTCCATTCTTTTAGTGTGAGTGTTTGTGGTTTTTTAACGTGAAAGCTGCAGAATAAATTGAAAAATGAAAGTGTTGGCCTAATGAGAGACCTCAAATTATTAATCGATCGCGACCCTTTAATGGGAAGAATAGCGAGTCATAGGTGCAAAACAGAACTGAAAGGTTTATTCTAGATGATTAAAATATGAACCATATTGTAAAGATTGCCACTTAAAAACTCTTTTCCGATAATGTCGCATGTATTCGTTAGAAATGCTTTAGTAACAAATAAAAAGAAAGTTAAAAAGTTAAAGAATGTTTTGTTTAACGACACCACTTGGGCACATTGATTTATTAATTATTGGATGCCAAACATTTGGTAATTTTGAAGTATAGTCTAAGAGAGGAAACCCACTGCATGTTTCCACTTAGCAAGGGATCTTTTATATGCACCATCCCACAGAAAAGATAGCACACACCACGGCCTTTGATGTAGGGCTGGAACGAGAAATAGCCCAAATGGGTCCACCGACGGGGATCGATCCCAGACCGACCGCGTATCAGGCTAACGTTTTACCACTGGGCTACATCCCACTCCCAAATGAAATGAACAGGGCCCCGTTCCACGAAGCAATCTTATCACTAAGATCACCTTAAGTGCATAACTACTAAGATCGCTTCATGGTACGGGGCCATGTCTATGTACAGCATGTGCTAAAAACTTTAAATTTATGAAGTTCTAACTTCTGCTACCGTACAAATTATGAAACAAAAACTATACATTTTGAGGGTAATAATAGAAAGTAAACAGTTATTAGGGGCGGATCCAGGATTTTGTAAAGGGGGTCACAAAATTCCAAAATGGGCAATTTGAGTTTGTCGACGGCAAATGAGTCGAGGTGCAAGACCTGTAGGGGAGAATGCTCTTCAACTCTCCCCGAAATCAGCTCGTCCTTAACCAACTCGACCCAACGGTTGGTCAACTCGCTCCAAACGGTTTAGTCAACTTTACTGTCTGTCAATAATTTTATTTATTAACATTACAGTGAAACTCAGCTATTACGAATCTTTTAATTTTTTTTTATCTCTTACTAAAACTTGTCTTATAATGGGTTGGTCCTAATATCGGATAAACAATAGGGGCCTAATATATTAATAATAATTACTATGTACAGTTTGATGGGGTACGTATCTTATAATTATTCTGCCAGTTGTCTTGGCTATTGGCATTTACAAACTTAAGGTTACTACTGTGACATTGATAACTTTGAACTCCCAGGAGTATGTTTCAGTTCCGTCAAATGTAGTATATTAATTTAAGTTTACTTTGAACATAATAAAGTGGGGCGAGTTGGTTTTGGAGAGAATTGACCTGCTCCCGTAGGGGATACGGAGGCAAGCTCAGAAATGCATTTTCAATTAGTAATGTCCCAAACAAAAATGCATGCTTGCGGCTAGGTTGTTGCAAGGTAGTTACAAGGTTGTTACAAGGTAGTACAAGCAATGCAAGCTATTTGCAAGCTAACATTTAGCTCGCGTAAGGTAGTCAGTATTTCTGCAAGCTTGCCGCATGCATGTTTTCATTTGTGAAAGCATGTACAAGCTTGCTGCATGCATATCTTCAACTGTGCAAGCTTCCCGCAAACATGTTTTCATTTTTGCTAGCTTGCTGCAAGCATATCTTCAAATGTGCAAGCTTCCCGCAAGCATGTTTTCATTTTGCAAGCTTGCGCAAGCTTACTGCATGCATATCTTCAACTGTGCAAGCTTCCCGCAAGCATGTTTTAATTTTTGCAAACTTGCTGCATGTATATCTTCAACTGTGAAAGCATGTCTACACTTGTAGAGAAAACGCTAAGTCCAAATAATTTTCATGGTTATTTTTTTTGTTAATTCATAACTTCTCATATGATTTATCAAATTCAGTGGGAACAGTGGCTAATTAACAACCAAACATACATGTTACAGATTTAGATAGTATTTACAATAATAATTAAAACAAAATTAATATTAATACATGCGAATGATAATACAATATGGTTAAAACAGAATCATCTTGTAATAATTGGATTTTCAATTGGCCCCAAAAATAATAACATATGCATGGCCATGAGAGGATGACATATGGGCCATGTTTGGTTGAAATTAGCCTGGTAGAATTTGAGAAGATGTTGAAAATGTCTGAGCCAATCAGAGGCCAGGGTGGCCATCTTGGATTTTGAATCAGCCACAAAAATAACAATACTTAGTAAGTCATGAGAGAATCATTTGGACTAAGTTTGATTGAAACCTGCCTGGTGGACCTTGAAAAGAAGCAAAAAAATGTCTCTGTCAATCAGAGGCCAGGGCAGCTATCTTGATTTTAAATCTGCCTGAAAAATAACAAACTTGGTCAGGGCCATGAGAGGATCATTAGGAATACATATGGTTTAAATTTGCATGGTGGAACTTGAGTAAAAGTTAAAAATGTCTCAGTTATTCAGAGGCCAGGGTGGCCATCTTGGAATTTTTATTGGCCTGAAAAATAACAACACTTGGTCAGGTCTATAAGAGGTATATTTGGACCAAGTTTGGTTGAATCCTGCTTGGTGGAACAGGAGAAAAAAGAAAACAAGAAGAAACAAACAAATGACTTTACACCACAGTGTGGATCTCCAGATAGTGGAGGAATATAACCTAAAAGAAGAAGAAGAAGAAGAAGAAGAATATAGGACCAGGAGCTTTTTAGCATATTAGTTTAGTCAAGACTATCCCACATAAATGGAACATGTCTATCAGACAGGTAAACTAATTTTGTAGCCTATGTATCTGACAACATGTAGCACCTATTTTTTTGTTTTAACTGTTCATGTTTTTCACTTTAAAACCATTGGGTTTTTTTTTAAAGAATTATACAAGATGCAAGATGGCTGCCACTGATGCAAGTTTGTAGGTAGATCGTTGCAAGCTTGCAGGAAGCTCGTCGCAAGCGTGCGGGTAGCTCGTCGCAAGCTTGCGGCAAGGTTGCAACAAGCTTGCGGGAAGCTCGTCGCAAGCTTGCGGCAAGGTTGTAAAAAGGTTCCAAATACTAGCTTAAACTGAATAAGCTTGTGGGAAGCTCGTCGCAAGCTTGCAACAAGCTTGCGGGAAGCTCGTCGCAAGCTTGCAGCAAGGTTGTAAAAAGGTTCCAAATACTAGCTTAAACTGAATAAGCTTGCAGGAAGCTCGTCGCAAGCATGCAACAAGCTTGCGGCAAGGTTGCAAGAAGCTCGTCGCAAGCTTGTGGCAAGGTTGTAAAAAGGTTCCAAATACTAGCTCGAAACGTGGTAGTTACTACCTTGCCGCAAGGTTGTTACCAGCTATTTATTAAGCTTGCAATTTTTGTTTGGGACGTAGGCCTATATTGTGACTGATTGTGACTATTACACATACAACATTTTCTCGTTCAGTTCTACAATAGGCTACCTTCCTTGTTCAATGAGTAATTGGTTTAAAACCAAACTGCAGCTGTCACAATATTATTTTCATCTGACCAATTAAGCAGCCTATTATTTAAAACTGAGGTAAATAAAATATGTTCTCAAGACAACTGATCAATGTTATACCTCTATAACTATTCGGATTATTAGCATCTCCTTTTTTATACAATGGAATAATTATACTTTCTGACTAGCTATATGGAAAGTTTCCACTTTCAATATGACATTAAACAAAGGACATAAAATAGGAAAAAGAACATCTTGAAAAGTTATAAAATATTCATTAAGTAAATTATCTTTTCCAGGAGACGAAAAAAACTGTTTTAGTACAAGCTGATTCAGTGTAACAACTGGTTCTTAAGATCTATAAATTTATGAATAAAGCCATTTTAAACTGATGAATAGTATTTATCGATAACTGAATTTGAATTACAGAAATGTCATTTACGAGTATTTCACTATGAAAATCTGAATTAAACTTTACTTACTAGTTTTTCATATTAATAATTTCTTCATTTAGTATGATCAGTAGACCTACATTGTTTTTCAAATTACCTTGATACTTAAATCTAGCCATGTAAGGTGTATCATATTATAAACACTCCCAGTCTCAATTGTGTCATGGGCCCTGTTCCACAACACAATCTTAGTGCTAAGATCACCTTAGGTGAATAACTATAGTATGTACTTGAGGTGATCTTAACGCTAAGATCGCTTCATGGAACAAGGCCCTGAATCAGTTAGCGTACTTGCCATGTGTACTTGTACTCATTTTTAACTGTTAAGTCACGCACATGGCCAGGTGCCCTTTGCTGGACCAGAAATTCCTCATTAAAATTAATCAAATAAATGTCTTGCCCAATCAGTCAGAGAACAACAACATAAAGGTTGTTCAGTTTATCTGACTGTTAATCTGCTGTTGGTAAAACAAAAAAGTGAAAATGACCTGCAGGTACATATGCAGGATATTGTGCAGGGGCGGGGGCCTAGACTGTGGTAAGCGATGTTTAGAGAACACTTTTCCGGACAATATTTTGTTTTTAAATCGCTTAAATCAGGAGCAGTTCAACAAAGCCTCCTCTCCACCCCCCACCTCACACACTTTCTTGACAAGGCTGCAACATGTAAGGGTCAAATTTTAAAACTGTATTTTCTAGAAATGACGATTTGTAATGTTCATTAGTATTGTCTGCTACATTCAAGAATGTGGCACAATAATGAATTTATTTTAAAAAATGACCAAAGAAAACATTTTCACTAGCGATTGCTTACAGACAGGTACAGTAAATGTCTTTGTGAAACTGGCCCCGGGTCACCAATAGATTAGGTGTGTCAATGTTTTAATCAACTTTATATATTAGATCTTAAATGTTACATGGTAGGTTTCCTATAGGGTGGCTGTCTGCCACTTTTTGGGTGTATAACAATATAATGTGTATACAAATTGTTCATTGTCCATTTAACTAACAATAATATTCATCAATGGTTTAGAAAATGTGTCTTTTAGGAGATTATCCACAAATATTTTCAAAGTAATACATTTCGTTTTAGCTGAACATACTTGTCTCACGGAATAAACTAAAATGTTTAAAATCTGGGACATGATTCATAGGTTCAATAACATTTACTTCATCCCAAGGTTACTAGAATTCATGTGAAATAAAGCCCATAGGTTTAAAAACAGGAACATTCGTCGCATTTAAGACTATTGGCATAAATTTGGATACTATTTTAATAGAAACATTCCCTGGGCTAACAAATGACATCTTATTTACTGTGTAACTGGAGGAGATTTTATAACAAGATATTTTAAAAGAACTTTAAATAAAGACGCATCATCATGTTTGCTCTCTTTACATAAATAACAATAACAATGAAATAAAATAAAATAGACAAATAAACCTACATATTAATCGATACCATACATCATTTTTGCATATATAATAATTCGATATTGTGAAACCTGTGCAGTGGCTTCCCAAAGAATCCTTTACCTAAAAACTGAAATTTTACATGAAGTAAACATCAAATATCCATTAAAATAACCCAGTTATATCTATAGGCGCCGGGTGTACCTCCTCCCCTTTCCTCAACTATGAAACAGCTAAATGTCTAGAATATATGTAAGCACTACCCTTCATCATTTAAAATTAAAATTAATACCTGTTCCTCCTGTCCTACATAATGGTATTGAAATGTGTTGTCTTGTCATTGAATGATATTACATGTATGTTGTCTGCTGCTATCCTAACTTGGACTTTACCTTTAGTTATTATATGTCCATGTATAGATACATTTTTTTCAGCTTCTTAATGTAAGTCCCAGACTTAATTTTAGATAAATCTTTATCTTCTCCAAGATGTTTTTTTTTTGTATTTAAGCTTGGACCTTAAATACGGAAATACCTGGTGGGCCTGCACTTCTTTTCTGGTATGATAGCTTTTCTTGACCACCAGTTGAATACATAATATGTACATATATACAATATAGACACTTTGGTCACCAAAAATTTACCTTTACCCAATAGAAAAGGTTGAACTATGATGATGATAAAAATAATCAGTTGGTAGATATGAGGTTTTCATAACAGATAAACAGCTGTTTTCAAATACGTGTTTTACTTATTTGAACTTTTCCATACTTTCCATTGCCTGGACATGTACGAAGTTTTGACAATAAAAAGATAATAGATTTCTGCTTCTGAAAGAATAAAAAAGTGAAAATCACCAAAACTGCACATACAAGGTTTTCTTAGTATATATATATTAGGAGAGTCATCAATGTAATCACATAAACCTATAAAATGTTTTGTAAAGTCATCAAGAGTTAATTCAGTTTCCGTAACTGAGATATGAGTTGCTTAGGCCAGGGTATTTTGTCTGCAAGATAATTTTTTGTTTTTAATTTTGTATTTATTTGTTGCAAACCTTACTAGTTTGAAAACGAATTGGGCCCATATATTAGAAATTATCATAATTAGAACTACGATATATAAATATAAAAAAATCAATAGCTTGGATACTTAAAAACTATTACATTCGCAGACTAGTTTCAGCCCGTAAAAATGGACATTAAATTTGGTTAATGTACAAACCTGTAACAAATCTGTGTGTGTGTGTGTGTGGGGGGGGGGGGGGGGGGGGGGGCAATAAAGTCAAACGTGTCTATGACGTTGAAACAGAAAAATACCCTCTAAAATATACTATAAATAACCATTACTTCTCAGAGGTAGGGGCGGGATGTAGCCCAGTGGTAAAGCGTTCACTTGATGCGCAGTTGGTCTGGGATCGATCCCCGTCGGTGAACCCATTGGGCTATTTCTCGTTCCAGCCAGTGCTTCACAACTGGTGTAACAAAGGCCGTGGTATGTACTAACCTGTCTGTGGGACGGCGCATATAAAAGATCCCTTGCTGCTAATCAAAAAGAGTAATCCATGAAGTGGCGACAGCGGATTTCCTCTCCCAATACCTTTGTGGTCCTTAATCATATGTCCGACGTCATATAACCATAAATAAAATGTGTTGAGTGCGTTGTTAAATAAAACGTTTCCTTCCTTCTCAGAGGTACGTGCTTTTTAGAATCATGAAAAATACATTTCACGATATTACAAATACCAAAAGGACCAAAAACACTCAGATATACGGAAATGGCTTGGATAATCTAAACAGTAAAATGTAAGTAGTGTTTGATATAAATTATCAAAGACAGATCTCCAAATGAAAAATACACGGTAGCGTTTAAAAACTAGGGTATGTCAGTTTAAGGTAGCACTAAACCAAATAATTCCGGTTGGGTCAAAGTTCGAGGTGCACAGAGTTAAGACCACAAGTCCTGTGATTGGTTATAAATGCTCGTTCCAGCCAGTGCATCACGACTGGTATGTCAAAGGCTGTGGTATGTACTACCCTGTTTGTGGGATGGTGCATATAAAAGATCCCTTGCTGCTAATCGAATAGAGTAGCCCATGAAGTGGTGACAGCGGGTTTCCTCTCTTAATATCTGTGTGGCCCTTAACCATATGTCTGATGCCATATAACCATAAATAAAATGTGTTGAGTGCGTCGTTAAATAAAACATTTCTTTCTTTCTTTCTTTGGTTATAAATTGAGTGTGTTGGTTGTAAAAAAAAATAGTTTCATCTGGGCTAAAAATGTATGCAATTTTATTTCATCTAGTACCACTGTGTCAAATAGCCTTGTGCTTGGAACATGTATGGGGTACCTGTAAAAAAATAAGTACTCAAATTTTGTGCGAAACTAGGGATGTTGTAAAAACATCTGGTTATACCGAAAATGAGCCATGAAAGTTACCATTTTCTTCAGTTAATACTTTGAATTAGGGGTTGTAGTACCGATATTTATGGGACATACAAATGTAGTTTGGTTGATATATTGCATATGTTTTGAAACACAAACGTTAACATGGTCGCATATGGGATTTTCTTTGGTATAGTCTTACTTAAATTAAGAATGTCCTATATAAAAGTTGGTGAGTGTGTCCGGGCACATTTTCATATCTTTCCTAGTCACCAGGGAGCAAAACTGACTTGGTTCCATATTTGAAAATATTCGTAATGGGTCAAGTTTCATGTTTTCAAACAAAAGTCAGTTTAAAACAAATACATGTAATAATAATAATTTGTGTGTGTGCGTGCGTGCGTGTGTGTGTGTTTGTGTGTGTGTGTGTGTGTTAGTCACCCCACTGGTATATAACCGAGACAGGTTTCAAGCAATCAAGATAAAGTAACGAACCTTAGTTTTTAAACACCACTATGTATTTTTCACTATTGAAACCGTTGTTGATCATTTAAATTAAAAGAACTTACATTATATTATTTAGAATATTTATTTTCGTAAATCTGAAGTGGTTCTGGTCATCCAGTTTTTTGTAATACCCCAAAATGCATTTTTCATAATAATTTCTAAAAAGGCACGGGTTGGAACTAGAGCCTGCGCCTTTAACAGTTGTCTTTGGTTGGACGTGATTAGTAACCACGCTGCTCTAGTTACCGACCACATTCACGTGAAAATAGATGTCATTGAATGATAAATCATTTTTATACTCATGCGGCCTATCTATTCACCTTTACTCCATTGCATTAAAGTTGTAATGTCATGCTTATTATCTGATTAATATATTAAATTAAAATAGAAATGTGGCTTTCGAACAACCCCTGAATACTCTTATTCGATGTATGATGCAACTATATCAATGGCGTAGCTAGGGGGGTGCATTCCCCATTTTTTTTTTTTTTTTTTTTTTTTTTTTTTTAAAGAAGCAATATAAAACCCCTACAAACACTGAGTTTCACTTGTAACACACAGTCTCTCTCTCTCTCTCTCTCTCTCTCTCTCTCTCTCTCTCTCTCTCTCTCTGCGTCTCTGTATGTCTCTATCTGTCTCTCTCTCTCTGCGTCTCTCTCTCTCTCTCTCTCTCTATATATATATATATATATATCTCTCTCTCTCTCTCTCTCTCTCTCTCTATATATATATATATATATATATCTCTATCTATCTCTCTATATATATATATATATATATATATATATATCCCTCTCTCTCTCTCTCTCACACACACACACACACACACACACACACGCGCGCGCGCTACATAATATATAGAGTCGATTTGAACTTTCGATTGAAGATAAAGCACCTATCTATATACTGAATAGTTGCATGACGTTGCATTTTACAAAAGGCGGATCTAGAATTTCGAAGGGGTAGGCCACGCCGGTTGCTTTTTGTTTTGTTTTTAAAATAAAATAAATAAACTGACCTCTTGAACCCGTGAAATTCGCCAGGTCATTGGAAGGCTAGTACACTATTATATGTTAAAGCATCCCGGTATTCACACGAAATATGCAAAGTCGGAAATGAATATTCAGGCGTGTGTGCAGGGGGAGGGTTTCGGGGGTCTCTCCCCTTGCTCGAGTGATTTTTTTGTTTTGATATTTTTTTTGTTAATACATTTTCCGGGGAAGCATGACTCGACCACTCTATAAACTTCGCTCACCAGTCTAGGACCCCCCCCCCCCCCCCCGCTAAAATTCCTGCACACACTCCTGATACCATCTAATTAATATCAAAATGTTTGATCGGAAAGATGAACCTGTTATCTCAAGAGGGTGTGGTCTGGACCTGGGGTGGGGTCGAATTTGAACTTAGCAGACCCTATTGTTGACATGTATAAGAACAGTCTAATACTGCACTGTAAACAAAAATATGTTTTAGGTGCAGGGTGGATGAGAGATTGCCCGAACCCGCCTCAGATCCGCTCCTGGTTCATGTACATACTTACCCTATTGATCATTTGGAACAATTCTTGAGCAAAACAGCTAGCGACAGTTGAAGTTGGCAGGCTATTTAAATCATGAGAGAGAGAGAGAGAGAGAGAGAGAGAGAGAGAGAGAGAGAGAGAGAGAGAGAGAGAGAGAGAGAGAGAGAGAGAGAGAGAGAGAGAGAGCACGACGAAAGCAAGTAGACATTCGGGGGTGGGGGTGAGGGCTGACTGAGATCGATGGCGCAAAGCAAAGTTTCTAAGGGGTTCGGGGTATGCTCTTCCGTGCATTCTGCGAGTAAAATTCATTTCTGGCTTAAGATTTACTACCAATAATATTTTTGATTCATAATTATTGGGGACCTAGAGCCACCACCACCACCACCCCCATCCACCCCAGCTCCGCCGTGCCTGGAGAGAGAGAGAGAGAGAGAGAGAGAGAGAGAGAGAGAGAGAGAGAGAGAGAGAGAGAGAGAGAGAGAGAGAGAGAGAGAGAGAGAGAGAGAGACAGACAGACAGACAGACAGACAGACACACAGGCAGACAGAGAGAGCACCCTATTGATCATTTTGAACAACTCTTGAACAAAACAGCTAGCGACAGTTGAAGTTGGCAGGCTATTTAAATAATGACGAGTATTTTGTTTACGTTTCGTTCAAGCCGCTTGTCGTTCTTTCAATACATGGAAATTATTAATACAGTTTCGAAGACGGTACCTGTGTACAATAAAGAACATAAAGTAAATTACTAATGAAAATAACTTCTTCCCAAATCTTACCTTTTTGATACGACTACTCACACCACTGACAATAAATCCGAAATGTATATTTACTATTAATTTTATACTATATAGCTCATAGGTCAGTCTGCATGCGGGTCAAACGTAGGTCACGTGATTAGCTTATGGTTGGCTGGACATAGATAAAGGGCCCAGTGGGTCGAATTACAAAAGGTTTAGACACAGTCACAAACACTGTGTGTGATTATCCCCCCCCCCCTGTGTGTGTGTGTGTGTGTGTGTGTGTGTGTGTGTGTGTGTGATTATCTCTCTTCCCTCTCTCCCCCCCCCCTCCTTTCTCTCTCTCGCTCTCGCGCTCTCTCTCTCTCTCTCTCTCTCTCTCTCTCTCTCTCTCTCTCTCTCTCTCTCTCTCTCTCTCTCTCTCTCTCTAGTCGAGCAGCATCGTATTGATATCGTGGGGACAACATACAAATATCGAGTTAACCAAAAAAATTAATATCGACTCACACTTTCAGTCAAATATGTAGTAAAATAATAATAATAATAACCAAACAAATGATATGTAAATTTTATTTGATTGAATCATACATTTAAAACATTGATTTAACCCAATAAAAATTGGTATGTAATAAAATAATAAATTCATCAATCAATCAACCAATCAATCGTATCGCAGTGCACGTGCTGATCAAAGTTAATCCTCATTCAAAATTTCTACAAATTGTGGATTAAAATCATTGTGGTCTGGATATACACAAACAGATATTTTTGTTATACTTCAAAGGGACACGCCCTAGTTACGTTTATTTGTTAACCATTACGGCGTTGTTTTTCGCTATTAAACCCCATTTTTCACAAATAAAATTGCACTTTACTTACATTTTATTATTTAGAATACACATTTCCATTCACCTGAAGTGCTTTTAGGTAATCCTGATGTTTGTAAAACCACGAAATGCATTTTTTGCATTTTTTCACAAGACGTGTTGTCGAGAAATAAACGTTAATCAAGCGAGGTCCAATCTATTTTTAGAGGGGATATTTCCATTTCAATGTCACAGACGTTGGTATATCACGTGACCGTTATCATTTTGGTTCGGTTTGTTTTCTCGTGCACGGTTCGCGCAATCAACATCCGATTTGTTGTTGTTCATTTGTGAGATTTTTCTTCACAGTTCAGACAAGTAAGTGTCTCAATACAAAACGTTACAAACCCTTAAAACCAATAATTTTGCTAAGTCTTACGATATCTGGAGAGGGGATACAACCAGGACAGAACAGTTGGAACATGTCCAGGAGAGAGGAAACGAACGCACCCCAAGTCTGTGAAATTTGTCGTGACGTAGGCATTGTTGTGCTTCGAGCGACATCTACCGGTGACATCAGAATACTAACTTTCAAAATTATTTCAAGCAATTGGGACATGGGGATTCCCATGGTATTTATCGATATAAAACCTGCTTTTTCACTCCATTTGATAAAAACGTGATCTAAGTGTGTTACAGGTTTGTAGATTAACCAAATTATTATTTATTTTCGCTGGATGGAACTAGGGTGTGCGGCTTTAACAAACATAAATTTAGAAGAAAGTTTTAATAACAAAATAATATTATACCAAAGCTCTGGTCATTGGCGAGGCGCAGGACGTTACCCAGTGGTAAAGTACGTGCTTGGTGAGCGGTCGGTGTGGGATCGATCCTCGTTGGTGGGCCCACTGGACTATTTCTCTTCCCAGCCAGTGCACCACGATTGGTATATCAAAGGCCGTGGTATGTGATCTCCTGTCTTGTGGGATGGCGCATATAAAATATCGATTGCTACTGATGGCAAAAAAAAAAAGGTAGCGGGTTTCCTCTCAAAGACTATAAGTCCAATTTACCAAACGTTTGACATCCAATTGCCGATGATTAAAAAATCAATGTGTTCTAGTGGTGTCGTTAAACAAATGGTCATTGGCGACAATGGAAGATCACACGCCTGGACATTTTCTGTGGCAATCTGTGTATCAAGTTCAGATAGAACAGGGACAAGGGCAGCTAACACCTCTTTGACAATGCGGTTATCTGACATGGGATGGTATAGGTGACGATAGGCTGTCGTCGACAATTACATAGTACAAATATTACAAATCATATCTGTGTACAGTCAAATGACGGCAACCCTCACACGATGTTATAGGGAATATGTATACTCAGAGACATTTTCAGGTAATATGTGTAATATCTGATTTACTCAGGAATTATGTATAATCCTGGAAAAAAAGAAGACATATTCCCTGAAATTGTTTCATGGATAACTGTAGTGCAAGAAACCTAAACTGTAATTAGTCATTTTCATTTTTATTACCACAACTATCAAAGACATAAATAATCATATTCGAGTAAACTAGTAAAAATGTTATTAGTATAGGTATGTTAAAAAAAAGTTTGATCCGCTAGATAAGAGTTTCGTGGAATCAAACATTATTTTGCTAAATACCCATTCGACTCTGCATTGTGCAGAGATACGGTCTTGTCGTTCACACAAACCAGATTGAGTAGATTTATTGACTCATTTCCATTAGCAGTAAGCGATCTTATATGTTATGCACTTTATCACATACAGGACAGCATATATCACAGCCTTTGATATTCCAGTTGTGGTAGATGTATTGTATGTATTAATTTGTTATATTCTGTGAAAAGTAATCATTAATGAACCGAACTATGTTATGTAGTTGCATTCTAGGACGTTTAATATGTTGTTTCTAACTACGTCAGGGAACTACTCTGGGTAAAAACAAGAAGAAAGAAAAGCTTAGTACTATTTATTCTCGGGTTTGGTCCATATTAGACCTAATGCTCTTGGACTGTAAACTGAGTTTTATCATGACTCGGTGATTTTATATTGGGGAGCACCCACATTGGGGGGGGGGGGGGGGGATCGTAGCGACAGGAAAATATTTAATGTGGTGGGAGAAAAAAAAAGAGAAGTGTGATGGGAGGGGGGTGAGGGTGACCTGCACGGCCCCTCACTGGCTACGCCGGTGCTCGATGGGCCTCTATCTCAATTTTGTTTATAGCTCACTAATCAACAACAACTGCATGACCATTAATCCAATATCCAATAGCCAATGATTAATAAATCAATGTGCTTTAGTGGAAGGGAGGAAATATTTAATTTAACGACGCACTCAACACATTGTACTTACGGTTAATATATGGCGTCAGTGTAAGACTACTAAACATAGGCGTCGGAAGATGGCAGCAACTGGGGCGGAAGGGGGGCACTTTTTAAATGCGAGTTCATATTTGAAATTAAAAGAAAATCCAATAACATGTTATAAAGGCAATTTAGAGTGTGCTCAGGAGAGTGTATATGTGCGTGTTGTTGTTTTGGGAGTAGAGTGGTGGTGTTGTGTTTGCTACTCTTCTGTTTGGGATATTTGTAGGGATAAGACCAATTACGGGTAAAGTCAATTACTGTTTAGAAGTGGTTGGGGGGTGGGTTGGGGTGGGGGGTTCCTATTATAATCAAGTCCCGTCGTACTAAAACAATGTCCTAATAATATGATGAATTATAAGTTACATTCTTCTGAACTTTCCAGAAAATTGGTCAGTGTAGAAATAAAAATATTAATTCAAATGCTCGCTTTTAAACTAGGGGGCCAAAGCATATTGTGCCCCCCCCCCCCCCCCCCCCAGTTTCGAAGCTGAAATAAGTTGAAATGAGAGGGAAGGTCTAGACTGCAGGGCCGTACCCTCCGGGTGGGGGCAGGAGCCCCCCTGAGAATCTCACTTTTTTTTTTTCTTTTTTTAAATCCAGAAAATAACATACACCTCTCAGGGTTTAATTTGTATAGTGTTTTATTTGTTTATAACAAGTAGTGCCCCCCCCCCCCCCCAGGATTTTGATCAGGGTACCGCCCTGGACTGGCAAACGAATTTTTTTGTGGTTTTTGTTTTGTGGGGGTGGGGATGGAAGAGGGTCTCAGGTAAATTGAGGTAGGACTTTTCTTTGGCACTGTTACGTATAAAGAACATTATAAATACTTATTATAAATAAAGTTAAGATTAGTGACAGTGACAGTGCCATTGCCAAAGGAAAGTCCTTCCTAAATGAGGAAATGCATTTACAAAAAGGAAAATTTTGGACAAATTTGCTTGGTCTGGTTAACCCCTCTTTACGACTTTAAACACCCCTTTGTACCCGCGTTTGTTTCTCTCCCCTCGGCAATCATCGCAATGCTCCCCACATATTTCAAATCGTACTGATACTAATAGCACCCACTCACTTTCAAATCGCACCGACAGTGGCCCCCTCCTTACCGCCACTTAAAATACACATCGCGGATCCTCCCAAAATGGCGCAAATATAAATACTACTAATAGTATTTATACGATAGCATTAACTAATATTCAGCGAAATTCTAGCGGGCCCGGCTAGCTCAGTCGGTAGAGCACGAGACTCTTAATCTCGGGGTCGTGGGTTCGAGCCCCACGTTGGGCGCATGTTTTTTTATTTATTCTTTTTCTTTTAATTAATGATATTCTTTTATTTATTTATATTATATTTTTTTAAAAAATTAAAAAATTCTAGTAACAAAATATTTAAACTAATATTTATTAGAATTTCACCACACTCACCCCATAAACACCTGTTAGTTGAGGCCCCCATATCCTATTATATTCTGTTAAATTGTCTTGTTTTGTTTGTTTAACGACACAACTAGAGCACATTTATTTATTAATTATCAGCTACTGAATGTCAAACATTTGGTAATTTTGAAACACTGGTGTAGGAAGCGGGGGGGGGGGGGGGGGGGGAGAGAGGCAAGGGTCATGTCTGGCAGGGGGGTCCGGGGCATTTGCCCCCGTTTAAATCCGGCACTGCACCTAGCCCAAGTACTCTGACTGTAAGAGAGCGAGACGGACATTTGGACGGTTATGAGCAATACCTCAAATTCGGGCAAAAACGATAGCGATAGTCGGGAGAAATGTGTTAACCATGTAGCCTATTTCCATCATTCTACCCTCAAAATTGTAAAAATGCGTAGTGATTAGTTTGTAACCTAGGCTTAGGCCTATATAATAGCTGTTTGGCAGTAAATTCGTTTAATTCTGGCAAAAATCAGCCTTCTCCCCTCAGAGTCCGCACGTTAGTGAATGGGCCCACCCATGGGGATCGATCATAGACCGACAACGCATCAGGCAAACGCTTTAAATATAACTGAGTAACATCCCGCCAAAAAAAGAAAGAAAGAAAGAAATAGAATGCTAAATGTAGAACAAGTACTAGTAGAAATTTCCCATCGTAACTTGTATTCCCGGCTAGCTCAGTCGGTAGAGCACGAGACTCTTAATCTCGGGGTCGTGGGTTCGAGCCCCACGTTGGGAGTGATATTTTTATTATTAATTTTGATTATGGATTGTCTCTTATTTCTTTAACATTCATCGGGGTATGGACCCCCTAAAAAAAAATCATTTGTAAACTGTTAATCGGCGAAGCCGTACTCATATAAGTTTGCAGATGATTCTTTTTTTTTTTTTTTTTTTTTTTTTGTACAAAATAGAAATTCGTTTCTGCTTAAGAAGACACGTTTAGTCACCATCTCTCACCCTCTCCATCTCTCATCACCACGCCCTCTCACAAACAGATACTCACTGACTTAAAATGGTCTCCTACGGATCATTCCCTGTTCACATATTGATATTCAGGTATGGCGGGGTGGGGGTGGGGTGGACTGGAGTAAAGCGGAACTCTTTTTACATGCTCATATACCACTAAGGTTTCGAGCATGTACTTCCCGGGTCCCATCCCTGGATAGCCGTGGGGGGCAGGACGTAGCCCAGTAGTAAAGCGCTCGCTTGATGCGCGGTCGGTTTAGGATCGAACCCCGTTGGTGGCCCCATTGGGCCAGTTCTCGTTCCAGCCAGTGCTCCACAAGTGATGTAACAATGACCGTGGTAAGTATTATCCTGTCTGTGGGATGGTGCATATAAAAGATCCCTTGCTGCTAATCGAAAAACAGTAGCCCATGGAGTGGAGGCAGCGGGTCTCCTCTCTCAATATCTATGTGGTCCTTAACCATACGTCCGACGCCATATAACCATACATAAAATGTGTTGAGTGCGTCATTAAATGAAACACTTCCTTCATTCAGGTATGGCGGAAGCAAATGAATACTGGAGCTGATTAAGTAAATGAATGTGCCTGCATTTACTGCATTCTAAAAGTCATTTTAAGTGTGTTTGTTTAATGACACCAATAAAGCATTGGATGTTAGTTGTGACATGCAGTCTTCAGAGGAAATCCATTAAAATGTTTCATTAGCAGCAAGGAATCTTTTATATATTCTTTCCACACACAGGACGGCACATAACACGACCTTTGATATACTGGCAGCGAGGCACTGGTTGAGACGAGAGAAAACTCAGTCAGAGACTCGGTCCACCGAGGTGATTTGATCCTGTGACCCCAAATCCACCAGACGAGCGCCCAACCGACTGATTCAGATCCCTTCCTACGTTATTGACGTATCGGGGCGGGACATAGCCCAGTGGTAAAGCGTTCGCTTGATGCGCAGTCGGTCTAGGATCGATCCCCGTCGGTGTAACTGGTGTAACAAAGGCCGTGATATGTACTGTCCTCTCTGTGGGATATTGCATATAAAAGATCCCTTGCTGCTAATCGAAAATAGTAGCCCATGAAGTGGCGACAGCGGATTTTCCTCTCTCAGTATCTATGTAGTCCTTAACCATATGTCTGACGCCATATAACTGTAAATAAAATGTGTTGAGTGCGTCGTTAAATAAAATATTTCCTTCCTTATTGACATATCATTGACGTCCACGAGATATTTTTAAGGGCTCGCTTGATGCGCGGTCGGTTTGGGATCGATCCCCGTCGATGGGCCCATTGGGCTATTTCTAGTTCCATCCAGTGCACCTCAACTGGAATATCAAAAGCCGTGATATGTACTATCCTGTCTGTGTGATGGTGCATCTAAAAGATCCATTGCTACTAATGAAAAATGTAGCACATTTTCTCTCTAAGACTATAATGTCAAAATGACCAAATGTTTGACATCCAATAGCCGATGATTAATAAATCGACGTGCTCTGGCGGTGTCGTTAAACAAAACAAACTTTAACTTGAATTTTCTACGCGATTCTACTTCGTGTAGTCCAACCTATACAGCCTGCCAGTTAGCCGAGTGGTACACGCAGTAATTAATAAATAAGAGGGCTTTACCCTCGTGTGTTTCGGCATCGTCAATAAAAAGATGTCGAGTGTAATACATTACTTTTATTCAATACAATACAATACAATACAATACAATACAATACAATACAATACAATACCAAATGAAATGAAATGTAACCTAGTACAAATATTAGAACAATCAGAAACACGTTTAATATACAGCTACTAATATTTTATGCAGAAAAATATATTTGATATGTAATTACAGTCGTTAAAAAAGTCTCTTAAAAATTGCAGCAAACTCAGGATTGTCCCTTTAATATAATGTGTTTTTGTACAATTTTTTCACTGGCCTGAATTTGCTAGGGGGTTCCGGGGTCATGCTCCTAGAAATTTTTGAAATGTAAATACTGGGGAAAACGATTTTAATGGCTTCTGGACATTATAAATAATATTTGATTATGATAAAATGTGTTGCTAATGCAAATTATATAGTAAAACATTAAGGAGCGTTTAATAACATTTTAAAAACTTTTCTTGAAAGTTTATAAATGCATTCAGGCCACACCACTGGAAGGCGCTTCTTTTCATGACCCATGTTGTTTTTTGTTTTGTTTTTTAATGAGGGTGTGTCTCTGATGATGTCTCAGATATGCCATTTGTGCTTCTTCTTTTTTTACCGGTACTCAAAATTTGCCGAAATTGAGCACTCTTTTGTCGTGACCACAGAAAAATGCATTGCCTACAGATTTCATATCCAAGCTGTCCAATCTGTCCTTATGTACATGCAAAAGCATCAGGTCATTTAACCTTTTCTGCGACATTACTGGTACGTAGAGTTTTTACTCTTTGCAAGGCCGAAAACAAACGTTCGCTGGTTGCATTGGTTGCGGGCATCACCAAAAGTATGTTGATCAGTGTTATGATTTCAGAGAAAGGTACTCGAAATGAGGGCGATAGGTTCCGTGCATAGTCAAGTATTGCATCAAGTTCTATTGCCTTACAATCCGGTGAACAGGTCTTGAAATGCGCTTGGAAGGTTTGGAGCTGTGTTTTCAACATGTGACGGTCGATGTCACCTTTATAGAAATCAGCAACGGTCTCGATTTCTTCGTCACACTCGTTTCCATTTATAGCGTTTTGTAGCACCACTTGGGCGTTCCTGTAGGTCTTGTAGCTTTCCTGGTCAAACCGGCTCTTAAAGGAATGCTTAAGCAAGGCTTTTGGACTGGTATGCATATTCAGCGATATATAATGCACATTATTGCTTAATATCAACAAGTATATTATTATATTTAATTAATAAAATGGTTAAATGTCACGGCTATTAGATATACCGGGCGCAGCCATTTTATTCCATTCCAGTCAATACGCCCTCTGGCGAGCTGGTGGTTACGTAATACTAACGCGTAACGTCAGGAATGAGTCTTAGAACTAGAGAAACAAATCTACCTAGTTTTTGCGGGATGGTAAAATAGTCATGCATTGCAATGTTCTGTAATATACATCCCGGTAAGCTAGCAATAAGCAAAATATATCACTATTGTCAAAGTGGCTACACAACAAGTCGAAATAAATACATCATGTTTTGTCCATGCATTAACCTACATCCATTCATTCATTTCAACTTATTTTCGTGCTTATATCCAATTAAGGTTCAAGCACGCCGTCCTGGGCACACACCTCGGCTGTCTGGGCTGTCTGTCCCGGATAGTGGGTTAGTTGTTAGTTGGTTAGTGGTTAGTGAAATAGAAGATGGTGTAGTGGCCTTAAAGCTACCCACTGAGCCCTTAAAGGTAGACTAAACTCAAACAAGAGCCTTATGTGTTGGAAAGATGCATATCCGGACCACCAACACATACTGACACTTTAACAAATGAAAAACGCCCAATTTTAGAATTAATAAAAAACCGTGATTATTCCTGCTAACTGGGGGCAGCCATTTTGTTTCGTTTTTGTGACGTCCGGTGATATAGCTTGGGGCGAAGTGACGTCAGCTCAGGTCCAACTTCTCTATTATGCACAGTGTAAACAAATGCTCTAATTTATGACAAGGCGCTTCGCTTTCATCAACCTGACTTGTAAACCAAGATAAATTACTTGATAGTATAATAATTTATTTAACTAAATATATTTCAATTTGCATCAATATAACGAAATGGAGTTATAGTATTTTATTCTTTTAAAAAATCCAAAGAAAAAATGCATATTATTAGGCCTATTGGTAGGATACGTTCGAGCAAAAACGACCACTCAGATACCCAAGTGATAATTTTCTTTTCTCTGAGACTACGTAATTGGTAAGTTTTGTGATTTTAGATGGGAAAGTTTACTTAATCAAGGGTTTTACAGAATTACTTACAGTAATAAAGCTGGTAAAGTCCATTACGATTTGAGGTTATCACACAATACCCTGTGATCTTAATAAAAGAGGCACGTATTTTTAGTGTGTCTAGACACAGTGTCTAGGGACCGTCTAAATATACACCTGCCAATCAAGAACTACAGGTACAGGCCACGGAAAGAAAAGACCAATTAAGCAAGAAAACACTCCCGACTATTATTTCAGTACGTGGGTTAATTTATATACAAAATACAATACAGTTATTTCAACACTTTGACAATGGTGGTTTATTTTGTATTGAAAAATAAACCACATATACACGTTGCTGTGTTACTGGGGGTAAACGGACAAAACCCCACCCGGAAAAAAACCCACTGGATAAAACCCCACTGGAAAAAACCCCACTCGGACATAACCCCACACAGAAAAAAACCCACTCGGACATAACCCCACTCATATATCTCAATATATAACAAATTATATACAGTATTTATTTTTTATTGAAACAAGTGTAATCTAGCCTACTTCCACCTCACACAGTGGCCGATGCCTTTCAGAACTTCCGATGCTAAAATAATAATAATAATAATAATAATAATAATGTTGCATATTAAATTTAAAGAAACAGCATATACATGTGCATACCATAAATATAACATGTGGGGAAAAGGTGGTAATAATATCTATCTAAGAAGGCAGTTATTTAACATAATTACCTCCAGGTCTGAAGTCACACCGCCCTTTACAAGTAAATGCAGCTCTGCTGGAACACTCCCATCGAATATTCTTCCGTGGCATACCTCTTAGTATACAAGTAGCCTTCGTGAATTAGCTTGAGACCACCCTTTGTTCTTGATAACTTCCATAGTTGTATTTACAAGGAAATGAATACACAGTATTCGTGTTTTCAGGGTCCATCTGATCAGACATTTAGAATACCCAGTCAACAATGGGAATCCAAAATCCATTACAAACCCTTAAAAAAACCTGGCCTCCTTAATTCTTGATCAAGTTCAGATATCCTTTGTCATGGAGATCAACCAACTATTATGATCCAAATAGACGTGGGTTTATTTCTAATTTATTCGCGCTACAAAAATACAACTTACAGTTATTTCAACACTTTGACAATGGTGGTTTATTTTGTATTGAAAAATAAACCACATATACACGTTGCTGTGTTACTGGGATAGATATTATTACAGAACATTGCGATGCATCCGAAAAAATCAGGTATGTTTTGTTTCTTAATTTTTAAGACTAATTCCTGACGTGACACGTTAGGTATTACGTAACCACCAGAGGGCGTATTCACTGGGATGGTACAAAATGGCTACGCCCGTTATATATAATAGCCGTCACATTTAAGCGTTTTATTAATTAACTATACGATTATACTTGTTGATATCAAGCAATAATGTGCAGTATGTATCGTTGAATATGCACACCAGTCTAAAAGCCTTGCTTTAGCATTCCTTTAAGAACTCGCTCTGGGTTGGAGCCTGTAGTCCGATGGCTTAACCTCTGCGCCACCGAGGCCGGAATCATATCCATTGAGTCATTAAAACTCAGTACCTACCAACCTTATGTCCGATGACTTAACCACGACACCACCGAGGCCGGTCTCCATGACAACTGAAACTAATACTTGTCAACTGTTGAATCATCGCGTCGGTCACGGCTGATGAGCCTGTGTGAAGAATTGTGTCCACTGGAAAAAAAACATAGAGTCAAGTGATCCTATTATGAGCAGAACTCTATGGCGGGGTCACGCGGCACGCAGCACGCCAAAAATTACTCATACCCAATACCGATGAAATACAGCACTGAAGAAAATAAATGTATTTCTAGCCTTGATGTTTGCAGGCGCGGATTTAGTGGGGGGCCCAAGGGTCCGCCCCCCGCCCCCTATTTTTGGGGTCAATTTTTTTTTTTTTTTTTAACTATAGCATACATTAGAGTGGAATTACACAAAAATGCACTTATTTCCCAAGAGTCTTTAAATTATATTTTGTTCATGAAAATCGTCTTAAAGGGACATTCCTGAGTTTGCTGCAATTTTAAAGATGGTATCGACCAACAGAGACTTTTTAATGATTGTAATTACATAACAAATATATGTTTCTGCATAAAATGTTACTGACTGTATATTAAACATGTTTCTGACTGCTTTAATATTTGTACTAGGATAACTTTCATTTTATTTACGTTTATATAGCGTCAGAAATATGGTTAAGGACCACAAAACAATGAGAAAGGAAACTCGCTGCCGCGACTCTAGGGGCTACTCTTTCAGATTAGCAGCAAGATATTACATACCATGGCTGTTGATACACATTGGCCCAGTTGTTCAAAGCAATGTATATTACTGAAACAACTGTTTCGATATTTCTTCCCATTTACCGGCAGCCGCAGTCAACGGAAAACCAGCCTAATATGGGAAGGAGAGATGACCACTTTAACTTTAAAAAAAAGAAGAGACCAGAGTTTATGAAATTTTGAAGATAACAAAAACAGTATGACAATACCAAAAACATACGTTAATATAGCTATTTTGTTACTCAGATGCGAGGAAATCGCGTTTCAGGCCACTTAAATTTAAAAATTTCGCGGGGGAGCATGCCCCCGGACCCCCCCTAGGAATCTCGGACGCTTCGCGCCCTAGGACACCCCCTATTTAAAAATACTGGATCCGCGCCTGGTTTGTTCACTGACCCGTGTGCACACCGCATCGGACGTACATCGCTGGATAAAGGGAATCTTTACAATTTCAAGTACACTTGACAAGACAAAATCAGATGACTTCATGAAGTCAAACTGGAGTATATATTTTATAAATATTATTTTACCATTTAGAATAGACCATGAATTAGCTTTCCTTGTATATATAAAATGGCGACTGCCCGCTGACATTGTGACAATCATAAATGTACAGACGGGGCGGGGGGGAAGGGGGGATTGCCTCACTAGTGCTGGAGCAAAACCTCAAATTCGGACACAAATTATAGATATTCGTGCAAAATGTGCTAACCTGAGACCTTTGTACCATGTATTTCCATCATTCTACCATCAACATTAGTTGTAATCCATGTAAAAATGTGCAATATAGCTGCAGTGCCGGATTTATAAGGAGGCAATTGAAACCGAGTTATAATATATATATATATATATATATATATATATATATATATATAATATATATATATATATATATATATATAATATATATATATATATATATATATATATATATATATATATATGATGAGTCTAGCTTGTAACTGTAAGTCAGTTCGGTTTTTGCATTACAGCTAGCCAAATTAGCCAGCTACTAACAGTTATACTGAATTCTATTCAATATGAGCCCTGCATTAACTTAATATTTTACTAAAAAAAAACCCCAAGAACATTTGTCAAATTGAATCAACAAACCCATCATTCGATAGAGTTTATGTTGCAGTCGTTACTATCAGCCTGGCTAGCTCAGTCGGTAGCTTTTAAATGTTAGACGATTCGACTTTAACAATATCCATCTTTACTAATATTTTACTAAAAATAAAGCACCTGTGCAAACTGAACCAACAAATAATAGGTATTCTATAGAGTTGATATACTGCAGTCAATACCAACAGCCCGGCTAGCTCAGCCGGTAGAGCACGAGACTCTTAAAGGGACATTCCCGAGTTTGCTGCATTGTAAGATGTTTCAGACTAATAAAATATATCTACGATTAAACTTACATATTAAATATATTTTCTTGTTTAGAATATCAGTGTCTGTATATTCAATGTGTTTCTGGTCGTCTTAATATTTGTAAGAAGCCCAAAATTTGTCTTCAAATAATTTCATACGTACGAAAAAATATTTTTTAGGAAATAAAATGAAATTTAACCTAGTACAAATATTAGAACGATCAGAAACACGTTTAATATACAACCACTAATATTTTATGCAGAAAAATATATTTAATATGTAATTACAGTCGTCAAAAAGTCTCTGTTAGTCGATTAATATCTTTAAAATTGCAGCAAACTCAGGAATGTCCCTTTAATCTCGGGGTCGTGGGTTCGAGCCCCACGTTGGGCGTGTTTATTTTTGTTTTAGTTAATTAAAGAGAATGTCAGGAATTTGCCGTTTTGTTATATAAAATTTGTTTTGTTGAACACATTAGATTTCAGTCTTCAGAGGAAACCCATTGGATGTTTTCATTAGCAGCAAGGGATCTTATACTTCCGCCGAACAGGACAGCACATAACACGGCCTTTGGTATACTATTAGTGGGACATATAGAAAATCCACTTTGAGACTCAGTCCACCAAGGTGATTCGATCCTATGACCTAAGCATGTTATGCGAGCGCTTTACCGAGCTAGACCATCCCACACTACGTTATCATTGTTGTGTAGTCCAACCTACGAGTATAAAACCACCCATTTAGCCGAGTGATACACATAGTATTTACCACAACTATTATGACAAGTTGATGTTGCAGAAAAGTTTAATATGGCATAACAACAACAAATATTTATTCGTATTTATTGTGATATGTAAAGATAATGCCTTGAATTACATGCAAATAATAATAATAATTATAATTATAATATAAAAAAGAAGAAAATTATATCCACATAATTTCATTTACTACTATTTTTGAAATGTATATTATAGCAAAATCCAGTATGAATGACCGACATTTCTGTTGAGCACAAAACATATTGCACATTTTCTTTTCTGTAAAGAAGGAGATTACACACAATCTGACAAATAATAATAGTAATAGAAAACGTTATTAACGTCAAAAAATAAAAGAAGTCGACAACTACTCCACAATTCAGTAGTAACAAAGGGCCTTTGTTGCAAGCGAGTGGGGTCGCTTAGCGCTATACAAATCAAGGGCAGATAAGTATGTTTCTAATAGAGGCTATTAGATCATGTGTTAATTATCGACTACACATAAAAGTCGATGTTAACTTGGTGGGGTTGTTGGAGGGTGTGTGTGTGTGTGTGTGTGGGGGGGGGGGGGGGGGTTATATTATTATTATATTATTTTAATACGAGTTTTATTGATTGAAACATATTTTATTGCATATAAGGTACAAATGGATTGGGCACAAGTTATCCAACTTACGAGGCCCTCTCCTAATAACATACAATAATGACAATATAACAATATGACAATAACGGCGACTACAACTATTACAAGAATATACAAACAATTAAATATTCAAAGAGAAGTATATACATGAGAGAAAAATAAAACGCAGAAAAAATACAAAATAATAAATAATGAATGAATGAATGGAAAAAAATGAAGAAGGAAAGCAAACGAAGGTGATTCATTTTCCAATCAGACAAACCCAATTTATAAAATATTTAGCAGACAGGTTCCTGCGTAACTGATTTACAATTTATTTATTTATTATTATTATTATTATTATTATTATTATTATTACCCACTGAGCCCTGAACTGATTTACAATTTATTGTTATCATTATTATTATTATTATTAAAAACGCTGTATTTGTTTAATATATTTATGTACAATATAGAATATTTGTTTGTTTATAGTACCATTTACAACAGTATTGCCATGCAATACTAATTGCAGATTAACTGGTGCAAACGTTTTCAAACGTAAAAAGATTACATTGAAAGAAATAATGATAGGACGAAAAAATCGTGGACGATATGACCTGTAACCGAACCAACAAACCCATTATTCGATATAATATATACTACAAGATACCACATCTGCCCGGCTAGCTCAGTCGGTAGAGAACGAGACTCTTAATCTCGGGGTCGTGGGTTCGAGCCCCACGTTGGGCTTGTTTTTTTGTTCTGTTTTAGTTACTTAAATATATTTTATTTTTTTCTTTCTTTTTTTAAAGCGTGTATGTTTAATGTCACCACTAGAGCATATTTTAATTGACTATGTCACGAGTTTGTTGTTTTGTTTAATGACACCACTAAAGCATTGGATGTCAGTTATGACCTGCAGTCTTCAGAGGAAACCCACTAAAATGTTTCATTAGCAGCAAGGAATCTTTTATATATTCTTTCCACACACAGGACGGCATATAACACGACCTTTGATATATTGGCAGTGAGGCACTGGTTGAGACGAGAGAAAACTCAGTCAGATACTCGGTCAACCGAGGTGATTTGATCCTGTGACCCCAAATACACCAGACGAACGCCCAACCGACTGATTCAGATCCCTTCCTACGTTATTGACGTATCGAGGCGGGACATAGCCCAGTTGGTAAGCGTTCGCTTGATGCGCGGTCGGTCTAGGATCGATCCCCGTCGGTGGACCCATTGGGCTATTTCTCTTTCCAGCCAGTCCTCCACAACTGGTGTAACAAAGGCCATGGTATGTACTGTTCTGTCTGTGGGATGGTGCATATAAAAGATCCCTTGCTGCTAATCGAAAAGAGTAGCCCATGAAGTAGTGACAGCGGGTTTCCTCTCTCTGAACTTTAATTGGATATAAGCACGAAAATTAGTTGAAGGAATGATTCATTGATTGGATAACCTTTACTTGTTAATGTTGCCCTTTAATTTATTGATCCTAAAAATGTACAGACAAAAATAATTGTGCTTCTGCCTTAACCGGAAGTTACGATATATGAAAAATACATTAAAATGGTGGCCATTTTGAATTTCAAGATGGCTGCCACGATTGGATGACTATAAAAATGTCATCAATAAATTCGTGGCTACATAATTGTACATGCCATGCCCAAATGACTAAATACAATGTTATCAGCGAGTTCATTGCCCTCATAAATATAAATAGACACAAGAATGGTGTTTCTATGTTAACTGGGAGTCAAAATATATGTAAAATATCCCAAAATTATGGCCATTTTGAATTTCAAGATCAAATGACTGAAAAAAATGCTATCAATGGATTTCTAATTCTGGATAGTCTTAAGAATAAAAAGAAATACATTTTACTGACTTGAGCAAAAAAAAAATGCAAATTTACATAACTGCCTGGACTACAGACCGAGTTTTAACGACTCCATGGGACTTGGGAATGTATGTTATTTTATTTTATTTTATTTTATCCCCCTACCCTTCCCAACTTTAAGTCATGATTAGTACTAATTAATTAAAAACTATTCCCACATTTATGTTTTTAAACCATTCAGATCGTGTCAATAAATAATATTTCAAGCAGTGTACCATTTTGATTTTATATATACATAGTTAAACCATCGGACATAAGGTTGGTAGGTTCAGGGTTCGCAGCCCGTTACTGGCTATCACCCCCGGTACCGGCTCCCACACAGAGCGAGTTTTAACGACTCACTGGGTAGGTGTAAGACCACTCTCATTAACAACTAAACCTCTGTCATGGACACACAGCCCGAACAGTTGAAGTGTGTGCCCAGGACAGCGTGTTTGAACTTTAATTGGATATCAGCACGAAAATAAGTTGAAGGAAGGAATTATTGGATAACCTTCACTTGTTAATGTTGTATCAATATATATTACCTTTTGTCTCGCGGGTGCGCATTGGAGAAGTGATTGCTGAACGATAGAAGCATATTATCATATAAAAATTCACCGGGTTAAAATATAATGTGCACCTAACATTAAATAGCGGATTAAACTTGGCAGGACTGGTCATATCATGTATCAGCTGGTTAGTAAATTCCTATAATTTGATTTGAACTAGTAGCCATGTGCAAGCTAAAGAAAGTAAGCAAGGCTCTATAGCTCAGTTGGTTAGAGCGTCTGCCTAGTAAGCAGAAGGTCGAGTGTTCGAATCCCTCTGGAGCCTTTATTTTTTATTTTTCAATTTTATAATAGTTTACTTATTGTCCCCACAACAGGGTCCGGGTGCCCCAATTCAGCGCCATATTGTATATGAAAATATAGATTACATTAAATAAATGATATGACCTTTTAGCGACCGGACGTAATGCTACACATGTGCAGTGTGCAAGCATTTATATTAAAAACCAGAACACAGCACCCTTGTCCGTGCACGCGCACACAGACGTACACACATATAACGTTTAAAGTTTGTTTTGTTTGACAACACCAGTAGACCAGGTCAGATCATAGGGTTTAACATGCACATTCAGAACAAGCTGTTGTAGCGCACGCCTGTCATGGGCGCAAGTTCTTGCGTGAGCAAGCCGTTGCGTCACTGACAGGAAAGAGAGAGGGAAGGGGGAGGTGGGATTCTCGCTTACAACTTAGCACTTAAGGAGCACTGAAGACCGGTTGTTGTGGCCGAGGTAAACGTGGTGAAAGAGGCGGAGATTAATTTTGAAAAGTTTCTCAGTATGATAATTAAAGCCAAAAATAATTGGTAATTAAACGCCAATTTTGAACGGTTCGGCCGAAAGTTAAAGTTTGTCCGATTTTTTAAAATTAAGTCTTAATGATACCGACGTTATACGAACCACGGATTGGTGGTGTAGCCCTGAAAAGGGCTGTCAAAGTTGCGGTTTGGCATCAAAGTTGTCAATTTGCAGGAACTCAGTGCGGTGTTCCCGCTTGACGCTCAGGTCTGCGAAGACCATGTGCAAAACACCGTGTATTGTTGCGTTGGTGGTACCGCTTTTGGTGTAGGCCTGTTGGTATCGGCCTTGGTGATGGACTGGGTGATGGGCCATGATCATCACGTGCCCCCACAGGATGCCCGATAGGCTGATCGGGGTGAAGTTGCCCCTCAGTTTGGAGTAATAGTGCGGGAACGTTTTCAGGGAATGCTTGTTCGGCAGCGTCTCGTATGTGGAGCAGGTCACTATCAGTTGCTGCTCTATCGATCCTGTCTCTTCGGAGAGGTGTTGAACATTCTCGTTGGATATCTTGATATTGGGTTTGGTGACGACCTTCGCAGGTTCGCCCTCCTATTTATAGACGTACAAGGGACAAAAACATTGTGGAAGGAACAAGATATGTTCGAATTAAATTTCCATCAGAAACCAAAGGTTTGCCATATTCTAATGTAATTTAAGACAGTTGAAGGTGTGGAATTTGTCCGCGTTCTGCATGACAACCAACTTAATGTGTGTTACAACGAACTGTATGTCAGACAGTCATGTTATTCGGAATTGCCCTAACATTGTTTGCCATTTTTGTAAGGAAAAGGGACATTATGTTAAAGACTGATAAAACCTTTCTGTGTGATAGATAGATGTGGGAATAAGGAGGACGAGTATGTGGTAGTGTACGTGATGATGACAGTGAGTATATTGATGATGGTGATAGTGATGACATGAGTGACGAGTCGCAGGATAGCCAGGTTACAGTCACAGGACAGCAGGAACGTTATATCGAGGTAAAAAGTTATCACAACACGGTTACACCTGTGTTGAACCCGGACAAGCTACAGAAAAGGCCAAGTGTGTTTGCGACTGGAAAAGTTTAATGTAAGGGAGAAAAATCAGCTGAGTGTAGTGTTAAGAAGGACGCGGACACCATGGAAACTGCAACAGAAAATACAGAAACTGACTCTGCAGTTGACAACACGCAACAGAGGACTTGGCGTCGGTCACGCTTGGTTAAACGCCTGGCTGACGACTCGATTTGGAGTGTAGTCACAACGAGGAAACAAAAAGAGACAAGCTGCGCTAGGTAAAAGTGTGGATGATTGTGTGAATAAGCGAAGCATGAATGAGAGGGAGAATGTTGGTAAGCTTTAAAATGTTTGAAGTGGATTGTATTATGAATTTCTTTTTATTTACAATGTTGGTATTGTCTTTAAATGTTAATGGTTTGAGGAATATCGATAAGTTGAATTCAGCGTTTGCAACTATTAAAAGTAGAGATGCTAATGTTATTTCTCTCCAAGAAACATTTTGGGATGATAATTTTATTGAAAGATATAAGCATTTATGGGATGGAAACTTATTTTATAATAATTGTCTATATAAAAGTAGAAGGGGTGTGGCAATATTGATTTCGAAATAATGCCTAAATGATTTTACATTTAATAGTTGTGACACTGAATGTAGATTTAAAAAAAATTATTGTGAATTAATTAAATTTGTTGATTTAAAAATACTATTTTGGCAGGGGATTTTAATTAAATAGTTTACCCCTTTTTGGATTTAGGTCTTAAAAATACAACTTTTAGTTTGAAAAGTAGTAATTTGTTACAATTTATTAAATTATAAAGGTAAGATATATATATATATATATATATATATATATATATATATATATATATATATATATATAAAATATAATATAATATAATATAATATAATATAATATAAATAACGAGGTCTGACTGTATATATATATATACAGTCAGACCTCGTTATTTATTTATATTATATTTTTAAAGCAAAAATTCGAATAACGAAATATCTGAACTAATATTTATTAGAATTTCACCACACGCACCCCATAAACACAGTTAGTTGAGGCGCCCCCATATCCTATTTTATTCTGTTCTGTTAGATTGTCTTTTTCGTTTTGCTTAACGACACAACTAGAGCACATTGATTTATTAATCATCAGCTATTGAATGTCAAACATTTAGTAATTTTGAAATACAGTCTTAGAGAGGAAACCCGCTACATTTTTCTGTTAGTAGCAATTAATTACGGCCATTTGGACGGTTATGAGCAATACCTCAAATTCGGGAAAAAACGATAGATATATTCTGGCAAAATGTGGTAACCTGAGGCCTTTTTAACATGTAGCCCATTTCCATAATTCTACCCTCAAAATTAATTACAATCCATGCAATAATGCGTAGTGATTAGTTTGTAACCTTATATGCTAGCTGTTTGGCAGTAATTTCATTTAATTCTGGCAAAAATTAGCATTCTCCCCTACGAAAATCAGAGTCCGTACGTCAATGAATGGGCCGACCGACGGGGATCGATCATGGACCGACAACGTATCAGGCAATCGCTCTAAATATCACTGAGCAACTTCTCTCCAGAAAAAAAAGAAAGAAAGAAATAGAATGCTAAATATGGCACAAGTATTATTAGAAATTTCCCATGAGAACTTGTATTCCCGGCTAGCTCAGTCGGTAGAGCACGAGACTCTTAATCTCGGGGTCGTGGGTTCGAGCCCCACGTTGGGAGTGACATTTTTATTATTAATTTGCTTTAAGGATTGTCTGTTATTTCTTTTACAGGCGTATCGGGTATGAACCAAAACAATCACTCGCAAACTGTGAATCGGCGAAGCCATTCTCCTATAAGTTGTAAGTTGGGATGGGTGTTTTTTTATATTTTATTTTGCAATACCTAGCTGAACGTAAAAGAAATATATAGTATTAATGTACAAAATAGAAATTCTTTTCTGCTTAAGAAGACACGTTTAGTCACCATACCTAGCTGAACGTACTCAAGAAATATATAGTATTAATTTATACAAAATAGAAATTCTTTTCTGCTTAAGAAGACACGTTTAGTCACCATCTCTCACCCTCTCTCAAAAACCCGCTGTCCCACATAGGCTCTCACAAACAGATACTCACACAGGCAGGATAGCACAAACAATTATGGATCACTGGTCGGTGCAAGTGGTTTACACCTACCCATTGGCCTTGCAGAGCACTCAGTCATTTGGAGTCGGTTCTATTAAAAATCCCGTGCCTCGACTGGGTTCCGAACCCAGTACCTACCAGCCTGTAGACCGATGGCCTGCCACGACGCCACCGAGGCCGGTAGCAATCCGTTATAGCCAATTTGGTTCCGTTTTTTTGCCTGCACCCCTGAAAAAGGCAATTTAACAAAACATCGTAACCCTAGTTTTGCACGTAAGCGTAAATCTACGACAAAACCACAATTCTTACTTCTGTTATAGTACAACAAATATAGTTAGAAATACACATAATATATTTATTTTCGTCCTTAAAATGCTCCATAATAATGTAATTAATAATAATTATTTTCTGCATGAAATAGATGCCAAACACGTGTAAATGTATGCTCGGTGAAACTGCTAGTCGCAGACGTAACTTACGATGCTTTGGCCCCTGATCCCCAAATATGAATAAACGTTGTTAACGAGATTCGGTTATTTTCGATTCATTATGACAAAAACTAGCATTCCTCTTCTACAAGGCACATGAGCTGCTGTTTGTATTTTTCTACGTAAACGAGTTATCTTGAGGCGTGCTTGTAACTGTAAGTTAATTCGACTTTTACATGATCTTTACTAATATTTGACGAAAGAGCAAACACATGTATCAAATTCAAATAGAACCAACAAACCCATTATTCGATAGAGTTTATATTACAAGATATGTCATCTGCCCGGCTAGCTCAGTCGGTAGAGCACGAGACTCTTAATCTCGGGGTCGTGGGTTCGAGCCCCACGTTGGGCTTGGTTTTTGTTTTGTTTTAGCTACTTAAATATATAAAAGGGTTTTTTAAAGTGTGTTTGTTTAACGACACCACTAGAGCATATTTTAATTGAATATTTCACGAGTTTGTTGTTTTGTTTAATGCAGTTGTGACATGCAGTCTTCAGAGGAAACCCATTAAAATGTTTCATTAGCAGCAAGGAATCTTTTATATATTCTTTCCACACACAGGACGGCATATAACACGACCGTTGATATATTGGCAGTGACGCACTGCTTGAGACGAGAGAAAATCCAGTCAGAGACTCGGTCCACCGAGGTGATTTGATCCTATGATCCCAAGTACACCAGACGAGTGCCCAACCGACTGAGTCGGATCCCTTCCTACGTTATTGACGTATCACTGACGTCCACCAGATGCTCGCTTGATGCGCGGTCGGTTTGGGATCGATCCCCGTCGATGGGCCCATTGGGCTATTTCTCGTTCCAACCAGTGCACCTCAACTGGAATATCAAAAGCCGTGGTATGTACTATCCTGTCTGTGATGGTGCATATAAAAGATCCCTTGCTACTAATGAAAAATGTAGCGCATTTTCTCTCTAAGACTATAATGTCAAAATTACCAACTGTTTGACATTCAATAGCCGATGATTAATAAATCGATGTGCTCTGGCGGGGTCGTTAAACAAAACAAACTTTAACTTGAACTTTCTTCGCGATTCTACTTCGTGTAGTCCAACCTATACAGCCTGCCAGTTAGCCGAGTGGTACACGCAGTAATTAATAAATAAGAGGGCTTTACCCTCGTGTGTTTCGGCATCGTCAATAAAAAGATGTCGAGCGTAATACATTACTTTTATTCAATACAATACAATACAATACAATACAATACGATACAATACCAAATCAAAATCTAAATATTTTATAGATATTAACTCTGTATTTAAAAATATGTTTATGCCGAAAAATATTTCGAATTATTGTATATATACTACATCCTATAAAAAAGTATGCCCATTGAGTCTCAATAGGATCCCACATCTTAAAAATGTTCAGGAATGTCCCTTATTATATAATGTGTTTTTGTACAATTTTTGCAGCTATACTTCCAATCAGTCAACTATTTGTAATAATAAAATGTATCACACACAGTATTTCTGTATCTGAATAAAAATGAAAATAAATATTCATAGATATTAACTCTGTATTTCCGCCTGTTTGAAAAGTAGATATTTCGAATTATTGATGCTATACTACACTATAAAAGTGCATTATGTTCTACTCCTCTATAGGTTTATTGTACTATTTCCTTTACTGCAGCTGCACAAAATGTTTGTAGGCCCGTTCATGTATTATCAGTATGGTGATCTGAGGGTAAATACAGCTTCTGTTATGTTCTGTTCTGTCCCTCCGCCTGTTACCATTCTACGGTCGGACTGTTGGTGCTCCCTTGCACTTGCCAGTGCAGGTGGTCCCTCCTCCACCCACCCCTACCCACACCCTACCCAGGCATATAAGGATCCCTGAGGCCCTTGTCATATGCGTACAACAGGATTCGAATGGTATGATTAGATTATTCCAAAACTAGAGATTGCAGAGATATTGGGCATATATTTCTCTGTTGAGTTTTGAAAAGGGGGCTCAAAATAGATTGCAGAGATATTGGGGCTGGGTCATATTGAGTACATAAATAAGAGATATATTAAATGAACACCACAAGTCCTGTGATTGGTTATAAATGTGAGTGTGTGGGTTGTAAAAAATAATAGTTTTATCTGGGTTAAAAAAAAATGCAATTTTATTTCATCTAGTACCAATGTGTCAAGTAGCCTTGTGCTTTACAACATGTATGGGGTACCGTAAAAAAAAGTACTCGAATTTTGTGCGGAACTAGGGTAGTCATAGACGCTACCCGTTATCTCAGAAATGTGCACTTGACCCCCATTTTTTCCATTCACTTTAAGTGTGACGGGTGGTATTAAAATGATATCCGTGGCGTTTATGTCGTGAACACCACAGGCAGGTAGGATCCTAGCCACATATGTTACTATTGTCGTCTATGGGATTTGATTTGGTTAATACACCCTACAGGTGCCAATTCACAACCGCTACTTCTTCCAGTATACACAATATGTGTTTAAAACAGCACATACAACAAAATTCAGCCAAGGAAGCTTTTTAACAATCCAGATAATTTCGATTCGTATCTAGTTGCTATACTGTTTTAGACTTTTTAAAATGTATGTTATTTTATTTTATTTTATTTTATTTTATCCCTACCCTTCCCAACTTTAAGTCATGATTAGTACTAATTAATTAAAAACTATTCCCACATTTGGGTTTTTAAACCATTCAGATCGTGTCAATGAATAATATTTCAAGCAGTGTACCATTTTGATTTTATATATACATAGTTAAGCCATCGGACATAAGGTGGTAGGTTCAGGGTTCGCAGCCCGGTACTGGCTATCACCCCCGGTACCGGCTCCCACCCAGAGTGAGTTTTAACGACTCAGTGGGTAGGTGTAAGTCCACTCTCATTAACAACTAAACCTCTGTCCTGGACAGACAGCTGAAGTGTGTGCCCAGGACAGCGTGCTTGAACTTTAATTGGATATAAGCATGAAAATAAGTTGAAGGAATGATTCATTGATTGGATTAGCTTTCCTTGTTAAATATATATTACCTTTTGTCTCGCGGGTGTGCATTGGAGAGGTGGCCGGTATGTGAAGTGATTGCTGAACGATAGAAGCATATTATCATATTAAAATCCACCGGGTTAAAATTTAATGTGCACCTAACATTAAATGTCGGATTAAACATGGCTATGCGTGCATTTGGTGACACGTGTGACAGGACTGGTCATATCATGTATCAGCTGGTTAGTAAATTCCTATGATTTGATTTGAACTAGTAGCCATGTGCAAGCTAAAGAAAACAAGCAAGGCTCTATAGCTCAGTTGGTTAGAGCGTCTGCCTAGTAAGCAGAAGGTCGAGTGTTCGAATCCCTCTGGAGCCTTTATTTTTTATTTATCAATTTTATAATACTTTTCTTTGTGATAAATGTGGTAATAAGGAGGATGAGTGTGTGTGTAGCGTGCATGAAGGTGACAGTGAGTGGATTGTTGAAAGTGACAGTGAAAATGATGTAATGAATGAAGACGTGCCTGAAAGCCAAGTGACAGTTGAAAAGGCTACGCAGGAAAAACATGTTGCTGATATTAAAGGTAAAACACCAGTTTCGAACTTGGACAAGCAGCACAAAAAGATTGAATCCAAAGCAGTGACATTGAGTGGCAGTAGTGACAACAAGGACGCTGATACTACAGCAAAAGAAATTGACAATTCTCAACAAAGAAAATCGTTGCGTCGGTCACGGTTGGTCAAGCGCCCTGCAGATGAGTCAATTTGGAGTATTGTGTCAAGAAGAAAACAAAAGAGACCAGCCGTGCGTGCAAAAGGTGTGGATGAGAGTTTAAAAGAGAGACGAATGAGTGTGGATAAGCATTAACAATGGCTTATTTAATGTACTTAGTTCTCATTACAATGCTGTTATTGTCTTTAAATGTAAATGGATTGAGGGATGTTGATAAATTAAATTCAGTGTTTGCAACTGTTAAAAGTAGATATGGTAATATTATTTTTCTACAGGAAACGTTTTGTGATGATAATTTTATTGAAATGTATAAACACTTATGGGATGGGAAAATATTTTATAATAACTGTCCTTATAAAAATAGAAGGGGTGTGGCAATACTGATATCGAAAGAATGTCCATATGATTTTACTTTTAATAGTTGTGATACTGAAGGCAGAATTTTAAAAATTTATGTAAGCATTGATAATGATATATATAGTTTTATTAATGTGTATGCGCCAAATAATATTGATGAAAAAGTTATTTTTTTCAATGAATTAAGTAATTTTATAGATTCAAAAAATACTATAATGGCTCGAGACTTTAATGACATATTTGATCCTTATTTAGATCTTGGAATTAATAATACTACTTTTAGTTTGAAAAGTAGTACTGTACTACAATCTATTCTTTGTGATTTTAACCTAGTAGATATTTGGCGTTATAGAAATCCTGGAAAAAGAGAGTTTAGTAGGACACAAATTGTCGAAAATGTCCTAAAACAATCTAGGATAGATTTCATTTTACTTTCTAGAAATATTTTACATTTTGTTGTCAATTCATATATATCTTACACCACCTTTAGTGATCATAATTTTGTGTCACTGAAGCTTGATTTTTCTTGTGTGGAGAGGGGTCAAGGTATTTGGATTTTCAATAATGAGTTATTGAATGATGAATCTTTTTGTAATGCGATTTCTAATGTTATAGATAATGCTTGTAACTGTCCTTTGTTTCAGACAGAGCCTCTTGTATGGTGGGATAATTTAAAATTTCAAATGAAAAAATGTGCAACATATTTTGCTATAAATAAACGTAAATTAGAAAATAAAAAATATTATTTTATTCAAAATGCTTTAAAACGTGAATATTCTAAATTAGCTTCAAATAAAAAACATGATTTAACATATTTACACATTTTACAAGAGGATTTAAAGTTAATAGAACAATCTAAAATGGTGCTATTTTAAGATCTAAAGTGCAGTGGAATTTTGAGTCTGATAAAAATACAACGTTTTTTCTTAATTTAGAAAAATCAAAACAAGAATCAAATTCAATTAAAGAACTTAATACAATTAATGGATTATCTAGGAAAACAGAAGACATACTTGCATGTGCACATGACTTTTATTCTAAATTATATACCAAAGAAGATATAGATGTAGTTAAAGAAGAAGTTTTAAATTTAATTTCGAATAGAATAACTGAATTTGAAAGTGAAACTTGTGATAATGATATATCGATTGAAGAATTAACAAAAGCATTGAAAGGTATGAATAGGAATAAATCACCAGGTATGGATGGCCTTACTGTTGATTTTTATCTTACATTTTGGGAGAAATTAAAATATAAAGTTGTTACGTCAATTCAAAATGAAGAACATTTATCACTTAGTATGAAAAAAGGAATTATCAGTCTTTTTTATAAGAAAAAAGGGGATAAAACTAATCTTAAAAACTTTAGGCCAATAAGTATTTTAAATGTTGATTATAAAATTGTATCTAAAGTTCTTGCAAATCGTTTAAAATTAGTTATGTCATCTATTATTTCTCCTGAACAAACGTGCTGTGTTCCGGGTAGGGATATAGCTGATAATATTATGTCTGTGCGTGATGTTATTGATTTTGTAGATATGAATAACCAGGAAGGTTTTTTGATTAAAATAGATCACGAGAAGGCGTTTGATAGGGTATCGCATAGTTTTATAGTAAGAGTTTTGAATAAATTTAATTTTGGTAATACATTTATTTCTTGGATTAAAGTACTATATAATGATATTAAAAGTAGTGTTAAAATTAATGGTCATCTAACGCCTTTCTTTCCTGTTACTAGAGGTGTTAGACAGGGATGTCCAATTTCGATGATGCTCTATGTAATTGTTGCTGAACCTTTAAATAGCTTGTTAAAAAGTCAACAAAAAATTAATGGAATAAAATTAAACAATGAATGTATTTCTTTATTATTTCAGCATGCTGATTATACTACTACCACTGTACAAGATGCTCAGTCTGTTGAGGTGTTTTTCACACTGTCAATTATTTTTGTCTTGCTACGGGTGCAAAAGTAAATATTGAAAAATCAGAAGTACTTTGTCTTGGTAAAGCCGTCGAAAATGATTTGTCATTTAACATTCCAGTTGCTGTTAATAAAGATTGTGTTCAAATTCTTGGCATTTATTTAGGTCCAAATAAAGCTTTGTGCGAAAGATTGAATTGGAAAATAAAAATTGAAAAATTTAATTCATTGATTAACATGTAGAAACAAAGAAAACTTACATTAAATGGTAAAGCGACAGTGTGGAATACCTTATTAACTTCTAGATTATGGTATATAATTAGTGCAATTCATGTCCCTAGGTGGGTTGAACAAGTTGTTTTGTAAATTTATGTGGGATGATAAAGTACCATTAATCAAATATTCTACTATTTTTGGGAATAAAGGTTCAGGTGGGCTTAATATTCAAGATATTTCTTTAAAGAAAATGGCTTTTCGTATTAAATTATTAAACAAATATTTTAATAATGATTTCAGTTTTGTTTGGAAACATACAATGTCTGAATTTCTTGGTAAATACATGAATATGAATTTATCTTTTAATATATTTAATATAGTTTTTGATAAACCTGCTTTGGCTAACATTAACCCTTTTTATGCTGAGGTTTTGTTGGCATGGGATGACATTTCAAAGCGTGAACGCTTTTTCTCTATAGATTTAGATCAAATATTATATCAGCCAATATTTCATAATCCATTTATTAATTACAAAAATAAATTATTATGCTTTAATTCTTTTATTGAAAGTGGTATTATAACGGTGGCTGATATTGCATATGAAGTTGTACCAGGATTTTTACCAGTATCAGCAATTGTTGAAATTATTAAAGAAAAACATCCTGATATGTCAGCAGCAGAGATTTATACTGCTTATACTGTAATTCTGAACTCGCTTCCTGATGAATGGAAACAGCTTATTGTAAATAATATTAAAAGTTCATCACAAGTTAAAGATTTGTTTTTGATTTATAATAATGAAACTATAAATGTAAGTAAATTTACTGTTAAATTAATATATTCTATCTTAATTTCCCAACATTTTAATGTACCTTCTAGTTTAGAAAAATGGCATGACTCGGGTTTTGTCATAGACTGGAAGCCAGTTTGGACAATTATACATTATTGTGATAAGACTTCGGAATTTGTCGATTTAGATTTTAAGATAGCACATAACATTATATTCACATATTCTAAATTATTTAAATACGGTAAAGTAGCTTCTAGCCAATGTCCTGTATGTTTTAAACAAGAAGAAGATATGTGTCATTTATTTTTGTATTGTGATGAACTTAATGATTTAATTTCTATTTTTCATGAAATATGTATTTATATGTTTAAAGATAATGCTTTTTGGGTGTTATTTCAAAATTGAAAAATGCTCAAATAAATTCATCAATGCTTTGCTTTCAATATATAGAATATCAGTTTTCAAGAGACGTTTAATAGCGGAATCAAGGGGGGTAAATATTAATATTGTTAAGTTTTTTAAGCATTATATGCGTCAGTACTTCCTAATACTTTTAAATCAATATCGCTTTAAAAATAGATTTTCTGTATTTATTAATAAATATATTAAAAATAATATTTTTCTTGATCTAAATAATGATGAATTAGTTTTTAAATACCCACTTGAAAACTGATATTTATATTTAGTATTTCTCTTTAAAATTTCACATTATAACATCAATATCCCTCAATTTTCTTTTAATGTTTGCGTGTGTTTGTGTGAATGTGTGTGTGTGTGTGTGTGTTTCTGATAAATGTGTGAGTGGTTCTATGTGAGAGTGGTTCTATGTGAGAGTATGTGTGTGGATATGTGTGAATCTTTTTATCATTTTTATTTTACAATTTTATGTATATGTGCAATATTGAGGTTCATGAATAAAAAAAAAAGATAAAAAAAAGAGCGTCTGCCTAGTAAGCAGAAGGTCGAGTGTTCGAAACCCTCTGGAGCCTTTATTTTTTATTTTTCAATTTTATAATAGTTTACTTATTGTCCCTACAACAGGGTCCGGGTGCCCCAATTCAGCACCATATTGTATATGAAAATATAGATTACATTAAATAAATGATATGACCGTGTAGCGACCGGACGCAATGCTACACATGTGCAGTGTGTAAGCATTTATATATTTTTTTTAAAACCCACAGCACCCTTGTCTGTGCACGCACACACAGACGCACACACAGACGTACACACATACAACGTTTAAAGTTTGTTTTGTTTAACAACACCAGTAGGCTAGGTCAGGTCATAGGGTTTAACATGCACATTCAGAACAAGCTGTTGTAGCGCACGCCTGTCATGGGCTCAAGTTCTTGCGTGAGGAGGTCCCTGCGTCCTTGACAGAGGGGGGAGGGGGAGGCGTGATTATCACCACTTAGCACTGAAGGAACACTGAAGACCGGTTGTTGTGGCCGAGGTAAACGAGGTGAAAGAGGCAGAGATTAATTTTGAAAAGTTTTTCAGTATGAGAATTAAAGCCAAAAAATTTAACTATTTTTAAAATTTTTTTTAGCGTTATGTCACGGGCCAGCAGGAACGTCATGTCCAGGGAAAAGGTTCTCACAACACAGTTACACCCGTGTTGAACCCGAACAAGCTACAGAAAAGGCCAAGTGTGGTGGCGACTGGAAAAGTTTAATGTAAGGGAGAAAAATCAGCTGAGAGTAGTGTTAAGAAGGACGCGGACACCATGGAAACTGCAACTGAAAATACAGAAACTGACTCTGTAATTGCCAACAAGCAACAGAGGACTTGATTTCGGTCACACTTGGTTAAACGCCCGGCTGATGACTCCATTTGGAGTGTGGTCACAACGAGGAAACAAAAAAGACAAGCTGCCCAAGGTAAAAGTGTGGACGATTGTGTGAATAAGAGAAGAATGAATGAGAGTGATAATGTTGGTAAGCTTTAAAATGTTTGAAGTGGATTGTATTATGAATTTCTTTTATTTACAATGTTGGTATTGTCTTTAAATGTTAATGGTTTGAGGGATATTGTTAAGCTGAATTCAGCGTTTGCAACTATTAAAAGTAGAGGAAGGAAATCTTTTATTTAACGACGCACTCAACACATTTTATTTACGGTTATATGGCGTCTATTAAACGTAGAGATGCTAATGTTATTTGTCTCCAAGAAACATTTTGGGTAATTGTCTATATAAAAATAGAAGGGGTGTGGCAATATTGATTTCGAAATAATGCCTTAATGATTTTACTTTTAATAGTTGTGAAACTGAATGTAGAATCGTGGCACATTATTAATACACAGTATATATAAAAAATATATATATAAAGATTACATTATTAACCATAAAAAAACAAAAATACCACCCCAATTATTAATAAAGCGACTTTTTGTAAAACGCTTGTTGAAAAAACCCACTGATCCAGTCGATTTGACCCGCATCTGACCTGTGACGTAGCATCAGGTGAATTCCACTCAAAGTGACTCATTCCAGGCGCGGATTTAGTGGGGGGCCCAAGGGGCCCGGACCCCCCCCCCCCCCTATTTTTGGGGTCAAGTTATTATTATTTTTTAACTATAGCATACACTAGAGTGGAATTACACAAAAATGCACTTATTTCCTAAGAGTCTTTAAATTATATTTTGTTCATAAAAATCGTCTTAAAAGAACATTCCTGAGTTTGCTGCAATTTTTAAGATGGTATCGACCAACAGAAACTTTTTAATGATTGTAATTACATAACAAATATATGTTTCTGCATACACATTGGCCCAGTTGTTCAAAGCAATGTATATTACTGAAACAACTGTTTCGATATTTCTTCCCATTTACCGGCAGCCGCAGTCAACGGAAAACCAGCCTAATATGGGAAGGAGAAATTACCATTTTAACTTTAAAAAAAAGAAGAGACCAGAGTTTATGAAATTTTGAAGATAACAAAAACAGTATGACAATACCAAAAACATACGTTAATATAGCTATTTTGTTACTCAGATGCGAGGAAATCGCGTTTCAGGCCCCCCCCCCCTATTTAAAAATCCTGGATCCGCGCCTGCATTCATTAGTAGGTTAGCATGGCGACAGCATGTAATTATTCTTCGGAAAATAGCTCATTCTTATCGGACGTTAGTTTGGACATTTCGGACTTGTCGCATTTGTCTATTTATTCTAATGCTACCTCGATTGGTGAGAAAGAAGGAGAAAATCCGTTAGGGGTACTTGCCTATCAGTTTGAACCGTAGTACACCGACGATGATCCGTCGAGCCAAATGCGGTCAGCCTATTTGCAGCACGGAGCCCGGACATCGCCCGGTAACAAAAACAAAGCAAACATTGGAATAACGAAATATCTAAAGTAATATTTATTAGAATTTCACCACACGCACCCCATAAACACAGTTAGTTGAGCCCCCCCCCCCCCCCCATATCCTATTTTATTCTGTTCTGTTAGATTGTCTTTTTGGTTTTGTTTAACGACACAACTAGAGCACATTGATTTATTAATCATCAGCTATTGAATGTCAAACATTTAGTAATTTTGAAATATAGTCTTAGAGAGGAAACCCGCTACATTTTTCTATTGATAGCAATTAATTACGGCCATTTGGACGGTTATGAGCAATACCTCAAATTCGGGAAAAAACGATAGATATATTCTGGCAAAATGTGCTAACCTGAGTCCTTTTTACCATGTAGCCTATTTCCATCATTCTACCCTCAAAATTAATTACAATCCATGCAATAATGCGTAGTGATTAGTTTGTTACCTTATATACTAGCTGTTTGGCAGTAATTTCGTTTAATTCTGGCTCAGTCGGTAGAGCACGAGACTCTTAATCTCGGGGTCGTGTGTTCGAGCCCCACGTTGGGAGTGATATTTTCATTATTAACTATATTAATTTTCTTTAAGTATTGTCTGTTATTTCTTTTACAGGCGTATCGGGGTATGAACAAAAAACAATCATCCGCAAACTGTGAATTGGCGAAGCCGTTCTCATATAAGTTTGCGGATGATGGGTTTTGTTTTGTTGTTGTGGTTGGGTTTTTTTTTTTGCAATACCTTGTTGAACGTAAAAGAAATATATAGTATTAATGTACAAAATAGAAATTCTTTTCTGCTTAAGAAGACACGTTTAGTCACCATCTCTCACCCTCTCTCAAACCCACCTCCTCTCACAAACAGATACTCACTGGCTTAAACATACAATTAACAAATGGCATCATGTCATATTTATAGCAAGCCGTTATAGCCAGTTTGGTTCCGTCTTTGACAACGAAAATGGTTCCGTTTTTGTTTTGGGTTTTTTCCTGCACCTCCAAAAAAGGCAATTTAACAAAACATCGTAACCCTAGTTTTGCACGTAAGCGTAAATCTACGACAAAACGACAATTCTTACTGCTGTTATAGTAGCATGAAATAGATGCCAAACACGTGTAAATGTATGCTGGGTAAAACTGCTAGTCGCAGACGTAAACTTACGATGCTTTGGCCCCTGATCCCCAAATATGAATAAACGTTGATATCGAGATTCGGTTATTTTCGATTTATTCTGACAAAAACTAGCATTCCTCTTCTACAAGGCACATGAGCTGCTGTTTGTATTTTTCCTACGTAAACGAGTTATCATGAGGCGTGCTTGTAACTGTAAGTTAATTCAACTTTTACATGATCTTTACTAATATTTTACAAAATAGCAAACACATGTGTCAAATAGAACCAACAAACCCATTATTCGATAGAGTTTATACAACAAGATATGTCATCTGCCTGGCTAGCTCAGTCGGTAGAGCACGAGACTCTTAATCTCGGGGTCGTGGGTTCGAGCCCCACGTTGGGCTTGTTTTTTGTTTTGTTTTAGCTACTTAAATATAAAAAAGGTTTTTTTTTTAAAGTGTGTTTGTTTAACGACACCACTAGAGCATATTTTAATTGAATATGTCACGAGTTTGTTGTTTTGTTTAATGACACCCCTAAAGCAGTTGATGTCAGTCTTCAGAGGAAACCCATTAAAATGTTTCATTAGCAGCAAGGAATCTTTTATATATTCTTTCCGCACACAGGACGGCATATAACACGACCTTTGATATATTGGCAGTGAGGCACTGGTTGAGACGAGAGAAAACTCAGTCAGAGACTCGGTCTACCGAGGTAATTTGATCCTATGACCCCAAGTACACCAGACGAGCGCCCAAACGACTGAGTCAGATCCCTTCCTACGTTATTGACGTATCATTGACGTCCACCAGATGTTTTTATATATATATATATATACACACACTATATATACATACACTATAAAATATATGTTCTACAGCTATTGAATGTCAAACATTTAGTAATTTTGAAATATAGTCTTAGAGAGGAAACCCGCTACATTTTTCTATTAGTAGCAATTAATTACGGCCATTTGGACGGTTATGAGCAATACCTCAAATTCGGGAAAAAACGATAGATATATTCTGGCAAAATGTGCTAATTATACTCTATTATTCCCTAGTATTCCTAAACTGTCGAGAACATCTCCGCAGACACTGCATAGTTTTCTCATGAACACCAATGAACACCAAAATGACTAGCAACAACGTTTGTGCCATTCTAACTGCAATCATGCCCATCTTTCGAAGAAGTTAAGTTTCTTGGAGGCGTGACATCATACTGACGACAATCAGATGCCAACAAAAGTATTTTTCTGAGTGATGAGAATCCATATAATAGTTTTAGAGTCCAATGATAAGAAAAATGACGTCAAAGAGGAGCACGTGACCAAGAATGCTAGCAATGCAACTTATGATCACAAAGCATGAATAGCTCGTGCAATTGAGTGGGCACTGCTGGGATATGGAAGGAAGTGGTTACAAGTTTATTTACTGAATTATGTATGACCAGATTTCAAGTAAATTATACTCTATATGCAATTATTTGGTGCTCAGGAACTGTTTTTCCCCGAGTATATTTATATACAGTCAGACCTCGTTATTTATTTATATTATATTTTTAAAGCAAAAATTCCAATAACGAAATATCTGAACTAATATTTATTAGAATTTCACCACACGCACCCCATAAACACAGTTAGTTGAGGCCCCCCATATCCTATTTTATTCTGTTCTGTTAGATTGTCTTTTTGGTTTTGTTTCACGACACAACTAGAGTACATTGATTTATTAATCATCAGCTATTGAATGTCAAACATTTAGTAATTTTGAAATATAGTCTTAGAGAGGAAACCCGCTACATTTTTCTATTAGTAGAAATTAATTACGGCCATTTAGACGGTTATGAGCAATACCTCAAATTGGGGAAAAAACGATATTCTGGCAAAATGTGCTAACCTGAGGCCTTTTTACCATGTAGCCTATTTCCATCATTCTACCCTCAAAATTAATTACAATCCATGCAATAATGCGTAGTGATTAGTTTGTAACCTTATATACTGGCTGTAATTTCGTTTAATTCTGGCAAAAATCTGCCTTCTCCCCTATGAAAATCAGTCCGTACGTCAATGAATGGACCGACCGACGGGGATCGACCATGATTCATGGACCGACAACACATCAGATCAGACAAACCCTCTAAATATCACTGAGCAACTTCTTGTCCGAAAAAAAGAAAGAAAGAAATAGAATGTTAAATATGGCACAAGTATTATTAGAAATTTCCCATGAGAACTTGTATTCCCGGCTAGCTCAGTCGGTAGAGCACGAGACTCTTAATCTCGGGGTCGTGGGTTCGAGCCCCACGTTGGGAGTGATATTTTCATTATTAACTATATTAATTTCCTTTAAGGATTGTCTGTTATTTCTTTTACAGGCGTATTGGGGTATGAACCAAAAACAATAACCCGGAAACTGTGAATCGGCGAAGCCGTTCTCATAATATAAGTTTGCGGATGATGTTGTTGTGGGGGTTTTTGGTGGGGTTTTTGCAATACCTAGCTGAACGTAAAAGAAATATATAGTATTAATATACAAAACAGAAATTCTTTTCTGCTTAAGAAGACACGTTTAGTCACCATCTCTCACCCTCTCTCAAACCCACCCCCTCTCACAAACAGATACTCACTGGCTTAAACAAACAATTAACAAATGGCATCATCTCATATTTATAACAAGCCGTTATAGCCAATTTGGTTCCGTTTTTGACAACGAAAATGGTTCCGTTTTTGTTTTTGTTTTTTTGCCTGCACCCCCCAAAAAGGCAATTTAACAAAACATCGTAACCCTAGTTTTGCACGTAAGGGTAAATCTACGACAAAACCACAATTCTTACTGCTGTTATAGTACAACAAATATAGTTAGAAATACACATAATTCATTTATTTTCGTCCTTAAAATGCTCCATAATAATGTAATTAATAATTATTATTTTCTGCATGAAATAGATGCCAAACACGTGTAAATCTATGCTCGGTAAAACTGCTAGTCGCAGACGTAAACTTACGAACCCATTATTCGATAGAGTTTATACTACAAGATATGTCATCTGCCTGGCTAGCTCAGTCGGTAGAGCACGAGACTCTTAATCTCGGGGTCGTGGGTTCGAGCCCCACGTTGGGCTTGTTTTTTGTTTTTTAGTTACTTAAATATAAAAAAGGTTTTTATTAAAGTGTGTTTGTTTAATGACAACACTAAAGCATTGGATGTCAGTTGTGACATGCAATCTTCAGAGGAAACCCATTGAAATGTTTCATTAGCAGCAAGGAATCTTTTATATATTCTTTCCACACACAAGATGGCATATAACACAACCTTTGATATACTGACAGTGAGGCACTGGTTGAGACGAGAGAAAACTCAGTCAGAGACTCGGTCAACGGAGGTGATTTGATCCTATGATCCCAAGTACACCAGACGAGCGCCCTACTGACTGAGTCAGATCCCTTCCTACGTTATTGACGTATCATTGACGTCCACCAGGTATATGTTTTTAAGGGGCGGGACGTAGCCCAGTGGTAAGGCGCTCGCTTGATGCCCATTTGGCTATATCTCGTTCAAACCAGTGCACCTCAACTGGAATATCAAAAGCCGTGGCATGTACTATCCTGTTTGTGTGATGGTGCATCTAAAAGATCTCTTGCTACTAATGAAAAATGTAGCGCATTTTCTCTCTAAGACTATAATGTCAAAATTACCAAATGTTTGACATCCAATAGCCGATGATTAATAAAATCGATGTGCTCTGGCAGTGTCGTTAAACAAAACAAACTTTAACTTGAACTTTCTACGCGATTCTACTTCGTGTAGTCCAACCTATACAGCCTGCCAGTTAGCCGAGTGGTACACGCAGTAATTAATAAATAAGAGGGCTTTACCCTCGTGTGTTTCGGCATCGTCAATAAAAAGATGTCGAGTGTAATACATTACTTTTATTCAATACAATACAATACAATACAATACAATACCAAATCAAATGAAATTTAACCTAGTACAAACATTAGAACAATCAGAAACACGTTTAATATACAGCTTCTAATATTTTATGCCGACAAATATATTTGATATGTAATTACAGTCATTAAAAAAGTCTCTGTTAGTAGATAACATCTTAAAAATTGTAGGAAACTCAGGAATGTCCCTTTAATATAATGTGTTTTTGTACAATTTTTTTGCAGCTATAATTCCAATCAGTCAACTATAAATAATAAAATGTATTACACTATTTCTGTATCTAAAAATCTAACTATTTTATAGATATTAACTCTGTATTTAAAACTATGTTTGAAAATAGATATTTCGAATTATTGTATATACAATATATATATATATATATATATATATATATATATATATACTATAAACGATATGTTCTACTGTTCTATAGGTTATTGTACTATTTGTGCTTTACTGCATCTGCACAAAATGTTTGTAAAAAAAGCCTTCATGTATTATCGTATGGTGATCTGAGGGTAAATAAAGTTCTGATATGTTCTGTTCTGTCCTTCCGCCTGTTACCGGCTACGGTCGGACTGCTGGTGCCCCCTTGCACCTGCCAATGCAGGAGGTTCCTCCTCCACCCACCCCAAACCTTCCCTGTCCTGGACGGAAGAACCGGTTGAGGCCGGTACTTGTGCCCAGGACAGGCGTGTGCTACAACAGCTTGCTCTGAATGTATACGTTAAACAATTTTCCATTTCATTCTGTTCTGTGCTGTTCTGTCGATGTATTAAAATGACCTCTGAATATGTAGCAATGTGAACACCAACAGGCATATAAGGATCCCTGAGGCAAGATTTGCATTTGAGGTTTTCGTGGTATGATTAGATTATGTCCTTACAGGTGCCAATTCACAACCGCTACTTCTTCCAGTATACACAATATGTGTTTAAAACAGCACATACAACAACATTCAGCCAAGGAAGCTTTTTAACAATCCAGATAATTTCGATTCGTATCTAGTTGCTATACTGTTTTAGACTTTTTTAAATGTATGTTATTTTATTTTATTTTATTTTATTTTATCCCTACCCTTCCCAACTTTAAGTCATGATTAGTACTAATTAATTAAAAACTATTCCCACATTTGGGTTTTTAAACCATTCAGATCGTGTCAATGAATAATATTTCAAGCAGTGTACCATTTTGATTTTATATATACATAGTTAAACCATCGGACATAAGATGGTAGGTTCAGGGTTCGCAGCCCGGGACTGGCTATCACCCCCGGTACCGGCTCCCACCCAGAGCGGGTTTTAACGACTCAGTGGGTAGGTGTAAGACCACTCTCTCATTAAAGGATTCCCAGTCTGGAGCTCGTCGCGGTAAGACGTGTTTGTGCACACTGCACGTGCTTTCGCGGCTGACTTCGGGATCCTTCACTTTTGTTGTTTTTATCAGCGAAGTGAAGTTTTCTACTGGGATGTATGCGGCCATTGGAACTGATTGAACGCTGGAACGCTTCTCGTTTCGATAGTCTGCACCACCAGGTTGGATTCTTTTTTAGCGAGATTCCTTGCCTCCACGTCATTTCTCCGTCTGACTATGTTGACTTTCTTTTTTTGTGACTCATATGACGACCATTCTGCAGAACGCCACGGTTGTTCGCGTTTAGTCCGAGCCTGTCCTAGCAGAACTGGAAGATTGACCACCCCACTCTAAGAAGAAATAGGAAGCGGGGTCGGCCCCTACTACTCTTTTTCTAGACTTTACTTTGTTTTATTGTGATACCATTTCGTATCCTCCGGAGTCGGGCCCGTCCGCACCCCTATACCAACCTATGACGACTGGACTATACCCTAGTCTGATACTCTTCTCTCGTTCAGACGGATCCGGCTTCTCAAGATCTGTATTTCAGCACAGCACTACACCTTCAACGTCTATTGACTGTCAATCTAGGGGTTTTCTTGACGGGATGCAACCCATCTCGTTCGTACAAGCTGTGCACCCTAACGGCCTTAACGAGGCCACTGACGTGGACATATAGATCGGACTTTAAACTTTTAGACCTTCGTTCAAAAGTTTATGTCGAAATTACTTTCTTTTTTTAATATTATAAAATAGTCCGATCCTCTCTTCTTTCTCTTATTTATTTTTGGACTGTCCTTCTAAAATGCTCCAAATTATATTAATGTTCGACCGAGCAGTCAATTCTTTTTATTTTTGGCTTATAACTTTTTTACTAATTGCTATTTTCAAAATTCTGCCCATTTTCAACTCTACACCCACCCCCACCCCCCTCCATCTTATCTAATTTCTTTTTGAAAACCCGATCTAATCTAGCGACCAAATTTAATGAGTAGAATTTTCTTTATTAATTATATTAGAGATGCACATCAAAATTTTAAAGGCCCACTATTTAATTTTTGGATGTAAATTTCAAAATTGTCCGCTTAATTTTTGTCTCTCCCAGGACAAGCCCGTGGCTATCCAGAGACAGGCCCCGGGACGGACATGCTCGAAACTCTAGTGGTATATGAGCATGTAAAAATTATTCGCACTCGCACTCTCATTAAAGGGACATTCCTGAGTTTGCTGCGTTGTAAGATGTTTCAGACTAATAAAATATTTCTAAGATTAAATTTGCATATTAAATATATTTTCTTGTTTAGAATATCAGTGTCTGTATATTCGATGTCTTTCTGGTCGGTTTAATATTTGTGAGAAGCCCAGTTTGGATTTTATCTTCAAACAATTTCGTACGTACGAAAAAACAATATTTTAGGAAATAAGATGAAATGTAACCATATACAAATATTAGAACGATCAGAAACACGTTTATTATATAACCACTAATATTTTATGCAAAAAAATATATTTGATATGTAATTACAATTGTTAAAAAGTCGTTGTTAGTCGATAACATCTTAAAACGTGCAGCAAACTCAGGAATGTCCCTTTAACAACTAAACCTCTGTCCTGGACACACAGCCCAGACAGCTGAAGTGTGTGCCCAGGACAGCGTGCTTGAACTTTAATTGGATATAAGCATGAAAATAAGTTGAAGGAATGATTCATTGATTGGATTAGCTTTACTTGTTAAATATATATTACCTTTTGTCTCGCGGGTGAGCATTGGAGGGGTGGCCTGTATATGAAGTGATTGCTGAACGATAGAAGCATATTATCATATAAAAATTCACTGGGTTAAAATTTAATGTGCACCTAACTAGAGGTGTGCGGCATTACCTGTATACCGGTATTTTTTTCTGTTATGGTACGTACCGGTACGTTTTTTACTGTATCTAACATTAAATAGCGGATTAAACATGGCTTCGCGTGCATTTGGTGACACGTGTGACAGGACTGGTCATATCATGTATCAGCTGGTTAGTAAATTTCTATAATTTGATTTGAACTAGTAGTCATGTGCAAGCTAAAGAAAGTAAGCAAGGCTCTATAGCTCAGTTGGTTAGAGCGTCTGCCTTGTAAGCAGAAGGTCGAGTGTTCGAATCCCTCTGGAGCCTTTATTTTTTATTTATCAATTTTATAATAGTTTACTTATTGTCCCTACAACAGGGTCCGAGTGCCCTAATTCAGCGCCATATTGTATATGAAAATATAGATTACATTAAATAAATGATATAACCTTTTAGCGACCGGACGCACTGCTACACATGTGCAGTGTGTAAGCATTTATATTTTTAAAAATCCACAGCACCCTTGTATGTGCACGCACACACAGACGTACACACATACAACGTTTAAAGTTTGTTTTGTTTAACAACACCAGTAGGCCAGGTCATGTCATAGGGTTTAACATGCACATTCAGAACAAGCTGTTGTAGCGCACGCCTGTCATGGGCTCAAGTTCTTGCGTGAGCAAGCCCTTGCGTCTTTGACAGAGAGGGGAGGGGGAGGCGTGATTATCACCACTTAGCACTGAAGGAACACCGAAGACCAGTTGTTGTGGCCGAGGTAAAAGAGGCGGAGATTAATTTTGAAAAGTTTCTCAGTATGAGAATTAAAGCCAAAAAGTTTAACTAATTTTAACATACAATCAAACTTCTTAGAACATGCATCTTTAATCAAAGCAGTTAAAATCGTTATGCATTGCACATTGTCAAGTATCAACAACCAACAGGTTAACACCTTAAATCCTATATTTCCATTTAAATTAGAGTTATTTTTTAAAACTACTAAAGGGTGCAAAGAAATGTATAATATTTTAAACAAATCGACTTCCCAAAGAAAATATTACAATTTAGGTTTCATACTATCGTAATGGGAGTGGGAAAAAGTGTATAATTTACCATTTATATGTTTAAAAGATACAACTATAGAATTCTACATCGAATAATCACGACAAACACGTTCTTATATAAAATAAAATACATAGAATCTTTCTTTTATGGAAGGAAATTGAACGGTGGATTCAGGACAAAGGTGAACATACACAACTCAATAAACAGACAGTCTTGTTTGAAATCATAAAGAGGGGAAAAAGAAAGATGGTATTTATTAATTGGCTCATTATCATTGTTAAATACTATATATATAGATCTAAAATGCAGAAACATGGACCTAACATATATGTTTTTTAAAATATTTTAAAAGATAAAATAGAAATTGAAAAATATATACTTCTCGAAAATTGTCAATTTCAAGAATTTGAGGAATATTGGGCACCTTGGTCCAGATACCTAGAAACAAGACATGGCAATACAATGTTCTAGAGGTATTTCAATACAAATATGTTTTCTCTTTCGAAATTAAAGTATTTAATTCACTCTTTCTTTCCTTCTTCCTTCCTTACCTTCTCTTTTCTCCCTTTACCATTTCCTTCAAATCTTTCCTCTACCTCTAACTTCACTGTTAACCCCACATATTAGTGAACTCCATGTATTCATCCTTATTAATATTATTATATTGATTCTAATTACACTATATTATATAATATATATAAATAATGTTCATATGTACTTATAACATGGATGTAAGGTAGTGAAATCAGGGCCCCCAACACTGACACTGCCATACTTGTGTCTGGGGTCAATAAAAAAAAAATGAAAAAAAAGTTTAAGTAATTTTAAAATATTTTTAGCGTTATGTCACGGGCCAGAAGGAACGGCATGTCGAGGGAAAAGATTCTCACAACACAGTTACACCCGTGTTGAACCCGGACAAGCTACAGAAAAGGCCAAGTGTTGTGGTGACTGGAACAGTTTAATGTAAGGGAGAAAAATCAGCTGAGAGTAGTCTTAAGAAGGACGCGGGCGACTGCAACTGAAAATACAGAAACTGACTGCACGCACCAGAGGACTTGGGGTCAGTCACGCTTGGTTAAACGCCCGGCTGATGACTCCATTTGGAGTGTGGTCACAACGAGGAAACAAAAGAGACAAGCTGCACTAGGTAAAAGTGTGGATGATTGTGTGAATAAGAGAAGAATGAATGAGAGGGAGAATGTTGGTAAGCTTTAAAATGTTTGAAGTGGATTGTATTATGAATTTCTTTTTATTTACAATGTTGGTATTGTCTTTAAATGTTAATGGTTTGAGGAATATCGATAAGTTGAATTCAGCGTTTGCAACTATTAAAAGTAGAGATGCTAATGTTATTTGTCTCCAAGAAACATTTTGGGATGATAATTTTATTGAAAGATATAAGCATTTATGGGATGGAAACCTATTTTATAATAACTGTCTATATAAAAGTAGAAGGGGTGTCGCAATATTGATTTCGAAATAATGCCTAAATGATTTTACATTTAATAGTTGTGACACTGAATGTAGATTTAAAAAAAAAAATAGTGAATTAATTAAATTCGTTGATTTAAAAATACTATTTTGGCAGGGGATTTTAATTAAATAGTTTACCCCTTTTTGGATTTAGGTCTTAAAAATACAACTTTTAGTTTGAAAAGTAGTAATTTGTTACAATTTTAAAATTATAAAGGTAAGATATATATATATATATATATATATATATATATATATATATATATATATATATATAAAATAAATATAATATAATATAATATAATATAATATAAATAACGAGGTCTGACTGTATATATATATATATATACAGTCAGACCTCGTTATTTATTTATATTATATTTTTAAAGCAAAAATTCGAATAACGAAATATCTGAACTAATATTTATTAGAATTTCACCACTGTAATAATATATATATATATCTATATATATATATATATTATATCTTATTAATCGATATATATATAATATAAATAAATACCGATGTCTGACTGTGTGTATATTTATATATATATATATATATATATAATATATATATATACACGTCGACCTCCGTTTTTTTTGATATTATTTTTAAACAAAAATTCGAATACGAAATCTCTGAACTATATATATTAGAATTTCCCCACGATCGCACTGTTAATTGTCTTTTTGGTTTGGTTTAACAACACAACTAGAGCATTTTGAATATAGTCGATTAGAGCGGAACCCTCTACATTTTTCTATTAGGACAATTACTTACGGCCATTTGGACGTTATGAGTCAATACCTCAAATTCGGAAAAAACGATAAGATAGGCCTATCATGCTGGCACAAATGTGCTAACCTGAGCCTTTTTACCATGTGGCCATTTGGCCATCATTCTACCCTGAAAATTAATTCCATCCATGCAATATTGAGTAGTGGATTCTTTTGTAGCCCTTATTGTTGTTTTAATTAACTACTATGGCTGTTCATTTGTCGGTAGATTAATACAGATTAAAGGTATTGTTTTGTTGTGTTTCTAGAGAACTAACGTGCTATATTAATATATACTTAAATAAGATCATCTCTGTATACCTAGAGACGAGCCTACTAGGGTTTAACAGCCCTGTTACGAGAGATCAATAGTATACATTTGGAGGAATTTTGATAACGTGTTTTTCAGTTAGGGATTATAGAATCCCCGTGCAGGAGTGAAATTGGGGCGCTGTCCCGGATCTGAAATGGGACAGATATTTAAAAAAGTATTGTTTGAAATGGGGGTTTTTAAAATTAATTTTTTAAAATTTACTAGAAGTAGACGTTGTTACTAGAAACATTTATTAAAATAAGGCGTCATATCTAAACATGGATAAGAATTTGCTGGATAGGCCTACGCTCAGTGTAGGGAGATTAAGCGAGCCGTAAGGCCGAGTTAGTTGAAAAATCGCGGGTGAGCGAGAAATGATTTAACATCAGTAAAAACCTTCAGGTGATAAAAGACAATTATTATCCAGGGGAAGTTTTTGGTGTAGGCCTGTTATGGAAACAGTGGATTGTTCCAGAGATAGAGATAAATTGGGTAAGTGTGGAACAACAATTAGCTTTTAAAAAAGCTTGAGTACGAAAGGAGAAGAGAAAGAGAGAGAAAAGAGAAGAACGGCATTAGATAGAGGGAGAGAGGAGAAAGAGAAGATTAGGGATAGAGAGGAGGAAAGAGAAGAGAGATTATTTAGGGAAGAAGGACATAGGGATAGAGAGAAAGAAGGATAGGAGAAGATAGAGATAGGGATAGAGAAAGGGGGCGAGGAGAGAGAAGAGAGGGATAGAGAGAGAGAGAGAAAAGAGAAGATAGGATAGAGAGAAAGAAGAAAGGAATTAGAGGAATTCCAGTTAGAAAAATTAAAAGTGGAACATGAGTTAAAGTTGAAACTGAAGAAGCAGACGAGAAGCCGGAAAATGGGTTTAAACATGTCGGGAGGCTTATTAGATCAGGGCCGGTATTTGATGACCAGGAGGTAGGATAGGTTCTTTCAACTTTTTGAAAGGGCCGCTAAGCAGCTAAATTGGCCGCAGTTAAGGGGACCTTGTAGCCGTTGTCTAAGTTTAAGGGGAAGGCTAGTTAGCTTAAAATTCAATGAGTGATGAGCGAGCAAGTCAGTAAGACTTAAGTTAAGGCTTGCAGGGTTGAGGGTATGAATTACGACCTGGGATTATGTTCGGTATAGCGATTGAGAAAAAGCAGGGTCAGTCTTATAGGGAGTTTGTGGCTAAGAAGGAGGGATGTTTGGATAAATGGGTTGTTTCTCATCAGGTTAGAGTCAATTACCGAGTTCGGGAGTTTGTTGATCTTACAGGACATTAAAAATGGATTACCAGTAGCTTACTTTAATTTAGAGGACGTGGTCAAAAAGATGAGGAGGAGGCATAGTGGCAGATGATTACGTTGTTAAACACAAAGCTCAGGGCAGTACAGGGTAGTCTTTACAACAGGGTGATAAGAAGAAATTTCACCGGGTTTTTCCCGGGAAAGTAACTTGGGGAGAGTCATCTTGTTGGTCAGTAGTCAGGCCAGGAATGCACCGGGTGGGCAAAGTAAGGATAGACCTGCATTATCGACAATGCGCGAACTTTTCGTCCACATTGCAGTTACTGTTAAAAAGGTAACCATCTTATGGGGAATGTTTTAAAAGGAAAACGCGATAATGCGGCAAGTGGGTCGGTTTAGTGAGGTCAGTTCCGGTTAGCGAGAGAGTTTAAATGGGGGGTTAGGCCCAGGCAGGGAGAAAGTAAACCCGTTAGGTGTCCACTGGTGGTTTGGTGAGTGAAAACAAGAGTTGTGTCCTAAGGCAATACAATCTATAGAGGATACCGGGTGTAGTCAGAGTCTGATAAGGCAAGGTTGTTTAGTGGTATTGAAAATTAGACATAGGACCTAGTTTGGCCTTAAACCTCGGGACTGGAGAAAAATAGGTTGTCCGGGTTACATAAGGTTTTTTGTGTTCGAAGTTTGGACGGGAACCAGTCATTATGGGGTGTTGTTAAGGACTTGCCTTTTGGAAAAACATAGGAGTTTTTTGGGTAATGATTTTGATAGTCAATGTTGTCCGCCGCAATGTGACCAATTGTTAATTGAAGAAGCCCTTTTACCCATAGAAGAGTGGGAGGTTGGATGAGACTAGATATCCTGCGTGTTAATGACTAGGGCTATGGCCAGTAGGTTTCACGAGGACCCAGGAGGATATTTGGGATTTGTCGGATACGTGTATTAGCCATGAAATTGGAGTGGAGAGGTTATCAGTAAATGGTAGAAAGTCAAATGAGGAATTAAATGTGGTGGAAACCTGTTATCTCCCGCAGGGGGAAATAAACCAGGTCGTGGTTTGATACGGGGGACTTACCTTGTAATAGACAAGAGTAATCCAGAGCAGGGGGCGATCCAAGTTTGTTGGCAGCTCGCCTACATTGTTAACTGAGGGTGGGAAGGATCAGATGTCAGGGTATTATATGGACAATGGGAGTGTTAATGGAATAAGAGTGGGAAAGGTTGGTGCCGATGTGAGGAAGTGTGACAAGATGAGGAATTGTGGTGCCCTCTAAGGACCGTCCGTCATTGGTTACTGTTAGCACATGAGGAGTGTTTGGTGGCCAATTAGGGCCGGAATAAAAATCATAGTAAAACGCCTCAGAGTTTTATTGGAAGGAAATGTTTGCAGATGTCAGTAAGCCACTGTATGTCATGTCAGGTGTGTCAGGTTGTGGGCAAACCAAAAATCAGGGCCTAATTTCCCTATCCCCTGCAGAAGGTTCCATAGTTGGGGAAGCCTTTTCAAAGGTTGATAGATGTCGTGGGGCCATTACCGAAAAAGCGTTCAGGAAAACCAATTCTTTTAACAATTTGTGCTTAATTACGCGCTTTCCAGAGGCGATTCCCTTAAGGAAGGTTACTGCGCGGTTATAGCTAGTGCGCTGTTAAGGACTTTACGTGCACAGGTTTACCAGGTGAAATTCAAAGCGACCGGGGGGTAAGAACTTTATGAGCAAGTTAATCCAGCAAGGGAACTTCTATGTTAGATTACGACAGATTCGTTCTGCTGCATTCCAAACCCTGAGAAGCCAGGGCGCCAATAGAACGTTTCCACCAGAGCATGAAAAGTATGCTCCGCTGCCATTGTTTCGAAATGGTACTGACTGGGACCAGTCAATTCCTTTCGTGTTGTTCCGCAGCACAGGATGCTAAGCAAGAATCCTTAGGATTCACCCCTTTGAGTTGGTCTATGGGCATTCAGCCCGAGGGCCCTCTCAAATTGGTAAAAGATAGTTTGGTTTAGACAAGGATAATGCCGAAAAACCTTGCTGATTTATGGGGGGAGTTAGAGATAGGTTTTGTGGAGGCGACCCCGAAAGGTAGGAAGCAATCTGAGCTAGCTCAGAGCAAAAATAATTCATGTTTTGGATAGGAAGGCTAAGAGTCGGCAATTTAAACCAGGGGAAAAAGTGCTGTGTCCTTCCATTAAACGGGGTTCATTACAGAAACCAGAAATTTCGGTCCCTATGTTGGTGCCACAAACGGGTTAATGAGAAGGGTATGTGATAAAAATCCTGATAGGGTTAGGAAAAAAGGTATTGTCCATCAATTTTGCAAAAGGTTATTTTGACAGACTGCCCGATAGTTCCAGTGTTGCCTGTCCAAAATTGAGAGTCACTCAATTTCCGGTGATGACGTCAAGAGGGACATCAAATTAACCCAACAGCCAGATTCTAGCAGACTTGAGTTTCTATCTACGCACCTTGACAGCCCCAGCGAGCCAAAGCTGACTCTTGAACAAGCAATGTTTCCATTGGTTCAGGACTTTCCAACGGTTACCAAATTTAATCCAGGATGTGCGCTTGGAACCCAACGCACACCGATTCGACAGCAATGCCTATCGGGATAAATCCTGTAAAAAAAGGGCGGGCACTAAAAAAAGAGAAGATTACATGTTAGAACACGACATTCTGGAACCATCAAACAGTCAGTGGGCTCACCTGTTATTCTATTCAAAAGGGAGAAACAGTTTCCGGGTGTGCGGACCTACGTTCGCGTGAAATCAATCATCAAGGGCAGATGCCCTACCCTGACCCCGCCTTGACGATTGATCGAACCGAGTTGAACACGCCGCAATAATCACCAAATTGGACCTATGAAGGGTTTTAGGCCATTCCGTTAACGGAGGAAGCTAAGGACACCTGGCGATGATCCACCTGCGGCCTCTTTCCAATTCCGAGTATGCCATTTGGTTTGAAGACTGGCCCCTGCTGCCTTTCAAAGGATGATAACCAGGTGTTATTGATTTAGAAAAACGTCAGTGTGTATTGGACGATGTGGTGTTAGCCACCGAACTTGGGAATGAACCATTTAAACCGGGTTACAACTTAATATTCAGTCGCCTACAGAAAGGCTAACTTGAATGTGAACCTGGGCAAATGCGGAATTCGTGAGAGCTTCAGTTGACCTACTTAGGTCATACTGTCGGACATGGTGGGTTCGCCCCACTGCATGCCAAGACCATAAGCATCGCCAGTTTACCCGCACCGACCAACCGTCTGAAGTTCGCCGGTTCCTTGGCATGGCCGGTTATTATCGTTTTGCGGCTAGATTCTGTAAAGAAGGAAACGAAGTTCCAGTGGGTAGTGAATCGAAAAGTCATTTTAACCGTCTCAAGCAGAGCTTCTTCGTCTCCCGTGATGGCAGCACCGACTACGAATTGCCGTTCAAGCTAGCTGTGGATGCAAGTGACGTGGGAGCTGGAGCTGTGCTGTTCCAGGAAGACGGGAAAAGGATGGGACCATCCTGTAAGTTTCTTCTCGAAAAAGTTTGACAAAACACCAGGTGAACTATTCCAAATAGAGAAAGGAAGCTTTGGCCCTGGTAAAGCTCTGGAAGCATTTTCAGATCTACGTGAAACGGCCAGGCCCAAGTGGGTGGTCTTTACTGGATCATAATCCGCTTATTTCATTCACAGAATGAAAGCCACCAACCAGAGAGTTTTGAGGTGGAGTCTTCTTCTGCAAGAATACCCAATTACCATTGAACCATAAGGGCACATCCAAGGTAATCGTGATGCCCGGTCCCGAAAGTTGAAGTTATGATAATGTGTTGGACATCTTTATTTGGTTTGTTTATATTATTTTATTTGTATCCAGGGACTCAGAGGGGGGGGAAATCAGTGTGATTAAGGGTAGTCACCTTATTAACTTGGTGTTATAAAATGCCCGGTATGCGTCGGTTAACGCACCTTTTGTTTTAATGTAGTATATTTCCCTATTCCCCTAGGTAGAGGAAAACCTTTTTGAGGTTGGGGTGTGTGTGAGGAACATGGCTTAAATTTTTTTCGGCCTTGGCGTTTAATTGTGTTAGGGGGCCGTGTTGCAGTTTATTGGCCCGTAGCCCCCCGGGTGGGCAACTTGTTACGTAATACTTCGCGCGATCGGACATTCCAATATGCACTTTTAGTCAGCTGTGGAGCATGTGGCGAGTAATTACGTAATATCTCCGGTAGTGCTGTTTATGGACAGGAGATTGCTCGCGGGTTGGGCGACAGCCGATGACGATCAGAGAGAAAATATACGATCTAGTAGAGTTAGAAATGAGATGGATACGTTGAGGGGGACCGCTGTACCCCCAGGCAAATCCTGTTTATATAAATAGCTAGTGTTTTAGAGAGATCGGGAGAACGAATAGGAAGGCCTCCGAGGGGAACGTTAGTCCGTTTGGGACTTGGATACATATTATTGTCGATCTGTGTATAACCTTGATGTGATGTTGCATGTGACTGTAAACTGTTATAATACTGGATTTATACCAATATTCTTTAGACAGTGTCTTCGGGTCATCTGACGAAAAGTAGTAAATCGTAGGACCTGTTGGTTAACATTAGACGGAGTATTTGGTAATATAAAGCTTAGCCAGTCAGTACCTAGCGGACCTAGGTAGCACACACTGTAGGTTAGTGTCTTTTATTGTGTAAGTATTAATTCTGTGTTACAAGATTACTGAAAGAGTAGTTAGGGTTAATTAAAAATGAACCCGTTAGGAATAATCAGCTGTGTAATTCCTTGATTAATTAAAGTTCCCCTGCAAGAGTTTCTAAATTATCACACGTTACTGAACGCAGTAGTAAGGGTAACTAACAAATTAACCAGTTAGGAATGGTGTTGTTAATTCCTTTAATTTACTTAACTCCTAGAGGAACGCGTTCTCATTATCAACGTGTGGGTGTGGTTGGAACGGTGTGAAGTGATTCGCCATATTGTGTAAATAGACACCCCTGCCCCTCGGATTAACTAAATTAAGTGATCAGTTCGGGTGTTCTTATTGCTGTTATAATTAAACTACTACGGCTGTACATGTTTGTCAGCGTTTCAGTAATCCAGATTCCAAAGTGGATTGTGGGTGTTGTGTTTTCTAGAGAACTAACCGGCTATTTAATATATACCTTATTAAGATGTAATCGGATATAATAGAGACGACCCTTACTAGGGGTTAAAAAGCCGGTTAAGGAGAGATTAATAGATTTACAGTTAGGAGAATTTTGATAATGTGTTTTATTCAGTTACGGGAATTATAGAACCCCGTGACAGGGAGTATATGGAATTTAGCGGAACCCTTTGGGTACGGTTTTCCTAGGATATTGAATAGGTCCTATTGGTCCTACAGTACAACAAAAAATTAATTTATAAATTATAAAATAATAATAATAATAATAATGATGGATGAATAAATATTAAATAACAATTAAAAAAATTTCAGCGGCTGAGGGTAGGAAATGAAAGAGAAAACTAAATACGGGACCGTACACAAACTAACAACAGGGCTTGGAACTTAATAATTTTCACTGATTGAAATTTTGAGGCTGCCTTACGTAAGGTTTGTAAAAAAAAAGGCAATTTTTACCGTTAAAAATTGCAAGGGGCAAAAAACC
>NC_054707.1:34165558-34235786 GCF_016097555.1 Gigantopelta aegis | reverse complement strand
AAACTTTGGATCAGCCCCCTGCTCTAGGATTAACTCTTGTCTACTATTAACAAGGTAAGTCCCCCCTATCAAACACACGACTGGTTTCATTTTCCCGCTGCGGGAGCTCAACATGGTTCCACCACCCCCAAATTTAATTCCTCAGTTGACTTATCTACCATATTACTGATAAACCTCATCCATCCATTTCATGGCTAACACACGTATCAGACAAATCACAAATATCCTCTGGGGTCTCGTGATAAACCTACTGGCCATAGCCCTAGTCATTAAACACGCAGGATATCTAGTCTCATCAACCTCACACTCTTCTATGGGTAAAGGGCTGTCTTCAATTAACAATTGGTCACATTGCGGCTGACAACATTGACTAGTCAAACATTACCCAACAAAACTCCTATGTTTCAAAAGGCAAGTCATTCACAACAACCATAATGACTGGTCCCGTCACAAACTTCGAACACAAGAAAACCTTATGTAACCTGACAACCATATTTTCTCCAGTAACCGAGGTTAAGGCCAAACTAGGTCCTATGTCTGAATTTCAATACCAGCTAAACACTCTTGCCTTATCAGACTCTGACTACACACCGGTATCTCTATAGATTGATATTGCCTTAGGACACAACTCTTGGTTCACATCACAAACCATACCAGTGGACACATACGGGTTTACTTTCTCTGCCATGGGACTAACCATTAACTCTCTCGCTAACGGAGCTGACCTCACTTAAACCGACCACTTGCGCATTATCGCGTTTCCTTTTAAAACAGTCCCCGATAAGATGGTTATCCTTTTTACAGTAACTGCAATGTGGACGAAAAGTTCGCGCATTGGCTGATAATGCAGGTCTATCCTTACTTTGCCCACCAGGTGCATTCCTGGCCTGACTAGCTGACCAACTAGATGACTCTCCCCGATAGTTACTTTCCCGGGAAAAACCCGGCTGAAATTTCTTCTTATCACCCTGTTGTAAAGAGCTACCCTGTACTGCCTGAGCTTTGTGTATTAACCACGTAATCATCTGCCACTATGCCTGCCTCCTCTATCTTTTGACATCACGATCCTCTAAATGAATACGTAAGCTAACTGGTAATCCATTTTAAATGTCCTGTAAGATCAACAACTCCCGTAACTCGGTATATGACTCTACCTGATGAGAAACAACAACCCATTTATCAAACATCCCTGCCTTCTTTAGCCACAAACTCACTATAAGACTGACCCTGCGTTTTTTTCTCAACTCGCTATACCGTAAACGATAATCCTCAGGTCGTAATTCATAAGCCCTCAACACTGCAGCCTTAACTAAGTCGTACTGACTTGCTCGCTCATCACTCATTGAATTATAAGCTATACTAGCCTTCCCCTTAAACTTAGACACGGCTAACAATGTCCACTTAGACTGCGGCCAATTTAGCTGCTTAGCGGCCCGTTCAAAAAGTTGAAAGAACATATCTACCTCCTGGTCATCAAATACCGGCACTGATCTATAAGCCTCCGACATGTTAAAACCCATTTCCGGCTTCTCGTCTGACTTCTTCAGTATTCAACTTTAACTCATGTTCCACTTTTAATTTTTCTAACTGGAATTCTCTATTCCTCTTCTTCTTTCTCTCTATCCCTATCTTCTCTTTCTCTCTCTCTCTCTCTCTCTATCCCTCTCTTCTCTCTCTCTCTCCCTTTCTCTATCCCTATCTCTATCTTCTCTATCTTCTTTCTCTCTATCTCTATGTCTATCTTCTCTATATCTCTCTTCTCTTTCTCTCTCTCTATCCCTATCTTCTCTTTCTCTCTCTCTCTCTATCTAATGCACGTTCTTCTCTTTCTCTCTCTCTTCTTTCTCTTCTCTTTCGTACTCAAGCTTTTTAAAAGCTAATTGTTGTTCCACACTTAACTCATTTATCTCTATCTCTGGAACAATCTCACTGTCTTCCATAACAGGCCTATCACCAAAAACTTCCTGGATAATAATTGTCTTTATATCACCTGAGGTTTTAGCTGATGTTAAATCAATTTCTCGCTCACCCGCGATTTCAACTAACTCGGCCTTACGTGCTCGCTTAATCTCCACTACACTGAGCGTAGGCCTATCCAGCAAATTCTTATCCATGTTTAGATATGACGCACTTATTATTAATAAATGTTCTAGTGAACAACGTGCTACTTCTAGTAAATTTGTAAAAATTAATTTATAAAACCCCATTTACAAACAATACTTTTTTAAATATGCATGTCCCATTTCAGATCCGGGACGAGCGCCCCAATTTTCTACTCCTGTCACGGGGATTCTATAATTCCCGTAACTGAATAAAACACGATTATCAAAATATCTCTCCTAAATGTATATCTATTAGATCTCTCTGTAACAGGCTGTTAAACCCTAGTATGGCTCGTCTCTAGGTATGATCAGAGATACGATCTTATATAAGTATATATTAATATAGCACGTTAGTTCTCTAGAAACACAACAAAAACACAATACACTTTGGAATCTGTATTAATCTACGCTGACAAATGTACAGCCATAGTAGTTAATTAATAACAACAATAATAACAACCCAGAACTGATCAATTAATTAGTTAATCTCTAGGTGTCTAGTTACACAATATGCGAATCACTTCACCGTTACACCACACCCACACGTGTGATAATTGAGAAACGCTTCCCGGAGAAGTTAATTAATAAAGGAATTACAACACCATTCCTAACTGGTTAATTTTTAGTTAACCCTTACTACTCGTTCAGTAACGTGTGATAATTTAGAAACGCTTGCAGGGGAACTTAATTAATAAAGGAATTACAGCTCTATTCCTAACGGGTTAATTTTTAATTAACCCTTAACTACTCTTTCAGTAATCTTGTAACACAGAATTAATACTTATCACAATAAAGACAATAACCTACAGTGTACCTAGGTCCGCTTGGATGACTGGCTAAGCTTTATATTACCAAATACTCGTATAATGTTAGAACAAAAAGTCTACGATTTACTTCGTCAGATGACCGAAGACACTGTCTAAAGAATATTGGTATAATACAGTATTAAAATATTTAAAGTCACATCAATCACATCAAGGTTATACACAGAGCAGAAAATATATTTCACAAAGTCCAAACGGACTAACGTTCCCTCGGAGCCTTCCTATTCGTTCTCCCAATATCTCTAAAACACTAGCTATTTATTATAAATCAGGATTTTGCCTGGGGGTACAAGGCGGTACCTCACGTATCATCTCATATTCTAACTCTACTAGAGTCGATATATTTCTCTCTGATCGTCAGTCTGGCTGTCGCCAACCGCGGGCAATCTCCTGGCCATAAACAGCACTACCGGAGATATTACGTAATTACTCGCCACATGGCCTCCACAGCTGGACTAAGTGCATATTGGAATGTCCGATCGCGCGAAGTATTACGTAACAAGTTGCCCACCTGGGCTACGGGCAATAAACTGCACACGGCCCTCTAACACAATTAAAATCGCCACAGTCGAAACAAATTTAAGCGCATGTTCCGTCACACTCCCCCACCCCCTCCCCTGTTCAGAAAATGCAGTGTTCGTACAGCACTTGGTATGTATTCTTCCTGTTCCAGATGGTTCGGTAATATGGATCAATCAAATACATGTACTTATTTACCGCCTATATACATTTTTGCTGTGATTATACCCAGCCCTCGTTAGTGGAGACTATAGACACGGCCTTCGTATATATAGTCACAGCGTATATAAACACCGTCTAGTTCAGGGTATTCTTTAAAAATGTAACAATTCCTATCCCAAGTCATCTGTTAGGGCATATTTTGTATAATAATGAATTTTATAAGGTAGAAAATGACGGTGTTTGTGATCCAGAAATTACTGCCAAACAGTTAGTATATAAGGATACAAACTAATCACTACACATTATTGCATGGATTGTAATTAATTTTCAGGGTAGAATGATGGAAATGGCCACATGGTAAAAAGGCCTCAGGTTAGCACATTTTGCCAGAATATAGGCCTATCTATCGTTTTTTCCCGAATTTGAGGTATTGCTCATAACCGTCCAAATGGCCGTAAGTAATTGCTACTAATAGAAAAATGTAGCGGGTTTCCTCTCTAAGACTATATTTCAAAATGCTCTAGTTGTGTTGTTAAACAAAACCAAAAAGACAATCTAACAGTGCGTGTGGTGAAATTCTAATATATATTAGTTCAGATATTTCGTTATTCGAATTTTTGCTTTAAAAATATAATATAAATAAATAACGAGGTCTGACTGTGTATATATATATATATATATATATATATATATATATATATATATAGTCAGACCTCGTTATTTATATATATATATATATATATATATATATATATATATATATATATATATACTAGCTTATATATATATATATATTATATATAATATATATAATATCAAATTGTAAGGTTATATATTAAAATTTTTTAAAAATAGCTATTTTTTATCATCAACTTTAATTATCATTAAGGCATTATTTCGAAATCAATATTGCCACACTCCTTCTATATATATATATAAAATAGGTTTCCATATATGCTTATATCTTTCAATATATCATCCCAAAATATTAGCATCTCTACTTTTAATAATATCTGCTGAATACTTATCGATATCCCTATAACATTTATATAAATAAAAGAAATTCATAATACAATCCATATAAATATATATACACACAGTCGGACCTCGTGGCGGATAGCGAGTTTTTATTTATATGTTTTATACTTAATAAAATGTGTTGATAAATATTTATATTTTTACATATTTTTATATATATAAATGCTTATATATATATATGTTTCTTGAAGACAAATAACATAGGTCTACTTATTATCAACTTATATATCCCTATATTATATAAATAAAAGAAATCATATATCCACTTATCAAGCTTACCAACACAATCTCATTCATGTCATCCACACTTTTTACCTTGCTGTACCTTTATAATCTAATAGATTGTAAGGGGTATAAATATGGTTTAATTAAAAATCTCCCTGCTTACGAAATAGTCGCCAATCACACTTGGCCTTTTGTGTAGCTTGTTTCAACAAACTGTGTTGTCATTCCTCAAATTTGCTGGCCTGTCATTAATTCACTTGTTTTTTACCAAAATCTACATTCACGTGTCATAATCCTCCTTTTAAAAGTAGAAAATCATTAAGGCATTATTTCGAAATCGAATGACATATTGCCACACTCCTTCTAGTTTTTATATAGACAATATATTGCATTGGAATATGGCAAACCTTTGGTTTCTGATGGAAATTTAACTGGAATATAACTTGTTCCTTCCACAATGTTTGTTTCCTTGTAGAAACGTCTAATAATAGGAGGACGAACCAACGAAGGTCGTCACCAAACCCAACATCAAGATATCATCGGGACAGGACCGATAGAGCAGCAACTGATAGTGACCAGCCCCACATACGAGATGCTGCCAAACAAGCAGTCCCTGAAAACGTTCCCGCACCATTACTCCAAACCGAGGGCCAACTTCATCCCGAGCAGTCTATCGGGCAGCCTATGGGGGCACGTGATGATCATGACCCATCACCCAGGCCATCACTAAGGCCGATACCAACAGGCCTACACCAGAAGCGGTGCCACCAACGCGATAATACACGATCTTTTGCACAGGGTCTTCACAGACCTGAGCGTCATGCGGGAACACCGCAACGAGTTCCTGCAAATCGACAACTTTGACGCCAAACCGCAACCTTGACTGCCCTTTTCAGGTCTACACCACCAATCCGTGGTTCGTATAACGTCGGTACCATTAGTGCTTAATTTTAAAAAATCTGACACACTTTAACTTTTGACCGAACCGTTCAAAATTGGCGTTTAATCACCAAAATGTTTTCGGACATAACGCAAAAAAAATGAGTTCAACCTTTTGGCTTTAATTCTCCTACTGAGAAACCTTTCAAAATTAATCTCCGCCTCTTTCGTTTCGTTTACCTTGGCCACATCAACCGGTCTTCAGTACTCCTTCAGTACTAAGTGATAAGCGAGAATCCCGCCTCCTCCTGCCCTCTCCCTTTCCTGTCAAGGACGCAACGGCTTGCTCATGCAAGAACTTGAGCCCATGACAGGCGTGCGCTACAACAGCTTGTTCTGAATGTGCATGTTAAACCCTATGACCTGACCTGGCCTACTGGTGTTGTTAAAGAAAACAAACTTTAAACGTTGTATGTGTGTACGTCTGTGTGTGCGTGCACAGACAAGGGTGCTGTGTTGTTGTTTTTTAAATATAAATGCTTCCACACTGCACATGTGTAGCAGTGCGTCCGGTCGCTACAAGGTCATATCATTTATTTAATGTAATCAATATTTTCATATACAATATTGCGCTGAATTAGGGCACCCGGACCCTGTTGTAGGGACAATAAGTAAACTATTATAAAATTGATAAATAAAAAATGAAGGCTCCAGAGGGATTCGAACACTCGACCTTCTGCTTACAAGGCAGACGCTCTAACCAACTGAGCTATAGAGCCTTGCTTGCTTTCTTTAGCTTGCACATGACTACTAGTTCAAATCAAATCATAGGAATTTACTAACCAGCTGATACATGGTATGACCAGTCCTGTCACACGTGTCACCAAATGCACGTAAAGCCATGTTTAATCTGCTATTTAATGTTAGGTGCACATTAAATTTTAACCCGGTGAATTTTAATATAATAATATGCTTCTATCGTTCAGCAACCACTTCGTATACAGGCCACTTCTCCAATGCACACCCACTTATTGTCCCTACAACAGGGTCCGGGTGCCCTAATTGTATATACATGTATGTATATAACACTAACAAGTAACGGTTATCCAATCATTCCTTTCTTCAACTTATTTTCGTGCTTATATCCAATTAAAGTTCAAGCACGGTGTCCTGGGCACACACTTCAGCTGTTTGGACTGTGTGTCCATGACAGAGGTTTAGTTGTTAGTGAGAGAGTGGTCTTACACCTGCCCATGGAGTCGTTAAAACTCGCTCTGTAGTCCAGGCAGTTATGTAAATTTGTATTTCTTTTTGCTCAAGACAGTAAAATGTATTTCATTTTATTCTTAAGACTATCCAGAATTAGAAATCCATTGGTAGCATTTTTTTAAAGTCATTTAATCATGGCGGCCATCTTGAAATTCAAAATGGCCATAATTTTGGGACATTTTACATTTATTTTGACTGCCAGTTAACATAGAAACACAATTCTTGTATCTATTTATATTTATGAGGGCAATGAACTCGCTGATAACATTTCATTTAGTCATTTGGGTGTGGCAGCCATCTTGAAATTCAAAATGGCCGCCAATTAAATATTCTTATATATATATTTACAATTTAGGTATCTGTTTACATTTATCAGCTCAGTGAATGAAGTTGTGAAAACAAAAATTGTTGTCTGGCCTAAGCATCCATCTTGAAATTCAAAATGGCTACCATTTTAATATATTTTTCCATATATATCAACTCTCGGTTAACATAGAAACACTATTTGTTTTGTCTATATGTACATTTATGTAGCCACGAATTTATTGATGGCATTTTTATAGTCATCCAATCGTGGCAGCCATCTTGAAATTCAAAATGGCCACCATTTTAATGTATTTTTCATATATCGTAACTTCTGGTTAAGGCAGAAGCACAATTATTTTTGTCTGTACATTTTTAGGATCAATGAATTAAAGGCAACATTAACAAGTAAAGGTTATCCAATCAATGAATCATTCCTTCAACTAATTTTCGTGCTTATATCCAATTAAAGTTCAGAGAGAGGAAACCCGCTGTCGCCACTTCATGGGCTACTCTTTTCGATTAGCAGCAAGGGATCTTTTATATGCACCATCCCACAGACAGGACAATACACACCATGGCCTTTGTTACACCAGTTGTGGAGCACTGGTTGGAAAGAGAAATAGCCCAATGGGTCCACCGACGGGGATTGATCCTAGACCGACCGCGCATGAAGCGAACGCTTTACCAACTGGGCTATGTCCCGCCTCGATACGTCAATAACGTAGGAAGGGATCTGACTAAGTCGGTGGCGCTCGTCTGGTGTATTTGGGGTCATAGGATCAAATCACCTCGGTGGACCGAGTCTCTGACTGAGTTTTCTCTCGTCTCAACCAGTGCCTCACTGCCAATATATCAAAGGTCGTGTTATATGCCGTCCTGTGTGTGGAAAGAATATATAAAAGATTCCTTGCTGCTAATGAAACATTTTAATAGGTTTCCTCTGAAGACTGACATCCAATGCATCAGTGGTGTTATTAAACAAAACAACAAACTCGTGACATATTCAATTAAAATATGCTCTAGTGGTGTCGTTAAACAAACGCACTTTAAAAAAAACACCTTTTTATATTTAAGTAGCTAAACCAAAACAACAAAAGACAAGCCCAACGTGGGGCTCGAACCCACGACCTCGAGATTAAGAGTCTCGTGCTCTACAGACTGAGCTAGCCGGGCAGATGACATATCTTGTAGTATAAACTCTATCGAATAATGGGTTTGTTGGTTCTATTTGAATTTGATACATGTGTTTGCTCTTTCGTCAAATATTAGTAATGATCATGTAAAAGTCGAATTAACTTACAGTTACAAGCACGCCTCATAACTCGTTTACGTAGGAAAAATACAAACAACAGCTCATGTGCCTTGTAGAAGAGGAATGCTAGTTTTTGTCCGAATGAATCGAAAATAACCGAATCTGGATAACAACGTTTATTCATATTTGGGGATCAGGGGCCAAAGCATCGTAAGTTTACGTCTGCGACTAGCAGTTTTACCGAGCATACATTTACACGTGTTTGGCATCTATTTCATGCAGAAAATAATAATTATTAATTACATTATTATGGAGCATTTTAAGGACGAATATAAAGGAATTATGTGTATTTCTAACTATATTTGTTGTACTATAACAGCAGTAAGTATTGTGGTTTTGTCGTAGATTTACGCTTACGTGCAAAACTAGGGTTACGATGTTTTGTTAAATTGCCTTTTTTGAAGGTGCAGGCAAAAAACCCAAAACAAAAACGGAACGATTTGCGTTGTCAAAAACGGAACCAAATTGGCTATAACGGCTTGCTATAAATATGAGATGATGCCATTTGTTAATTGTTTGTTTAAGCCAGTGAGTATCTGTTTGTGAGAGGGGGTGGGTTGGAGAGATGGTTTGAGAGATGGTTAGAGATGGTGACTAAACGTGTCTTCTTAAGCAGAAAAGAATTTCTATTTTGTACATTAAAGGAGCTCAGTCACGGATTTAGTGGGCCTTGTTTCTCTAAATATGCATTATAAATGAAACTTACATTCATTTGGAATACTAAACCTAGTTATTGTATGATCCAAAATATTTTAATTGAACTACGATGGAGGGATATGCTTATTTTTTAAAATTTGGAGCTCTTCTTGTGATGAGACATGACAAATACGGAAAAACAGACTCGTAGTGATGAGGCTATATATACGACAACCGTATAATGTATTTTTGGATTTTATATCAACGATCGCCGTGTATAGAGACTTGGCAAATGAGGGCCGGCTATATATACTACTCAAAAGAATTTAAGGGTCAGACGATATTTTCGACATTATTTTCTGAATGTCAATTATATTAGCTAGACCATAATGTCACGCATGGTATTGTTCCATTTTGACGAAAGTGGGTCTAAGCAACCCATAAATGAATTAACATCCACTGTCATTGACACTGTCGACTAGTTCTAATGGCGAAAACATGCTTACATTTGCACGTAAATTAGGGCGAAAGCGAAAGGTCTGCTAAGTGCCCATAACTTGCTTTTTCACAAAGCGCTTCATTTGCACGCTTTGCACATGTATTCCATGTTCCCAATGCTGAATTTCCATATAATTGGAGCTTGCGTTCGTGTACGGTGCACACTCCAAATTCGACAATGGTACGACTTCAACTGACTATCGAAGATCGAGGAAGGGCTATTGCTTGGCTTCAGGATGGCAATACGAAAAGCAATGTTGCTCTGAGACTTGGTGTCAGTCAGAGTGTCGTTGGCCGACTGTGGCAACGGTACCAAGCAACGAATTCTGTTCGAAATCGTCCACGTTCGGGAAGACCCCGAAGCACTACAAATAGAGAGGACCGCTACATCACCAATATGGCTCTACGTCAACGCACAACCACAGCACGCCAAGTACGTGACAATCTGCGGACTGCGACTGGAACTCGAGTGTCTGATCAAACCATACGCAATCGTCTGAGAGCCAATAATCTACGCTGCCGTAGCCAGGCTGTTCGACCACCACTCCTACCACGTCACAGAACGGCCAGACATCACTGGTGCACGCTTCCTCTGCGGTGGCAACGTGTTCAGTGGGGTCGAGTGAAGTTTCCTTGATGAGTCCAGGTTTAGTCTCCAGTTCAACGACGTTTGGGTTCGTGTGTACAGACGTCCTGGGGAGCGCTTCGATGACGTTAACGTTAGACAACTTCACCGGTTCGGTGGTGACAGCGTCATGGTGTGGGGGGCATCTCTAACCACCACAGGACCCCCCCTCTATGTGGTGGATGGCAATCTGAATGGAATCCGCTATCTGAATGAGATTATCCGGCCGTTGGTTCTCCCAGGCCTTCAGCAGATTGGCGGCGGGGCAGTTCTGCAGGATGACAATGCCAGTCCCCACCGCGCCAGGGTGGTAACGGACTTTCTCAGACAACAAGGTATCGCCAGGATGGATTGGCCAGCATATTCGCCTGACTTGGCCCCAATAGAGATGGCATGGGACGAATTAGGCAGGAGAGTTCGGGATAACCATGCCCCTCCGGCCAACCTTCATGATCTGGGTCAACTTCTTATGGCAGAGTGGCAGGCCATTTCCCAAGAGTTCTTCAGACGTCTGATCAACAGCATGAGGCAACGATGTGTCGAGTGTATTCGCGCCAGGGGTGGATTCACACACTATTAAACGAATGTTCTAATGTGTAAAATCCATGTTTTACAACCTTCAACTTTGACAGCATGTTATGTGACTTTCTTGTATACAGTGACGTTTATTTGTGGTTTTTTGCAAATATGGAACAATAAATAAAAAATTTGGTGTAGTTTACATCATCAATCTAATACACTCTGAAACTTATTTGGTTATAAATTTTTGACCCTTAAATTCTTTTGAGTAGTATACATGGAAAATAATAAAAAATATATTATTTCATGACGAAAATAACCGCGAATACGCTGAAATAAAATAATAAACAGTCGGAACATAAACTCACCATTTCTTCTTCTTCTTCTTCTTATTATTTTGACTGGTTCGCAAAGTGGTATTTCGGTTTTAATGTATAGTGTAAAAAACCCAGTGTACTGTTGCATGTTTTGTCGTCCAAAGGTTGGCTAATTATTACTTAACCCAGTTGAATCCAGTTCTACGTGCAGGGACAAGTTCAGCCTGCCGTTTGTGCGTGTGTGCACGCACATTAATCTAGCATTTTTATAGCCAAAACTCCTCCAGATAAAACACCGCCAATCCACCCCAAAAAGGTAGTAGTAGGCTAATAATAATAATAATAATAATAGTAATAATAGTAGTAGTAGTAGTAGTAATAGTAGTAATAGGAATAATAATTGTGTATTATTATTATTATTATTATTATTATTATTACATGTATTATAATGTTGGTAAAATCACGTCACGGTGGGGTGGGGTGAGTGTGGGCAGTTGTTACAAAAATATTACATAAATTTAGAGGGGGACCCGGGAGTGGTCTCAGATTTACTAGTAGCCTATAAAAAATGTATTTTGAGTTTTATTGCCCCTTGCAATTTTGAGCATTTGAAATGTGACTAAATACAGCAAAAAAACCTTTTAGTCATATTTATTTACGATAAAATTTACTTTTTTACAAAATTTACGTAAGCAGCCTCAAAATTGCAATCAGTGAACAATTATTAAGTTCAAGCCCTGTTGTTAGTTTGTGTACTGTCCGTAGTTGGTTTCTTTCAGTTAATCTACCTCAGCCGCTGATAATTTGTAATTGTTATTTTTATTTATTCATCATCATCATCATCATTATTATTCTTCTTATTATTATTATTCTTATTATTCTTATTTATAATTAATTTTTTGTTAGTACTGTAGGAACAATATGACGCTATTCATATATCTATGGAAAACGTATACAAAAGGGTCCACTAAATTCATATACTCCCCCACCCCCTCCCCCCTGTTCAGAAAATGCAGTGTTCGTACAGTACTTCCGATTGAATCGGTAGCAGGCGGGTGGGGATGGTGGTGGTGCTATGGAATTTGAATGGAGCCGTTAATGCCAAAGAGAAAGTGGTGCGCAATTTTGTTGAGGAATTTTGGCGCAATTTTGAACGGTCGGTCGAAAGGTAAATGGCCGAGCTAATATAGGTTTTGATATTAGTGAATCGAGAGTAGCTCGTTAATTTTAGACCTTTTCGATGCTGTGGTGTCTCCCTAGGTTGCCCATCGGGCCCTTATAAAGGGCCTGACCGCTTCTGGTCGAGGCATCACCAAGTACCAAGTTATTACCAGCAGCAAGTATTGGGGGTTTGGGTAGGGGAGGCCGATATTCTTTTGTTCAGCTTCCCCCGGGTGCATTGCAATTGTGTACTCGAAACGGTATTCTTTTGTCCGGTTCCTTATTAGAGCCTGTGCTGGGCCATTAAATGGGGGTGGATGCATTGTTATCATTAGTCAATGCATCCTGTGTACTGTTGCAGTGAGCGTGTAGTCTGTATGTAAATCCTAGTTTGGTGTTAAGGTTGTACTTATTGTCTTACCTCCCTACTCTAGTGAATTCAACGGTCATCATGACCACCCATCCCCCTCCGTCTTTGTATAGCATTGAACACAATGACGGAGGGGGAGTTAGACTAATTTGGCTATCTAATTTGAAGGGTGGAACCCTTACAGTGTAGGTATTGGTTTAAAAAGCCTAATGCTTGACATACTTAACTTTATTACCAATCAATGAAAGAAAGAAAGAAAAAGAAAGAAAAATAGGGTTAAAGTATCTAGTAGCAGCTGTATAGTTGATAGCTAAGTAATCAAGAATTTTTTGATTCCATCCCCCTGAATAATTATTTTATAAAGAAATGAAATGATTGAGGCGAAATGAACGGTATCTATATGTTGGTAACTGTTAGTAAGTAATGTAAATGAAATTAGTTGGCTTAATTGGTTAGTCTTTTAAGTCAATCTTGTTTTTCCTGCTTGCTATTTCCTCAGTTGCCCTAGTTGACTTAGATTAGTCAATCATGGTTTCATGCATCAGTAATAAAGACATGGTGCGAGTGCAAAACACAATTGAGCAGTTTATTTAGACGTGAGGTTCCTTGTTCGCGATTGTCTGGATTGGACCAGTGAGAATGCGGCAAGAGAAAGTGGTAATTAGTGGTATCCTATCTTGTTTGTTTTAAGGGCCACAAAAACATTTGGGAGTGGTATACACCAATTGCAACACACGAGTTTCAGAACCTGAATAAATATTTACAGTAAGGTTAACAATGGTTATTAATTATTCGTTACCGTCCCGCCGTTGAACCCCGTGGTTGGAGTGCTTCTCGGTCGTGTGCTTAAGGTCGCTCTTCCCTGCCGGAGTTGTACAGGCGGGTAGTTTTGAATAATTGTTGATTAATAATTTTATTTTATGCCAGCTATCTAGTTTAAGTATATGCTTTTACTTGTGTCGTTTCCCCGTTCTTCCCTCGGATTGGAATACATAGTCTGGTCGAGTAGGAAGGGTGGATGTTCCGCCAAGGGGTCACAGGTGTCACGATTTAAGTATTGTCATATCTAGTAGTTATTAATCACTCGCTACCGTCCCGCCGTTGATCTCTCTGGTTGGAGTGCTTGTTCGTCGCTCTTCCATCCAAGAGATGTACAGGCGGGAGGTTTTGAGCAATTGTTAATTTATAGCTGCATTTATATCAGCTAACTAGTTTAGGCATATGGTTGTACTTTTGTCGTTTCACCGTTCTCTCCACGCGTTGGAATACCTAGTCTGTTCGAGTGCGTAGGGTGGATGTTCCTTCCAGGGAGTCACAGGTGTCACGAGTTAAGTAGTATACTAATTACTTATCTTAGTTATAGATGGCCACCTTCCATCCGTTGGTCTCCCAGATTGGATTGGAGTGTGTGTCGGTTGAGTGTAGGATGTCGCTCTTCCCTCCAGGAGACGTACAGACGGGTGGTTGCAATCTTTTTCTAATTTTTTAGCTTTTGACTAAATGACTTGCCAGGTACCCAGTGGGTGCGCTACGGCTTCCCATCCTGCCTGCGATCGGTCGAGTTGGTGGTTCGCGCCGATCGAACGTTGTCACGGTGAGTGGCACGTGGCTTTTATAATTTTGGTTCGGTGGACAGGACGAATTGATATACCGCTTTGGAGGTTTTGAATTTGAGGAATTTATCAGTTAAGTAAAAAAAATATTTTATTTTCGTTGGCTTCGGTTATTTATTCTATCATTAGTTTTCTCTGGCTGTTGTGTAGCGTGCAATCCAGGAGGTAGTGTTTCATATTCTCCCGGGTGCCGCATTCGCAGGCAGGATTTAGTTTGGTGAAAGAGCAGCGGTTGAGCTGTGAAGATTTACCAATGCGTAGTTTAGTGATTAGTTTATCCACATAAGTGTTTGGGTGTTTAGGTCGGATAGAGTTGACCAGTGGCTTGATGTTATAGTGCCAAGTATTGGTTTATAGGTCCCAGTTTGCCTGCCATTGATCAATGTAGTGTTTTCTTACTTTTGACATTAGTTCTGATATTCCTAAAGGTAGTGCTGTAATTGTACTAGTGATTGAAAGTGCAGTTTTGGCTCCATAGTCAGGTATTTCATTGCCAATTATACCTAGATGGCTGTCAGTTCTGCTGTATAGACTGATAGATTATATGACAGACTGGCATATTTAACTAGTTTAGAGTGTTTGGATATTTTTTCTTCAACTATTGCGAAGCCAACCCTACCGTTATCTGGATTTTTTTAACCATCCGTATAGATATAGATATGCTCAGGGTAGTTTTAATTAGCTGCGGCTTCAAACAGGACTTTGTTAAATGGTGGACAGGGGGTTTGATCAGTAGCTTTTTTGATTAGGTATGGAGTGTGGCATTAAATTGTCTGTTTGAGTTGGTATAGAGCCACAGGTGTGTTATCAATTTCTACCTAAGTTTTTTTTATTAGTTTTAAATTCTAGCCCTTGTTTTGCTATTATGAGGGTAAGTTCCTAAACTGGGAGATCTAAATTTAAGCGAATGGATTTTAAGATGGTAGTTGAGATGTTGAAGATTACGGCGGTATTTAAGTGGCATAATGTTAAATTCAACTTCTAGGCTTTGGCCACTAGTATTAGCTGGAACTTAAGCTATTGTTCTAACAGCTTGGTTTTAGATGATATCTAGTTTCTGCAGTAGCTTTGGGGAGGCGCAACTGTAGACGTGGGCTCCATAGTCTATCCTGGAGAGTATAGATGCTTTGTAAACCATAAGCATTGCCTCTGTTTGCGCTCCCCAGCTGGTGCCTGAGATTGCTCTTAGTAAGTTTAGAGTATTTTTAGCTTGTCTGACAATATCATTAATATGATCACTAAAGCTCCTAGGAATTTGAATTTTCTAACTCTTGGGATTGGCTTATTGTTTGAGGTTATTTGAAGGTTATCTGGCGAGTTGACGTTATTAAATAGCAAACAAACTGTTTTAGTTTCACATAATTTAATGCCAGGGCCCACTTACTTAATTTGTTCATAACGTCTTGCATTAAATTAAATAGATTCTTGGTTACTCTGCCTTTGCACCAGATGGCGCAGTCATCGGCAAACAGTCTGTGTTTAATGGAGTGGTTGATTTAATTTTACCTTTAGCACTGAGTGCTTTAATTATGTCATTAATAAATATGTTAAATAAGGTTGGTGATAGGACCGAGCCTTGTGGTATTCCATTAATTATTTCGGTTTTATCTGAGTAGTGACAGTTTACTCTGACTGAAATTGATCTATCATGAATAAAATTATTGATGAAGTTATTGCCTTTAATTCAGTTAGTTTGTAGTTTATTGAGTAGGCCTTGTGGTCAAATGCTTTTTCGATGTATATGAATATTGCTAATACTTTGTTAGATTTGCGAAAGGCGTCGTTGATACTATTTTGAAGTCTGACTATTTGGTCTATTGTTGAGTGTTTAGATCTAAATCCACTTTGTAATTAGGTTATTCACTAGTAAGTAGTTATTTATTCTTTAATTAATGATAGTCTCTAGCGTCTTACACATGTGGGACATGTGTTGAGGCCCATTTTGTAATAAACGACCCATTTTGTAATATGTACCTATTTTGTAATAAAAAACGACCCATTCTGTAATAAACGTAGGTACCCATTTTGTAATAAAATCGGACCCATTTTGTAATAATAAATAGGTGCCCATTTTATAATAAAAAAAAGGCCCATTCTGTAATAAAGGCTTAAAACGTCAGATTACAACATAGGTGTAGGCCTTTGTTTAATATATACAAAGTGAAATAATATTAAACTTTGTGTTTAGATTTATTTCGATGGTCGATGCTTCGCCTGGGATACGAAATTTCTAACGCTAACCCTATAAATATACATTGTTTTCTTGTTCCAACCAGTGCTATTCGGTTGGGGTATGAAGAACCAAGTATGTTCTACAGCTGTGTATCAAAAATAGTAACTTGTGTGGGTAGTCTGTATTATAATTATCGTAGCAGCAACAGCTGATTAAAATACTTTGTGATGTTAAAGAAGCATACATTAAAGATTTAATTAATATTGATAAGTGTATTAGTTTGGCATAAAAATTATAAGTTAAGGCACTCTCTTGTCTAAAAGCATACTAGTTGTCACTTTTCTTTTATACTGTTTGTGAATGTAATACTTTTATACATGTAGGGAATTTTTTATTTGATATATTTCATTGTATTATTACATAACATGAAAACCAAAAGCGTGTAATTGATGAATATAATAATTGAATTCTCTTGTGCGTTTATACATACTGTGTATATATGCTGTGCTGATAAGCTTATTGTGACATTTTAATATTTTCTAGTCTCGGACCTCATGCAACAACCTTACTATCTCCCTCAACTCATCCAGCATTGCCAACACTCGTTCTTGGTCATATTGCTGAAGGTCACGGGGAACATTACGTCAGTTTAAGTAATTCAGCCGAAATAGTTCATGACACTATGCATCGTTTACAGTCTGACGATGATTCTATATTAGATGATGATCACGAGTATCCTTCTCTTGCAACACATTCTACACCAGTAACTGACGGTGATACGGAATGTCTAATTAGCAACACCGGTATAATTAATGCATCTAACAAAGGGGAGTTCGGTGACGGACAGGTTTTACCAAACGAGATTTTTAAGGAAATCATTAGATGGTGTATGTATGATGACTGTCACATGCTCGGAACGTTTAATAGGGTATCCACAGGACTTAGAAAACTGACAGAATCTTTCTATACCAGAAATACATATTGACGATTTCTTAGCTGAACGACTGCGTTTATGTGGCGCACTTGAAAAAGTTATAAGTGTTCAGAAATTAATTAGAATTGCGGGTAAAAACAGTGGGCTTGGCCTGAGAATACGACAGTTATTCTCACAAAACCGCAGATGGTACAGTGCCTGGTTGGTTGTTTCCGCGTTATATTTGGGAAATTTATCATAAACGATATATTTTGGAAATGATCGAATTTCTTACATTTTTAAATTCATATTATTCATTATATGGTGGTTACGATCACTAATCATTATTCTATTTCGGCAGTCCTCTAACGACATCCTGCTTCTGCATAATAATAATGTTAGAATAAGTTGTATTGGGAAAAGAAAATTATAAATGTTACGCAACAAAACGGACGCTCTCTGTCTCTGTCTCTGTCTCTGTCTGTCTGTCTGTCTGTCTGTCTGTCTGTCTGTCTGTCTCTCTCTCTCTCTCTCCATTATTCAAGGAGAACTTTTCTTTGCTAGAAACGATGACAGTTTGGTTTTCTTTTCGCAACACAGGTCTGTCTGTTTCTCTCTCTCCCTCACTAGTTCTCTGTATGTCTCATTCTTTATGTATCTCTGTCTATATTGCTTTCTCTGCATATGTCTGCCTGCCTGCCTGCCTGCCTGTGTCTGTCTGTCTGTCTGTCAGTCAGTCAGTCAGTCAGTCAGTCAGTCAGTCAGTCTCTCTCTCTCCCCCTCTCTCTCTCTCTCTCTCTCTCTCTCTCTCTCTCTCTCTCTCTCTCTCTCTCTCTCTCTCTCTCTCTCTCTCTCTCTCTCTCTATCTCTCTCTCTCTGTGTGTCTGTGTGTCCATCTTTGTATTTATCTGTGTGTGTCTCTGTGAATATATAGTTTTGAAAACAAGGGTTTTTTTCCAGTTCCTTTCAAAACATACGTTTATTTTTCAGTGAATTCATACATTTATAATAATATTTTGTATTGACTTCAGGAGGAAGTACTTGTACATGCTTATAATTTATGTAAAAAATAAACCGGTTTTGATACACAATGTTCCTTATCGAAATATTATTAGCACATTTATGAAATAACTTAAATAGTTCCTATTGTCATGCATAAGGGATAGTTCATGTTCAGTTACTACGATTTAACATTCCTGACTCTTCTAGTGTCTCACGTGGTATATTTTTAATCTATGGGATCGTTCAATTAGTTGTGCAGCAATTTATTCAAATACATCAAATCTTATTGAAAATTCTGTAATATTATTACAGTGTATATATTTAAAATGTTCATATTTATGGGATTATTAGCAAATAGCAGTTTAGAAAGAAATATATATATATATACCTAATATTGCCGGTAACCATAACAAAAGAAGAATAAGAATAAGAAAGGCAAGTGTGGGTAGTTATATATATATGAGCACATAGTCAGGAGGCAAACTAAAGTACAGTGTAAGCGGTAAATCGGTTAATGGACAGTACCTGTACACAATAATTGTAGAATTAACTTCCACAACCATCGGCTGAATGATCACATGTGTTTTATGTGTATTGTTCACTTTCTCGTGGGGGATGGGGTAGGGTGGCTGGGGGGTGTGCGGAGGGAGTGTCAGTGGGAAATCACTTTTGACGGATACTAGTTTGAGTGTATTTCAGCTTAAGTAGTTGTTGATTAAACCCACTGTTTTTAATCAGCTGCTACGGCTTTTACAACACATTCATGTAGGTTACTTTCTCTTACACATATCTACACTCAGATTATAATGTAACAGTCGTGGCGTAATGGGGGAGGGGGGGAGAAGGAACTGGTTGGAACGGCAAAAAGCCCAATTGATGTGTTCACCGAGGAGGTTCTATCCTGTTACACAAGTCCCCCAGGCGAACGTTCAACCAATTAAGCTAGATCCCGCTCCGATCATGATAGATAATACCACACGATGGGTTACGAAAAACAGCAAGGATATTTTATATGCACTTTTCCATAGTCAGGATAGTACATACCAGGGCTTTTAGTATACCAGTTTTAGGATACTGGTTGGAACAGACAAAAACCCCAATTTGTGTGTCCACAGAAGTTCGATCCTGCGACACAAGCACCTCAAGCGAGCGATCTGGAGTAATGGATGAACGGAAAAACTGAATAGGTTCACTTACAGAATCAACCTTAAGACATATTCGTACCCCTGACGAACTCCCAACTACTGAATAAAATCTAAACACAGTTTAAAATTATTTCAATTTGTATATATTTAACATCTATGTCGTATTCTGACGTTTTAAGCCTTTATTACAGAATGGGCATTTTTTTTATTACAAAATGGGTACTTATTTTTATTACAAAATGGGTCCGATTTTATTACAAAATGGGTACCTACGTTTATTACAGAATGGGTCGTTTTTTATTTTAACGACGCACTCAACACATTTCATTTACGGTTGTATGGGGTCGGATGATTATTAAATCAACATGCTTTATCTTTGATGTCGTTAAACACCCCCCCCCCCCCCTCCCCAACTTTACCCTTTCCAAACGAAATAATATTTATTTGAATTTGTCGATTTTTAACACGTAAAAGTAAGGTGAAAACGTTCATTGTCTACTTTAGTATATTTTATTTTTAAAATATATACATGATTAGTGTGTTACTAGTATACAAACTAAACTTTGAAAGTTCTACTAACACTTTATAAAAATATCAATTCTGAAATAGGAAGGTACGACTGTCGATAATACGTTGTCAAGATCAAACCGGTTTTAACTAAGACTCCAGTACCGTATCCTCAACCGAACGTTCTTCGTACAGCGCAAGATTTCTCTTTTAATTTTTTGAGACGAACCCTACAATTTGAAATCGGCAAACGCACGTGTTAACTGAAACTGACAACAGGCTGTCGTTTGTGCTTTGCCGAAGTATGGCGGCACAGGCGACGAATCAAGCGTATACGTTTGAGGATATGAGTTCATAGCGAACACACACGACTTTTTTAAAAGTGCATTTGAGCTTGTATTTCACATTTGTACATGATTTTATAATATGGTAACCAGAGAATGTAACTTTAATATACCGGTATTTAACTAATAAAATGAAATAAATAAATATAACGGAAAAAATAACATCAATAAGGCAATAGTAGCATTTCAAATGTACAAGAGTAATTTATATGCCCGGCTAGTTCAGTCGGTAGAACACGAGACTCTTAATTTCTATACCATCACAGTGTTTTGTTTTTCGTCTTGAAACGAATAAAAAAAAAAAAAAAAAAAAAAAAAAACGTGATTGTATAGCCATAAAATCTGTTTATACTAGTATACAATCCAGAGTTTATTACTACACTTTTCCCCCTGTTTTTTAATGTTGAAATAGACCAACAAGTTCGCCTATTGCATAAAATTGATAAATAGTCTCGCCCGATATTTTTAGAATTTGTATGCTCCTCAATAACGCTATAAAAGGCGAAGTATAATTTGTCGATATTTAAATTGTTATTTATAGATGAAATGTCACCTGGACATGGGAGTCCACGCAATGCTGTTAGATATACTGGTAGACCAATAGAGCTAATTTTAATCAGATTGTAAATAAATATAACGGTAAATATAACATCAATAATGCAATAGTAGCATTCCAAAGTTTCAAAAGTAATTTATGTGCCCGGCTAGCTCAGTCGGTAGAGCACGAGACTCTTAATCTCGGGGTCGTGGGTTCGAGCCCCGCGTTGGCCTCATTTGTTTTTTATTATTATGGTAAATGTAAGCACATATGCACGTCATACTTGAACACGTAATAACAAAACGCCCAGTCAAAAACAAAAACAAAAAACACGCAAAAAAAACCACACCTCCCGACCAATAAAACCAAAGAATAAAACAAAGGAATCATACAAAGAAATAAGTATAGGCCTACATGACTCAGACCTTGTAGCGTAAGCTTGAGAGAAACATACTACAGGTAATAATGTGACGTCACATCATTGTTTGTACGTCATTGTCGACAACGTCATAATGACATTGATGATGCAATACGTAGCGTATTCAATAAAATGACACAACTGAAGGTCTGCGGCATCAGGCCCCGTGGTTATAATCCTTAAAGTCTAAACTTTAATAAAGTCCAGACTTTAACGTCATGGAAACGCCATTCAAATACCATTATGTTAAAGTCTAGATTTTAAGTTTTATAATCACGGGCCCTGATGAAACAAATGGAAACATATTATATTCTAGTCACAGTAGCTGGCGACCATTTGGTTGTCGTATATTCCGCATTTATTACATACAGTCCTCTCTATATTATATAAACAAGGGAAGGCTAGAGGACATTCAAGCTAATATTATGTTATATTACATGGTTACTGTCTTAAGAGCCTAGCTGCATTCGCCATTCTAACCTTCGCAGGATAAAGCCGATATCTTAAGACAGTAACCAGTTATTTCTTTTATTCTGCAAACCTACAGGGATATTTGAAAAATCATTATTTATTCCAGTTTTGTGTACACAAATCGAGTATTATCAACCTAGCAAGGCTTTTTCCGTATGACGTCATACAAGATACATGGCGTCATTATTTGTAAGACGCTAGCTACATTAGTAGTTAGGGCCCCACTATAGGGTATATCAATTTCACTATTGCATCATCCAAGATGGCCGCCAAACTGCGCCGTAGGGGATGACGAAAGATGATGCAATGCTGACGTCACTAGGCCCCGCCTCTAGAAGGGTGTGGGCACATTTATTTTAAGAATTGGTGTAATGATGACGTCACTCTTACATTGTACATTCCAGTTTTTTTTCTTTTAAGAACCGATGTAATGCTCAATTACAGTAGTTTGTCCAAATGTGTATTTGAAGACAATGGTTATACTTAAAAGACGTATGTTAATTAATATCCCCCACCCCCTTTGTTATTATATAGCAAGCTTATGAAAGAGACCGTTCATCGCACCCAACATTGAATACAAGTGTACGAGAGAAGAAATAAAGAAAGAATGAAGAGTTGTGAAAACGTTAATAAATGATACCTTGATATTTGTATTACACATTTATGAATGAACTGAATGCTGGAACGTTCGGAAGTCTTGCCAATGTTGTACTCACCTAAATTAGAATAATATCCATAGGAAAAAATCCACATACTTGTGAGAATTATTTTAGCAACTAATCTTATACGATGTAAGGCCCCACAGTCTGGGAGTCAAATTGAAATGTGATATCTGTCAGCTGTGAATCGTTTCGTTGATCCGCATCCCGGTAATCTAAACTAGGTGTGAGCCCACTTGAATTTTGTTTACTCCCCTCCCCACACACACACACATCTCGATGACGATAATATATATATATATATATATACATATATACACAGTGTTGGATGTAGGGAAGGGGGGCGGATAGGGGGCAGGGGTGAGAGCGGTGTGCCCCTAACGTACATATTTATTTATTTGAAATATGATTTTTGTTTCTTAATATAATATATACTTACTTTTGAAGATACAATACATCTTTAAGTATATCCGTGTAATGCATTTTTTAATCCACTCCTCAATACACTGTTTATCACAGTACATGGCATACACTTATGCTAACAGAGAGAAAAATGCAATTGAAACATCCGATTCTGAATGGGATCATATTATTATAGTGTTTAACGTTCCAAGACGGTCGGTAATGGAGGGGGTGCTAATATACAACGTTTGTATAAGCTGAATGGGTCGTGTTTTATGATATTCATTACTGCTTGATGCTCTGGCCCTAATATCTGACCACTTAAAGAATTTGAGAACTGATTTACAGAGTGCGACTGAAACCGGATACGCACACTTGCGTTTGAACTCTAAACGTGATAAAAACCAGAAGCAATTCTGAAGGGGAGAAAACGAAACAAAACAAAGACCCTGTGTGCACATTGTACATCGTTTAAGCTATATACAATAAAGTGTATGGGTACATGCGATATAAAAACCAGAAGTTATATCCACACCTCACACACACACACACACACACACAGTACATGGCACGCACACCTTATGCTAACAGTTGAGAATTAAATGAAAATTATAATATAAACATGAAATCACGTCTTGTACAATGTTTGGGACCAATATTTCAAAGCAATCTGACTCCATAGTTTGTAAGTTTGCGCGGGGGCGGCGGCGCGGCGGCGCGGCGGACGGCTGCGGTAAGCGGCGCGCGGCTAAGATACATGGTTTGTCGTAAGCGGAACGGGACGTGTTTGCATGATATTCGATTACTGGCGCGGGTGGGACGGCTGGCACTAATAGGCTGAGGCGGCACAGCAAAACACAGAATTGAGAAACTGGGATTTACAGAGTGAGTGACTGAAATACGGATAGCGCTCTTTTGCGTTTTCCACACTCTAAACGTGAGTAAAAACCGAGTCATTCACGCTATATGAAGGGGAGGGAAAACGAAAACAAAACGCCGACCCTGTGTCGTGCCTTCATTGTACGTCCATGTTTGTTTCTGCGTCATGAATACACACTGTAAGTCCCGACACCGAGAAATGGACTCGCTATTATTTTTGCAGGTCAAGCAAAAAAAAAAAATGTGGGACTCGATATGAAAAACCAGAAGTGAAAGGATATTGTTTCACACACACACAAGAGTAACACACGAAAGACACACACACACACACACGTCATTATGACTTCTCCCCACACACACCACAAAGCACACTCAAACCCCTTGGCAACATAATCCCAACCCCCAAGTTGGGGAATTAAGCGTGTATGCCTCGAAACGGCAAAATTTATAATGTATTCCGTCACGGAAATCACGTCTACTACAATTTTGGCGGCAACGCTTTTCAAATGTATCAATCTGACTCCATAGTTTGAAAAGTTTGCGGCGGGAGAGATGCGGCGGCGCTAAACGGCGCATCCGGGACGGCTGCGGGTAAGCGGCGCGCACCAAAGCCACCACGACCACATGTCGCGGCGGGACGGACGGGGCGGCTACTGCACGGACCAATACTGGGGACGACGCACCAACCCCACCGCTGGCGGGACGGCGGGGGCGGGACGGAGGGGGCGGGTCGTGGCGGAGGCGGAGGCGGCGATCAGCAAACATACATGAGGATGAGTAAAAATAAAAAGAAAGGTAAGAGTCATATCTTGATTTTATTATTTCACAATCAGTGGACATAAGATACGTATATACAGAAGGTCGCATTCAGAGGTCGTACGGCAAAATACAGTTACTGTTTATTTAGTATAATTGTCATCATCAATGTCCTCATCACCACTGGTAGCATCATCATCATCGTCGTCGGCACTGTCTGCTTCGTCCAGATATTCACTGATCCAGGAACGATATTTGTTTAATCTGGAACGAATTTGTTGGTTCTAACATCTGTCTTCGGATCCACCGACTGTAGAATGTTTCTCGAGTTCATGCCTTTGTCAAAGTAGTACATGTATGTCAAAACTCGAGAGTACGTTTCTTTAAACAATTTCCATTTTAGAGCCTTCAGTCGTTTTTCGATGTCATCTTGAGACATATTCCTATTTCGAAAACGTTGTTTCTTGTCTTCAAAATAGTCACGATTATATATCGTATTCACGATCGATCATCTGACGTATGCCCTCGTTTTCGAGATCATTAGAGGTCTCTCCTTTCTCCTCGTCATTTTCACATGTATTCAAGCGCAGGTGTCGCTGCAAGTTTCTCCCGTCTTTAAAGACGACCCCACACGTATCGCAGGACTGCAGTTTCTTGACCTTTTTCAAAAATGGCTCTACATCATCGTCTTCGTCGTCAGCACTTTCGTAGGCGGGTATGCCTGGTAATTTCCTCTTAAATGCACCGTTTTGCATGATTTTGGATCCACTGTAGTAGCTGCACTCGCAGAGCTGTTTTTCCGATGCTAGTGACAAGTCGTCTGGAATGTTTGCTGTTGCGTCTACGCTTTTATATCGTTCAGGCACACAGGTTCCCGTCTCTAGGCTGTTAGGCCGAAGGCGTAACATTTCGGGCGTGGTAGGTTTGAGGTCCACCATGAGGTGTCCAAAGGGCCTACGGGTAGCTCCCTCGAAATATTTCATGAAATGACGAGTGTTTTCTGGATACATCTGTCGTGCCAATGTCAGAACGTGTTGCTTGTCGATGGGATTGTTGAACAGCGCCAGGTAATGACAATTTCTTCTCTGCGTCGGGTCTTTACTCTGATAGAGATTCTGATTGATGGCAATCACGGAGAGGTTTCTGTGATGACTCCCTTCTGTAAAAAGGTCCGTGATGCGAGAATCTTTATTGGCCGTAGACATCAGGTCATCTAACACGATGAGATTTCTAATTCTGGGATCCAAATAATGGTCGTTTTCCAAATTCGTAGGTATGCCTTGGACGAATTCCACTCGAACCGTTGCCCCAATGATGTCGTAAAGCGGTTGCCATCTTTTGTAGAGCCAGATAATCCGTTGGGGAGGTGGATTGATTCTATCATTCTTCAGTAGTTTGTACACCAAAAATGTTTTCCCACACGACGTGGGTCCCGACACTATCATCGTGAAAGGATGTAGCAATTCAAGTGGTGGTGGTGTGGTGGTGGTGGTGGTGGTGTGGCAGTGGTGGTGTGGTGGTGGTGGTGGTGGTGGCAGTAGTGGTGGTGGTGGTGGGGGCAGTAGTGGTGGTGGTGGTGGTGGTGGTGGTGGTGGTGGGTGGGGGCAGTGGTGGTGGTGGTGGTGGTGGTGGTGGTAGTAGTAGTAGTGGTGGTGGGGGTAGTAGTGGGGGTGGTGGTGGGGGGTGGTGGTGGTGGTGGTGGCAGTAGTGGTGGGGGCAGTAGTGGTGGTGGTGGTGGCAGTGGTGGGGGGTGGTGGTGGTGGTGGTGGCAGTGGTGGTGGTGGATGACTGGTGTTTAGATGTCGCATCATGGCATCTCTCCTGGAAAATATCTTTTCACACTCAGGACACGAGCTCTGATACATTGTGACAGCGCCGCCGATTCAAATTGAAATGGCGATGTCCGTCTTCCGTGGCTCCTTTTATACAGTTTAAAATTGCCTCTGCCGTTTCGAGGCGTTACGCTTGTATCCCCCACCACTTTGTTGTTGTTGATTATGTTGCCTTTGGCGTTTGAGTTGAGCTTTAGCCTGTTCCACCACCTGTTGCGTGGGAGAAGTCATAATGACGGGAGGGGTTGTTGTGTGACTCTTCGGGCTTCTTACTCTTCTTGTAATCTTTGTCGTACAGTTCCAAGAAACTATCCCACGTCCATCCTTTCACCCGTCGAGGAGAAATCATACATTTGCCTTGAGCTTGCAACTGATAATAGCGAGTCCATTTCTCGGTGTCGGGAACGTACACAGTGTGTAGTTCATGACGACCAGAACCCGAAAGGCATAGGCTTGAGATGAAGTGTCACGACGACGGATCCGGCGATAAATGAAGCAGGGTTGTCCCGTGGGGCTCTTTATATAGACGTGAATGACATCGGTGTTTTCTACTCTGACTGATAGATAATGATAGTGTGGAGACACAAAAGAGCGCTCTTGCTGTATATGTCACGACACTCGCTTCTCTTGCTGACGTCCCAGTTTTCAAAGGCAATCTCATGTATGTTTGCTGATCGCCGCCTCCGCCACGACCCGCCCCCTCCGTCCCGCCCCCGCCGTCCCGCCCGCGCCATTGCATCGTCCCCCTCCGTGCAGCCGCCCCGTCCGTCCCGCCGCGACATCCCATCGGTCTTGCCGCGCGCCGCTTACCGCAGCCGTCCCGCCGCGCCGCCGCGCCGCCGCCGCCGCAAACTTACAAACTATGGAGTCAGATTGCATTTGAAATGTTGGTGCCAAACATTGTACTAAGACGTGATTCATTGACGGAATATATTATAAATTTTCATACAAGTAATTCCAACTTGGGGGGGGGGGGGGGGAGGTGTGGGGCGTGTGTGCGTGTGTGTGTGTGTGTGTGTGTGTGTGTGTGTGTGAACAATATATTACTTCTGGTTTTTATATCGAAATAACCTGTTAAAACCCATACACTTATATTGTATCATAGCAGAAACATACATGGACGTACAATGTGGCACACAGGGTCTTTGTTTTGTTTCGTTTTCTCCCCTTCAGAATTGCTTCTGGTTTTTATCACGTTTAGAGTTCAAACGCAAGTGTGCGTATCCGGTTTCAGTCGCACTCTGTAAATCAGTTCTCAAATTCTTTAAGTGGTCAGATATTAGGGCCAGAGCATCAAGCAGTAATGAATATCATTAAAACACGACCCATTTCAGCTTATACAAACGTTGTATATTAGCACCCCCTCCATTACCGACCGTCTTGGAACGTTAACACTATAATAATATGATCCCATTCAGAATCGGATGTTTCAATTGCATTTTTCTCTCTGTTAGCATAAGTGTATGCCATGTACTGTGATAAACAGTGTATTGAGGAGTGGATTAAAAATGCATTACACGGATATACTTAAAGATGTATTGTATCTTCAAAAGTAAGTATATATTATATTAAGAAACAAAAATCATATTTCAAATAAATAAATATGTACGTTAGGGGCACACCGCTCTCCCCCTGCCCTATCCGCCCCCCTTCCCTACATCCAACACTGTGTATATATGTATATATATATATATATTATCGACATCGAGATGTGTGTGTGTGTGGGGAGGGGAGTAAACAAAATTCAAGTGGGCTGACACCTAGTTTAGATTACCGGGATGCGGATCAACGAAACGATTCACAGCTGACAGATATCACATTTCAATTTGACTCCCAGCCTGTGGGGCCTTACATCGTATAAGATTAGTTGCTAAAATAATTCTCACAAGTATGTGGATTTTTCCTATGGATATTATTCTAATTTAGGTGAGTACAACATTGGCAAGACTTCCGAACGTTCCAGCATTCAGTTCATTCATAAAATGTGTAATACAAATATCAAGGTATCATTTATTAACGTTTCACAACTCTTCATTCTTTCTTTATTTCTTCTCTCGTACACTTGTATTCAATGTTGGGTGCGATGAACGGTCTCTTTCATAAGCTGCTATATAATAACAAAGGGGTGGGGGATATTAATTAACATACGTCTTTTAAGTAACCCATTGTCTTCAAATACACATTTGGACAAACTACTGCATTGAGCATTACATCGGTTCTTAAAAGAAAAACTGGAATGTACACTGTAAGAGTGACGTCAGTATTACACCAATTCTTAAAATAAATGTGCCCACACCCTTTTCTAAACTCTAATTCATAAATAAAAATAGTATATAACTTTTGTATTGTTATAGCAAAACTAAAAGTTATTTGTATTTACTGTACTTCAACAAATTATTTAAAGAGTATGTTTATTGAAAATCTACTCTGAAATACTCAATCGAGTCGGGCTTATGTTACGTGACCTATAATTTTGGTCAGTGACCGAAAATATAGAGATTTATCTAGTCATCATATCTTGCCAGTGTATACAGTGATTGCTGGATAAAAATATATATTCGTTCTGTCCAACCCACCAACAAGACATACACCCGTTTATTGTGTTCGGTTCTAAGTTACTTCTTTTTTCTTTCTCAAGAAGTTATTAGTTGGTTGACTATCATCACTACCACCTAGTTCAAAATTGGACAAAGAAATGTTACTATACCGGTAAATAAATAAATATAACTGTAAATATAACATCAATAAGGCAATAATAGCATTCCAAATGTCCAAAAGTAATTTACATGCCCGGCTAGCTCAGTCGGTAGAGCACGAGACTCTTAATCTCGGGGTCGTGGGTTCAAATCTTTGTATTATTATTATGATAATAAAAAATGACTAAAATATGTCACATGTGGAAATGTAAGCACATATGCACGTCATAACAATAACAAAACTCCCAGTCGAAAAAAAAAAACAAACTAAAAACCCACTTTGAACCCCCCCCCCCCCCCCCAAAAAAAAAAAAAAAAAACCCAAACCCCCAACCGACCAATAAAACCAATATAAACCAAAGAATGAAACAAAACTATTATACAAACAAATAAGTATAGGCCTACAGAACTCAGATCGTTTGTTTGTACGTCATTGTCGACAACGTCATAATAATAACATTTATGATACAATACATAGTGTATTCAATAAAATGACACAATACATTTTTCATATCGCATACCTTTAAAATGTTAGACCTTTGCAAATTATATGTAAATCGACCAGGTAACACCGTCACAGAACTATGTTTATTGACATGTAAACAACAAAACATTTCAATAACAACTTTGCACTGAAAGTTGTCAAACCTTCTGAAAAACAAAACACAACCCGACCAAAATAACAACAACAAAAAAGAAAAGAATAGGCCAACAGGACTCACACCTTGTAGCGTTAGCTGAAGAGATACATACTACAGGTAATAATGTGACGTCACATGATTGTTTATACGTCATTGTCGACAACGCCATAATGACATTTATTACATACCTATTCAATCTGATAAAGGCCTTTTGAAGCCGTGTAATAAATTTATTCTGTATCGCACATATGTGCAATCTGGACCGGAACTTTTAAATAGGGAATTCCCTTTTGTTTTTACAGCAGTTAGTGCCTTTTATTTACTTAGTCATATATGATTTACAAATGACGTCATAACGTATTTGAAATATTAGATTTAACAAAGTGTTGTTATGACGTTAAATTAAAAACCGTTTTTGTAAAACATAAAAGAAGGTATGTAATAAATACAGAACTTCACATACGTTGTTTTCGCGTCCTATTTATGGCGCTCGTTTATTTTGAGAAAGAACATACCACTCGACCGCTACGCGGTCTCGTGATATATATTCTTGCGCAAAATAAACTCGTGCGTATGTATACAATTGCTACTTGCCACCGTTGGTTTCGTTTTATTGCATTGGTAATAAAGTTAAGTATGCCAAGTACTAGGCTTTTTAAACCAATACCTACACTATAAGGGTTTAACCCTTCAAATTAGATAGCTAGGCTAGTTTAACTCCCCCTCCGTCATTGTATTCAATGCTATACAAGGACGGAGGGTGATGGGTGGTCATGAATGACCGTTGAACTCACTAGAATAGGGACTTAAGACAATAGGTACAACCTTAACACAAAACTAGGATTCACACACAGACTACACGCTCACTGCATCAGTACACAGGGTGCATTGACTAATGATAACAATGCACCCGCCCCCATTTAATGGCCCAGCACGTACTCTAATAAGGAACCGGACAAAAGAATACCGGTTCCGAGTACACAATTGCAAAGAACACGGGGGAAGCTGAACAAAAGAATATCAGCCTTCCCCACCCAAACCCCCAATATTTGCTGCTGGTAATAACTTGGTACTTGGTGATGGAATGGAATGGAAACTCGTTTAACGTGCCCATATCCACGAAGGTTCAGGCACGCCTACCACGGATCCGACCTCTGACTTCGCTATTGGAGGGTTCCGTGGCATGAGGGGGTGGGGGGGGGGGGGGGGGGAGAGGCAGTTGAGATGATAGGGATAATTTTTGAAAATTTGGATGGTAAGACCAGTGTTCTAAATTAAAAAAAAAAAAAAAAACAATTACATTAATATATAGAATTTAAATATTTTTGAAGCACCGAAAAAAGGGGTAAAAATAATAAAATATTAATCTTGGGTAGTCAGGATATAGAAGTTAACAATTAAATTAATTGGTGCAAATTTAAGTCGGGCTGGCCAAAAATAATAAGATAATATTACAATAAATTTATTAAACTATAAAACGTATGCTATATAATTACTAATTAATAGCCCTGGAGGTTAAGGATTCGCAAAGGGGGGGGGGGGGGGGGGGGGGGGGGGGCTTCGAGCCCAATCAGTTCCGCGGTTCAACAAGCGGGTAGGCCCAGGTCAGCTGGACCGGATGGAAGTGCCGAGGAAGGGAGGCCTCCTACCAGGCAATCTACCGGTCGAAACCGCCTACGCCCTACCGCACCCAAAAGCACCCTACCACGGCGTCCCCCCCCCCCCCCATCCCGACCACCCCCAAGTTGTCCATACAGCAAGTAAGGGCTTTATTCACTATGGTTATGATAAGGGAAGGAAGGGAGGGAATGATAGGGAAGGAATGATGATGATGGTGTAAAGCCCGCCAGCCGCCGTCCAGAAAGTTGGTGGAAACGTATCTTGTGGTGAAGTTGGTGGATTGATGATTGGTGACTGGTCCCGAGGTGTCCTCTAGGAGTTCCTCCAGCATCCGTGAGCATTACATCCGAAGGGATGCGCCACCTATACGGATGACAAAGTCATTGCTATATAAGCCTCAGGGTCACCCGAGTAACCACTATTCGTAAAACGGGTGTCCCTGAGTATCGGCCAGGCTATCTTTTTTTATTATATTGGTAGTTGGTCGATCAAGTTGGTGATGCCACGACCAGAAGCGGTCAGGCCCTTTATAAGGGCTCTATGGGCAACCTAGGGAGACACCACAGCATCGTAGAGGTCTAAAATTAACGAGCTACTCTCGATTCACTAATATCAAAACCTATATTAGCTCGGCCATTTACCTTTCGACCGACCGTTCAAAATTGCGCCAAATTCCCTCAATCAAAATTGCGCACCCTTTTCTCTTTGGCATTGAACTGCTCCATTCAAATTCCATAGCACCACCACCACCCCCACCCGCCTGCTACCGATTTGATCGGGCTGCTGGTGCTCCCTTGCACCTGTCAGTGCAGGCGGTCTCTCCTCTCCCCTCCCCCACCTTTCCTGTCATGGACGGAGGAGCCGGCCAAGGTCGGCTCTTGTGCCCACGACAGGCGTGCGCTACAACAGCTTGTTCTGAATGTGCACGTAAAACCCTATGACATGACATGACAAACTCGTGCAATAGGAAGCGAAAACAACGTATGTGAAGTTCTGTATATTTATGATACAATACGTAACATATTCAATAAAATTACACAACTAAAGGTCTGTGGCATCAAATGAAACAAATGGAAACAAATGATATTTTAGACACAGTAGCTGGCGACCATTTAGTTGTGTTTTTCGCATACTTTACATACAGTCCTCTCTATATTATATAAACAAGGGAAGGCTAGAGGACACTCAAGCTAATAATATGTATATATATATATATATATATATATATATATATATATATATATATATATATATACGATCTGCCCAACCCACCAACCAGACTTATAACCAGACATACACCACCAGCTATTTGTATTCGGTTTTAAGTTACTTAAGTTCGTTGACTATCATCACACCCACCTAGTTCAGAATTGGACTAAGAAATGTTACTATACCGGTAAATACATAGATTTAACGGTAAATATAACATCAATAGGGCAACAATAGCATTCCAAATGTTCAAGAGTAATTTATATGCCCGGCTAGCTCAGTCGGTAGAGCACGAGACTCTTAATCTCGGGGTCGTGGGTTCGAGCCCCACGTTGGGCTTATCTTTTTATTATTATGACAATCAAAAATAACTAAAATATGACACATGTGGTCGAAAACAACAAAAACCACAAGCAAAAAAAAAAAAAGAAAAAAAAAGGACCAATAAACCCAAAAAATTAAACAAAAGACTCATACAAAAAATTAAGTATAGGTCTACAGGGCTCAGATCTTGTAGCGTTAGCTGAAAAGAAACATACTACAGGTAATAATGTGACGTCACATCATTGTTTGTACGTCATTGTCGACAACGTCATAATGACATTTATGATACAATACGTGGCGTATTCAATAAAATGACACAATATATTTTTCATATCGCATACCTTTAAAATTTTAGAACTATGTAAATCGACCAGGTAACACCGTCACGGAACTATATTTATTAACATGTAAATAAACAAACAAAAAAACGTACTACAGCGACACTCCAGAATTGTCGTATGCATTCATAACCACCAAAACAAAACATTTCAATAACAACTTTGCACTGAAAGTTGTCAAACCTTCTGAAACACAAAGCACACAACCCGACCAAAACAACAACAACAAACAAGAAAAGAAAAAAGAAAGAAAAAGAGAAGCAACAGCAACAAACAAACAAAAAACCAAACCAAAACAAACTAACAAAAACCAGAAAACAAAATAAAACATCAACAACAAACAACAAACAAAACAAAACAAAAAAACATACACAAAAAAGCAACAATAACAAAGAGCAAAAAAAAACTAACTAACTAACTAACTAACTGACTGACCAACAAAAAAATATATACCCCCCCCCCCCTAAAAAAAACAGTCATTAGTTTAAAAAAAATGTTATGCATTTATAGTTTATTTTTATGTAAGTACATATAGGCTAGCTATATTCAAAACGAAGTCATTTTCGTTCAAAAAGATACCGCGTCATGTAGCAGCTAGGTTTCGTTTTGCATAGGGGCGTCGTGTTTCTTCGTGCAGCGTTGGTACTGGTTAACAACATTAAGTATAATGCCATGATTGGACTCGAGAATAATCAAACTAAAGGTCTGTGCCATCAGATTTAGGAAACAAATTATATATTAGACACAGTAGGTGCCGACCATTTGTTAGTCTTATTTTCCGCATTAATTACATAGAGTCCTCTCTATATTATATAAACAGGAGACAGCTAGAGGACACACGAGCTAATATTATATATATAGAACGATGGAAGTATTCCATCTGCCCCCCCCCCCCCCCCCCCCCCCCCCCCACCCCCGTTATTTGTGTTCTGTTCTAAATTATTTTGTTCTCCTTTTTCAAGAGGTTATTCGTTGGTTGACCAATATCACTACCACCTTGTTCAAAATGTTATTATACCGGTATTTAACTTTAATAAAATTAAATAAATAATAAAATAAATAAGGCAATAGCCTCTATTAGAAATTCGACCGGCCTCGGTGGCGTCGTGGTTAGGCCATCGGTCTACAGGTTGGTAGGTACTGGGTTCGGATCCCAGTCGAGGCATGGGATTTTTAATCCAGATACCGACTCCAAACCCTGAGTGAGTGCTCCGCAAGGCTCAATGGGTAGGTGTAAACCACTTGCACCGACCAGTGATCCATAACTGGTTCAACAAAGGCCATGGTTTGTGCTATCCTGCCTGTGGGAAGCGCAAATAAAAGATCCCTTGCTGCTAATCGGAAAGAGTAGCCCATGTAGTGGCGACAGCGGGTTTCCTCTCAAAATCTCTGTGGTCCTTAACCATATGTCTGACGCCATATAACCGTAAATAAAATGTGTTGAGTGCGTCGTTAAATAAAACATTTCTTTCTTTCTTTTTATTAGAAATTCGCGAGAAAAAATAGGCAGAGTTACGTCCCCTAACCACTAACCACTTCCGGCGCGTTCCGATTACTTCAGAGATCGCCGATGGCCACAGTTGTTTGTGAATCTTCAGCTGGGATTTATGCATGCCAGTCCTGGCATCATAAATGTCCCCAGCTATGCTTTAAAAATAAAGAATGATACAGGTAAAAATTAAGTTGATGAAATTGCGTTTTGTTATAACTGACCATGTGTTAAATATAGGAGATGAATCTAGCAAGCTGTCACACACCCTGATTGTTTTGGTTTTCTTGCATGGAAATTTTTGATTTTTTGTTTCAAAGCTGCAATCTCGCCTCACATTAATTATTATAATTTCATTTAAACATACAAACACACCTGCAGTTAAATGAATTGTGTGTGACAGTAACACATATAGATAATAGAAACACATGTTTATAGTGCGTCCCACGGGAAACGCATTTTTTCATACTATGGAATTTACTACAAGTTATTTATTTCTGAGCCGCTTGTTTTCTAAATTACACACAAAAATAGTATATTTTAATTTTTACGTCAAACCAAACTTAAATTATTTACAAAAACAACAAAACATTTTTGTAGGAGGATGGGACGGACTATATGTAATATTCCGATCAGAACAGTCCCATTCCCCACGAGCTATATTATGTTTGTTTTGGGGTGTTTTTTTAGTGTATTTCTGGGGACGCATGACCCGACCCCTCCCCTAAAAACACCACTACCCAGTCTAGACTTCCTCTACACAATTCCCTGCACATGTGCCTGTTTGACTAAATATTTCGTTTGCTGTAAATTAATTAGGCCTATATACATTGCAATATAAAGTGTAAATTTTGCTGTAATAACAGCTAAATATATAGTTTAACCTAAAAACATCTACCTATAGTAAAAGTAAATGTTTTAGCATTCCAAATCTTTGATGATGATGATAACTAGTTTAACGTGCCCATATACCACTAGGGTTTCGAACACGCCCAAATCTTTGACAGTGATTTATATGCCCGGCTAGCTCAGTCGGTAGAGCACGAGACTCTTAATCTCGTTGGGCGTATGTTTTTATTATTATTATGGTAATAAAAAATAACTGAAATAGCGTATTCAATAAAATGACACAATATACCTTTCATATCACATACATTTACAGTTTTAGAATTAAAGGTCTGTGGCATCAGCTTTAGGAAAGCAATTACTGAAATAGCGTATTCAATAAAATGACACAATATACCTTTCATATCACATACATTTACAGTTTTAGAATTAAAGGTCTGTGGCATCAGCTTTAGGAAAGCAATTATATTTTAGACACAGTAACTGGCGACCATTTGGTTGTCGTATTTTCCGCATTTATTACATGCATCCCTCTCTATACTATATAAACAGGGGACGGCTAGAGGACACTCGAGCTAATAATACATTAAATAAATATATTATATAGAACGATAGAAGCATTAAATCAGCCCCACCCACCCGACATACACCCGTATTTGTGTTCTGTTCTAGATTATTTCTTTCTTCTTTTTCAAAAGGTTATTAGTTCGTCACTACCACCTAGTTCAAAATTGGACTTAGAATGTTAATATACCGGTATTTAACTTTTATAAAATGAAATAAATAAATATAACGGTAAATATAACATCAATAAGGCAATAGTAGCATTGCAAATTTTCAAGATTATTTATATGCCCGGCTAGCTCAGTCGGTAGAGCACGAGACTCTTAATCTCGGGGTCGTGGGTTCGAGCCCCACGTTGGGCTAATTTTTTTAATATTATTATTATTGTAATCAAAAGTGACCTATAAAAAAATTAAATATGAAAATAAAAGCACATATACAGACACGTTATACTGGTACATAAATAACAAAACAACAAAAAACACTAAAAAAAAAAAAAACCCTCCCGACCAATAAAACCAAAGAATGAAACAAAACAATCACTCTAACAGGAAGGACTTCGTTCGGCACTGTCACTAACCATAACCCTAACTCTATTTATTATAAGTATTTATAATGGTCTTTATACGTGACAGTGCCAAAGGAAAGTCCTACCAAACAATTAAGTATAGACCAACAAGGACTCAGATCTTGTAGCATTAGCTGAAAAGAAAAATACTACAGGTATATTATTATGTGACGTAACATCATTGTTTGTACATCATTGTCGACAACGTCATAATGACATTGATGATACGATACGTAAATGACACAATATATATATATATATATATATATATATATATATATATATATATATATATATATATATATATATATATATATTACTTACCTTTATAATTTAATAGACTGTAACAAATTAGGGGAGATTCGGGTAATTGCGGACACTTTGGCTTCCGCTGTATTTGCCACATGGAAACAGAACACTACACGATAACGCCTATCTAAAATTTAAATGAATTTGTTTGGCTGTTTTTCCTGTCACTATATATCACAATGGTATATAAAGTACGAATGGTAAGAGGAGGCGAAATGCGGACATACGTCGGCAAAATGCGGACATGGTCAATGGATACAATTTTCTTTTGATCCACAGCATTTTAAACATTTATTTTGTTACAAAATATAAATAACTAAACTAGTAAATCTGTAAAATTATCTTTTATCATCTGCTGAAGAAACAAACCGAGTAAAACAGTAATTATATGCAATTAAGTTAAAGTTATTATCCGAAACCACCTTTTTGTCTCTTGTGCCATTCAAACCATTGATCCAAATGTTGATATTTTAAACACAATTGAAATGAAATAAAAATGAGTTTATTATTATATAAAACAAATATTTATTTAGAATAGATCATCGCTGCAGTGTACTTATTATGTTGTCCGAAATTAAACTATTGCGGTTTATGTAGTCGTTCAACTGCGGACGAGTTTATTCTGTTAATTTTATCAATTATTATTGTTAATACGATTGGTTTTGGTTTTTAAAAATTAAGTTATGTATCTTATTATAAAAGATTCTTAAAATAGACAAATGTATTATCTCATTCTGAAATGTTTTACTCGAATTTTGGTAGACCTATCCAGTGAAAACGTTTGAAGAAATAAATTATATCACGTGACTGATGCCAGTGTACATGTGACGTAAGATACTATTTTTGTGAATGTTGTTTGGTTTTGTTTTTAAAGTGACCCGGGATAAAATAGAAACATGGATTTTCAAGAACTATCTGTAGTCTCATTACAATTTGCAGACAATAAAATTAAATGTTTAATGTAGCGGCAGTATGGTCGAGACTGTCCGCATTTTGCCGATGTCCGCAATTACCCGAATCTCCCCTACGTACTTTTGAAACTAAAAGTTGTATAATTAAGACCTAAATCCAAACATGGGTCAAATATTTAATTAAAATCCCCTGCCAAAATAGTATCTTTTAAATCTACAAATTTAATTAATTCATCGTAAAAAAAGAACTCTTTCATCAGTACCATTAGGTGCATACACATTAATAAAATAATATACATCATCATAAATGTTAGCACTATTTTTTTAAATTCTACATTCAATGTCACAACTATTAAAAGTAAAATCATCAGGGCATTATTTCGAAATAAATATTGCCATACCCCTTCTATTTTTACATAAACAATTATTATAAAATATGTTCCCATGCCATAAATGCTTATATCTGTCAATAAACTTATTATCCCAAAATGTTTCTTGGAGACAACTATAACATTAGCAGGTCTACTTTTAATATCATACTAATAATTGCAAACGTTGAATTCAACTTATCAATATCCCTCAAACCATTAACATTTAAAGACAATACCAACATTGTAAATAAAAATAAATTCATAATACAATCTATTTCAAACAGTTTAAAGCTTACCAACATTCTCACTCTCATTCATTCTTCGCTTATTCACACAATCATCCACACTTTTACCTAGCGCTGCTTGTCTCTTTTGTTTCCTCGTTGTGACCACACTCCATATCGAGTCATCAGCCGGACGTGATCGACGCCAAGTCCTCTCTTGCGTGTTGTCAATTGCAGAGTCAGTTTCTGTATTTTCAGTTGCAGTTTCAATGGTGTCTGCGTCCTTCTTAACACTACTCTCAGCCGATTTTTCTCCCTTACATTAAACTTTTCCAGTCGCCACCACACTTGGCCTTTTCTGTAGCTTGTCCGGGTTCAACACTGGTGTAACCATGTTGTAAGAACTTTTTTCCTCGACATGACGTTCCTGCTTGCCCGTTACTGTAACCTGGCTATCCTGCGACTCGACATTCATATCATCACTATCACCATCATCAATATACTCACTGTCATCATCACGTACACTACATACACACACATCCTCCTTATTCCCACATCTATCTATCACACAGAAAGGTTTTATCAGTCTTTAACATAATGTCCCTTTTCCTTACAAAAAATGGCAAACAATGTTAGGGCAATTCCGAATAACATGACTGTCTGACATACAGTTCGTTGTAACACACCTTAAGTTGGTTGTCATGCAGAACGCGGAAAAATTCCACACCTTCAACTGTCTTAAATTACATTAGAATACGGAAATTTAACTCGAACATACGTTGTTCCTTCCACGATGTTTGTTCCCTTGTAGAACGTCTATACATAGGATGGCGAACCAGCGAAGGTCGTCACCAAACCCAACATCAAGATATCCTCGGTTAGGGACACCAACGAGAATGTCCAACACCTCTTCGAAGAGACAGGACCGACCGAGCAGCCACTGATAGTGACCAGCCCCACATACGAGATGCTGCCAAACAAGCACTCCCTGAAGACGTTCCTGCACCATTACTCCAAACTGAAGGGCAACTTCACCCCGAGCAGCCTATCGGGCAACCTATGGGGGCACGTGATGATCATGACCCATCACCCAGGCCATCACTAAGGCCGATACCAACAGGCCTACACCAGAAGCGGTGCCACCAACGTGACAATACACGATGTCTTGCACAAGGGCTTCGCAGACCTGAGCGTCATACGGGAAGACCGCACCGAGTTCCTGCAAATCGACAACTTTGACGCCAAACCGCAACCTTGACTGCCCTTTTCAGGGCTACACCACCAATCCGTGGTTCGTATAACGTCGGTACCATTAGTGCTTAATTTTAAAAAATCTGACAAACTTTAACTTTCGACCGAACCGTTCAAAATTGGCGTTTAATCACCAAAATGTTTTCGGACATAACGCCAAAAAAAATTAGTTCAACTTTTTGGCTTTAATTCTCCTACTGAGAAACCTTTCAAAATTAATCTCCGCCTCTTTCGTTTCGTTTACCTTGGCCACAACAATCGGTCTTCAGTACTCCTTCAGTGCTAAGTGGTAAGCGAGAATCCCGCCTCCTCCTGCCCTCTCCCTTTCCTGTCAAGGACGCAACGGCTTGCTCACGCAAGAACTTGCGCCAAAGACAGCTTGTTCTGAATGTGCATGTTAAACCCTATGACCTGACCTGGCCTACTGGTGTTGTTAAACAAAACAAACTTTAAACGTTGTATGTGTGTACGTCTGTGTGCGCGTTCACAGATACGGGTGCTGTGTTTTTTTTTTTTTTAAATATAAATGCTTGCACACTGCACATGTGTAGCAGTGCGTCCGGTCGCTACAAAGTCATATCATTTATTTAATGTAATCAATATTTTCATATACAATATGGCGCTGAATTAGGGCACCCAGACCCTGTTGTAGGGACAATAAGTAAACTATTATAAAATTGATCAATAAAAAATAAAGGCTCCAGAGGGATTCGAACACTCGACCTTCTGCTTACAAGGCAGACGCTCTAACCAACTGAGCTATAGAGCCTTGCTTGCTTTCTTTAGCTTGCACATAACTACTAGTTCAAATCAAATCATAGGAATTTACTAACCAGCTGATACATGATATGACCAGTCCTGTCACACGTGTCACCAAATGCACGCAAAGCCATGTTTAATCCGCCATTTAATGTTAGGTGCACATTAAATTTTAACCCGGTGAATTTTAATATGATAATATGCTTCTATCGTTCAGCAATCACTTCGTATACAGGCCACTTCTCCAATGCACACCCACTTATTGTCCCTACAACAGGGTCCGGGTGCCCTAATTGTATATACATGTATGTATACAACACTAACAAGTAAAGGTTATCCAATCATTCCTTTCTTCGACTTATTTTCGTGCTTATATCCAATTAAAGTTCAAGCACGCTGTCCCGGGCACACACTTCAGCTGTTTGGACTGTGTGTCCATGACAGAGATTTAGTTGTTAGTGAGAGAGTGGTCTTACACCTGCCCATGGAGTCGTTAAAACTCGCTCTGTAGTCCAGGCAGTTGTGTAAATTTGTATTTCTTTTTGCTCAAGACAGTAAAATGTATTTCTTTTTATTCTTAAGACTATCCAGAATTAGAAATCCATTGGTAGTATTTTTTTTCAGTCATTTGATCATGGCGGCCATCTTGAACTTCAAAATGGCCATAATTTTGGGATATTTTACATATATTTTGACTCCCAGTTAACATAGAAACACAATTCTTGTATCTATTTATATTTATGAGGGCAATGAACTCGCTGATAACATTTTATTTAGTCATTTGGGTATGGCAGCCATCTTGAAATTCAAAATGGCCGCCAATTAAATATTTATATATATATATATTTACTCACAGTTGACCCACAACAACAATTTAGGTATCTGTTTACATTTATGAGCTCAGTGAATGAAGTTGTGAAAACAAAAATTGTTGTCTGGCCTAAGCATCCATCTTGAAATTCAAAATGGCCACCATTTTAATATATTTTTCCATATATCTCAACTCTCGGTTAACATAGAAACACTATTTTTTTTTGTCTATATGTACATTTATGTAGCCACGAATTTATTGATGGCATTTTTATAGTCATCCAATCGTGGCAGCCATCTTGAAATTCAAAATGGCCACCATTTTAATGTATTTTTCATATATCGTAACTTCCGGTTAAAGGGACATACCCTAGTTTTTAAACACTAAGACATATTTTTCACTATTAGAGCCGTTTATGATCACTGAAATCAAACTTTACTGGTATTTTATTGTTTAAAGTATCCATTTTCGTACAACCGAAGTGTTTCTGGTCATCCTGGTGTTTCTAATACCACCAAATGCTTTTTTTTCCTTCATATTTTCAAAAACGCACGTGCGTCTGAGAAGTAACGGTTATGGATTCGCGTTTTTGTCTATTTTTAAGAGTATTTCAACGTCACAGACTCTTGTTTCACTCTGTTGTGTCCAAATTTGTTGCAGATTTGTAAATTAACGAAACTTAGTGTCCATGTTTAAGGGTTGAAACTAGGCTCTAGGTGAAAAATATGCTTTAATTTTTTAAAACTAGGGTATGTCCCTTTAAGGCAGAAGCACAATTATTTTTGTCTGTACATTTTTAGGATCAATGAATTAAAGGGTAACATTAACAAGTAAAGCTTATCCAATCAATGAATCATTCCTTCAACTAATTTTCGTGCTTATATCCAATTAAAGTTCAGAGAGAGGAAACCCGCTGTCGACACTTCATGGACTACTCTTTTCGATTAGCAGCAAGGGATCTTTTATATGCACCATCCCACAGACAGGGCAGTACACACCATGGCCTTTGTTACACCAATTGTGGAGCACTGGTTGGAAAGAGAAATAGCCCAATGGGTCCACCGACGGGGATCGATCCTAGACCGACCGCGCATCAAGCGAACGCTTTACCAACTGGACTATGTCCCGCCTCGATACGTCAATAACGTAGGAAGGGATCTGACTCAGTCGGTAGGGCGCTCGTCTGGTGTATTTGGGGTCATAGGATCAAAACACCTCGGTGGACCGAGTCTCTGACTGAGTTTTCTCTCGTCTCAACCAGTGCCTCACTGCCATTATATCAAAGGTCGTGTTATATGCCGTCCTGTGTGTGGAAAGAATATATAAAAGATTCCTTGCTGCTAATGAAACATTTTAATGGGTTTCCTCTGAAGACTGACATCCAATGCTTTAGTGGTGTTATTAAACAAAACAACAAACTCGTGACATATTCAATTAAAATATGCTCTAGTGGTGTCGTTAAACAAACGCACTTTAAAAAAAAAAACCCTTTTTTATATTTAAGTAGCTAAACCAAAACAACAAAAAACAAGCCCAACGTGGGGCTCGAACCCACGACCCCGAGATTAAGAGTCTCGTGCTCTACCGACTGAGCTAGCCGGGCAGATGACATATCTTGTAGTATAAACTCTATCGAATAATGGGTTTGTTGGTTCTATTTGATAGCTGTGTTTGCTCGTTCGTAAAATATTAGTAAAGATCATGTAAAAGTCGAATTAACTTACAGTTACAAGCACGCCTCATAACTCGTTTACGTAGGAAAAATACAAACAGCAGCTCATGTGCCTTGTAGAAGAGGAATGCTAGTTTTTGTCCGAATGAATCGAAAATAACCGAATCTGGATAACAACGTTTATTCATATTTGGGGATCAGGGGCCAAAGCATCGTAAGTTTACGTCTGCGACTAGCAGTTTTACCGAGCATACACGTGTTTGGCATCTATTTCATGCAGAAAATAATTATTATTAATTACATTATTATGGAGCATTTTAAGGACGAAAATAAATGAATTACATGTGTATGTGTATTTCTAACTATATTTGTTGTACTATAACAGCAGTAAGAATTGTGGTTTTGTCGTAGATTGACGCTTACGTGCAAAACTAGGGTTACGATGTTTTGTTAAATTGCCTTTTTTGAAGGTGCAGGCAAAAAAACACAAAAAAAAACCGGAACCATTTGCGTTGTCAAAAACGGAACCAAATTGGCTATAACGGCTTGCTATAAATATGAGATGATGCCATTTGTTAATTGTATGTTTAAGCCAGTGAGTATCTGTTTGTGAGAGGGGGTGGGTTTGAGAGATGGTGAGAGATGGTGACTAAACGTGTCTTCTTAAGCAGAAAAGAATTTCTATTTTGTACATTAAAGGAGCTCAGTCACGGATTTAGTGGGCCTTGTTTCTCTAAATATGCATTATAAATGAAACTTACATTCATTTGGAATACGAAACCTAGTTATTGTATGATCCAAAATATTTTAATTGAACTACGATCGAGGGATACGCTTATTTTTTAAAATTTGGAGCTCTTCTTGTGATGAGACATGAAAAATACGGAAAAACAGACTCGTAGTGATGAGGCTATATACACGACAACCGTATAATGTATTTTTGGATTTTATATCAACGATCGCCGTGTATAGAGACTTGGGAAATGAGGGCCGGCTATATACATGGAAAATAATAAAAAATATATTATTTCATGACGAAAATAACCGCGAATACGCTGAAATAAAATAATAAACAGTCGGAACATAAACTCACCATTTATTATTATTATTATTATTATTATTATTATTATTATTATTATCAGGCGCGTGTGCAAATTATTTTGACTGGTTCGCAAAGTGGTATTTCGGTTTTAATGTATAGTGTAAAAAAAACAGTGTACTGTTTCATGTTTTGTCGTCCAAAGGTTGGCTAATTATTACTTAACCCAGTTGAATCCAGTTCTACATGCAGGGACAAGTTCAGCCTGCCGTTTGTGCGTGTGTGCACGCACGTTAATCTTGCATTTTTATAGCCAAAACTCCCCCAGATAAAACACCGCCCCTCGACCCCAAAAAGGTAGTAGTAGGCTAATAATAATAATAATAATAATAATAGTAGTAGTAGTAGTAGTAGTAGTAGTAATAGGAATAATAATTGTGTATTATTATTATTATTATTATTATTATTATTACATGTATTATAATGTTGGTAAAATCACATCACGGTGGGGTGGTGTGGGGTGGGTGTTGGCAGTTGTTACAAAAATATTACATAAATTTAGAGGGGGACCCGGGAGTGGTCTCAGATTTACTAGTAGCCTATAAAAAATGTATTTTGAGTTTTATTGCCCCTTGCAATTTTGAGCATTTGAAATGTGACTAAATACAGCAAAATAACCTTTTAGTCATATTTATTTACGGTAAAATTTACTTTTTTACAAAATTTATGTAAGCAGCCTCAAAATTGCAATCAGTGAAAAATTATTAAGTTCAAGCCCTGTTGTTAGTTTGTGTACTGTCCGTAGTTGGTTTCTTTCAGTTAATCTACCTCAGCCGCTGATAATTTGTAATTGTTATTTTTATTTATTCATCATCATCATCATCATCATTATTCTTCTTCTTATTATTAGTATTCTTATTCTTATTATTTATAATTAATTTTTTGTTAGTACTGTAGGGACAATATGACGCTATTCATATATCTATGGAAAACGTATACAAAAGGGTCCACTAAATTCATATACTCCCCCACCCCCCCTCCCCTGTTCAGAAAATGCAGTGTTCGTACAGTACTTGGTATGTATTCCTCCTGTTCCAGATGGTTCGGTAATATGGATCAATCAAATACATGTCATGTCATGTCATGTCATAGGGTTTTACGTGCACATTCAGAGCAAGCTGTTGTAGCGCACGCCTGTCGTGGGCGCAAAAGCCGGCCTTGGCCGGCTCTTCCGTCCATGACAGGAAAGGTGGGGGGAGGGGAAGGAGGGACCGCCTGCACTGGCAGGTGCATGGGAGCACCAGCAGCCCGATTGAATCGGTAGCAGGCGGGTGGGGGTGGTGGTGGTACTATGGAATTTGAATGGAGCCGTTAATGCCAAAGAGAAAGTGGTGCGCAATTTTGTTGAGGAAATTTTGGCGCAATTTTGAACGTTCGGTGCAAATGGCCGAGCTAATATAGGTTTTGATATTAGTGAATCGAGAGTAGCTCGTTAATTTTACTAGTAGCGTATAAAAAAATGTATTTTGAGTTTTATTGCCCCTTGCAATTTTGAGCATTTGAAATGTGACTAAATACAGCAAAATAACATTTTAGTCATATTTATTTACGGTAAAATTTACTTTTTTTTACAAAATTTACGTAATAATACATGTACTTATTTACCGCCTATATACATTTTTGCTGTGAATATAGTCAGCCCTCGTTAGTGGAGACTATAGACACGGCCTTCGTATATATAGTCACATCGTATATAAACACCGTCTAGTTCAGGGTATTCTTTAAAAATGTAACAATTCCTATCCCAAGTCAGCTGTTATGGCATATTTTGTATAATAATGAATTTTACACGGTAGAAAATGACGGTGTTTGTGATCCAGATGTTTAGACTTTTTCGCGTACGACTAACGATAAATTTACCTATAGATGCAAAGGCCTAACTAGTCCGGATTGTTGACGTTTAACATGCTTCTGTTACTAAAATAAATTAATGTATAAGCTTATTATCATTCAGTACATGTTTTTATTATTTTTTAATAACATATTTTCCTTGGGTTTTTCTCTATTTACCCTACGCCGCAGAGGACGGTCAAGCGTTCTCGTTACACGAGCTTGGTAATTCGTTTTGGCACTGCGGTTATTCGGGGAATGCCCGTCACGTGACTCAAAATAATACGTCACATCTCTGCTCTCCAAATAGCCGTTGTTTTTCTCAGAATTATGGACCTACCCATAATTCAATTATTTTTATAAAATATCAATAATAAGTGTGATATGGTGGTTATGTAGATGGTTCAATAAAGTACTTTTAGGTACAAATCAAATGTATATATTGTTATATAATACCTTGTTGGGTAAATAATTAGGTCAACTATCTGTGACAGAGCGCGTTTAATACTATATATTTCTTTTACGTTCAGCAAAAAAAAACCCAAAACCCCAACAAAACAAAAAACATCATCCGCAAACTTATATAAGAACGGCTTCGCCGATTGACAGTTTGCGATTCACAGTTTGCGGGTGATTGTTTTTGGTTCATACCCCAATACGCCTGTAAAACAAATAACAGACAATCCATAAACAAAATTAATAATAAAAATATCACTCCCAACGTGGGGCTCGAACCCACGACCCCGAGATTAAGAGTCTCGTGCTCTACCGACTGAGCTAGCCGGGAATACAAGTTCTTTGTGCCATATTTAGCATTCTATTTCTCTCTTTCTTTTTTTCTGGCGAGAAGTTGCTCAGTGATATTTAGAGCGTTTGCCTGATGTGTTGCGTTCTCGGTCCATGATCGATCCCCGTCGGTCGGTCCATTCATTGACGTACGGACTCTGATTTGCGTAGGGGAGAAGGCTGATTTTTGCCAGAATTAAACGAATTTACTGTCAAACAGCTAGTATATAAGGATACAAACTAATCACTACGCATTATTGCATGGATTGTAATTAATTTTCAGGGTAGAATGATGGAAATGGACTACATGGTAAAAAGGCCTCAGGTTAGCACATTTTGCCAGAATATAGGCTTATCTATCGTATTGCTCATAACCGTCCAAATGGCCGTAATTAATTGCTACTAATAGAAAAATGTAGCGGGTTTCCTCTCTAAGACTATATTTCAAAATTACTAAATCTTTGACATTCAATATATATGATATATACCAACAATATATATATACAGTCAGACCTCGTTATTTATTTATATTATATTTTATATATATATATATATATATATATATATATATATATATATATATATATTGCTTACCTTTATAATTTAATAGATTGTAAGGGGTAAAATATTTAATTAAAATCCCCTGCCAAAATAGTAATTTTTAAATCATCAAATTTAATTAATTCACTTTTTTTTTTTTAAATCTAAATTCAGTGTCACAACTTTTAAAAGTAAAATCATTAAGGCATTATTTCGAAATCAATATTGCCACACCCCTTCTATTTTTATATAGACAATTGTTATAAAATAGGTTTCCATCCCATAAATGCTTATATCTTTCAATAAAATTATCATCCCAAAATGTTTCTTGGAGACAAATAATATTAGCATCACTACTTTTAATAGTTCAACTTATCGATATCTCTCAAATAATTTAACATTTAAAGACAATACCAACATTGTAAATAAAAAGAAATTCATAATACAATCCACTTCAAACATTTTAAAGCTTACCAACATTTTCCCTCTCATTCATTCTTCGCTTATTGACACAATCATCCATATTTTTACCTAGTGCAGCTTGTCTCTTTTGTTTCCTCGTCGTGACCACACTCTAAATGGAGTCATCAGCCGGGCGTTTAACCAAGCGTGACCGACGTCAAGTCCTCTGTTGCGTGTTGGCAATTGCAGTCAGTTTGTTTATATTCAGTTGCAGTTTCCACGGTGTCCGCGTCCTTCTTAACACTACTCTCAGCTGATTTTTCTCACATTAAAGTTTTCCAGTCGCCACCACAACCTTTTGTGTAGCGTCCGGGACACTGGTGTAACTGTGTTGTGAGTCGACATGATGTTTCCTACTGGCCTGTCAGTAACCTGGCTGTCCTGCGACTCGAGTCATCAGCCGGGCGTTTAACCAAGTGTGACCGACGTCAAGTCCTCTGTTGCGTGTTGGCAACTGCAGTCAGTTTGTTTATATTCAGTTGCAGTTTCCACGGTGTCCGCGTCCTTCTTAACACTACTCTCAGCTGATTTTTCTCACATTAAAGTTTTCCAGTCGCCACCACACTATGCCTTTTGTGTAGCTTGTCCGGGTTCAACACTGGTGTAACTGTGTTGTGAGAACCTTTTTCCCCGACATGACGTTCCTGCTGGCCCGTGACATAACGCCAAAAAAAAAGAGTTAAACTTTTTTGCTTTAATTCTCATACTGAGAAACTTTTCAAAATTAATCTCCGCCTCTTTCACCTCGTTTACCTCGGCCACAACAACCGGTCTTCAGTGTTCCGTCAGTGCTAAGTGGTGATAATCACGCTCCCCCCCCCCCCCCCCCCCCCCCCCCCCCTCTCTGTCAAGGACGCAAGGGCTTGCTCACGCAAGAACTTGAGCCCATGACAGGCGTGCGCTACAACAGCTTGTTCTGAATGTGCATGTTAAACACTATGACCTGACCTGGCCAACTGGTGTTGTTAAACAAAAGAAACTTTAAACGTTGTATTTGTGTACGTCTGTGTGCGCGTGCACAGACAAGGGTGCTGTGTTGTTGTTTTTTTGACATAAATGCTTGCACACTGCACATGTGTAGCAGTGCGTCCGGTCGCTACAAGTTCATATCATTTATTTAATGTAATCTATATTTTCATATACAATATGGCGCTGAATTGGGGCACCCGGACCCTGTTGCAAGGACAATAAGTAAACTATTATCAAATTGAAAACTAAAAAATAAAGGCTCCAGAGGGATTCGAACACTCGACCTTCTGCTTACTAGGCAGACGCTCTAACCAACTGAGCTATAGAGCCTTATTTGTTTTGTTTAGCTTGCACATGGCTACTAGTTCAAATCAAATTATAGGAATTTACTAACCAGCTGATACATGATATGACCAGTCCTGTCACACGTGTCACCAAATGCACATAAAGCCATGTTTAATGCGCCATTTAATGTTAGGTGCATATTAAATTTTAAACCAGTGAATTTTTATATGATAATATGCTTCTATCGTTCAGCAATCACTTCACATACAGGCCACCTCTCCAATGCACACCCGCGAGACAAAAGGTAATATATATTGATACAACATTAACAAGTAAAGGGGGGGGGGGGGGGGGGGTAAAATAAAATAAAATAAAATAACATACATTTTAAAAAGTCTAAAACAGTATAGCAACTAGATACGACTCAAAATTATCTGGATTGTTAAAAAAAAAGCTTCCTTGGCTGAATTTTGGTCAACAGTTTTTGTTGTATGTGTAGTTTTAAACACATATTGTGTATACTGGAAGAGGTGGCGGTTGTGAATTGGCACCTGTAAGGACATAATCTAATCATACCACGAAAACCTCAAATGCAAATCTTGCCTCGAGGATCCTTTGTGTTAACATGACTATATATTCAGACATCATTTTAAAACTACATTCCCTGGAATATTTTTATTATTTAAGCATATATAACAGAAAATCCAATTACGTTTGGTATATATATGACGCCGCACTCCGCATTGGTTTCACTACGTTGGCTTATCCAGTCCAAAAACAAAGCCATGATTTTAAAAGTGGAACACTTTTGACGGGCTCGTACCGATCTCGGTTTTCATTGGCTTATCACAAGTATAGAATTCCCCAACAAGAGATCACGTGAGATTTCGCAATTTTTGAACAAATTTAACTGTCTTGATTGAGGGGTCGTCTGATATCTCCAAAACATATTTATATCCATAGAGGTATGGTACAACGCCTTTCCAGGGGTCGGTGAGTGGGGGATTTGCCTTGTAATTTTGACAGTGGCCAGCTGTTGGCATACGCGTTACATGTAACGGGGTGTTACTAATTACGTAACGCTCTAGGGGTAGAGGAAGAGGGTACTCTGTTCGATTTACGTAACATTTTTCAAGACTATATCTTATTTTTATTCATTACTTAGATCTAAAAAGGTGGTTTTGGGAAATGCGCGGTCAGTCTAGGATCGATCCCCATCGGCGGGTATACAAAAAGACCATGGTTTGTGATATCCTGTCTGTGGGATGGTACATTTCAATTTTTTTTTAGCTTGGGCAAGTAAGGGTTTCGACCTTCAATACCCTCCCCCTGCACATGCACCCGATTCCTCTCTAAGATTATATGTCAAAATTACCAAATGTTAGACATCCAACAGCAGATGGAAGGAAGGATAGGATATGTTTTATTTAACGACGCACTCAACACATTTTATTTACGGTTGTATGGGGTCGGATGATTATTAAATCAACATGCTTTATCTTTGATGTCGTTAAACCCCCCCCCCCCCTCCCCAACTTTACCCTTTCCAAACGAAATAATATTTATTTGAATTTGTCGATTTTAACACGTAAAATTAAGGTGAAAACGTTCATTGTCTACTTTAGTATATTTTATTTTTAAAATATATACATGATTAGTGTGTTACTAGTATACAAACTAAACTTTGAAAGTTCTACTAACACTTTATAAAATATCAATTCTGAAATAGGAAGGTACGACTGTCGATAATACGTTGTCAAGATCAAACCGGTTTTAACTAAAGACTCTAGTACCGTATCCTCAACCGAACGTTCTTCGTACAGCGCAAGATTTCTCTTTTAATTTTTTGAGACGAACCCTACAATTTGAAATCGGCAAACGCACGTGTTAACTGAAACTGACAACAGGCTGTCGTTTGTGCTTTGCCGAACTATGGCGGCACAGGCGACGAATCAAGCGTACACGTTTGACGATATGCGTTCATAGCGAACACACACGACTTTTTTAAAAGTGCATTTGAGCTTGTATTTCACATTTGTACATGATTTTATAATATGGTAACCAGAGAATGTAACTTTAATATACCGGTATTTAACTAATAAAATGAAATAAATAAATATAACGGTAAATATAACATCAATAAGGCAATAGTAGCATTTCAAATGTACAAGAGTAATTTATATGCCCGGCTAGTTCAGTCTGTAGAACACGAGACTCTTAATCTCTATACCATCACGGTGTTTTGTTTTTCGTCTTGAAACGAATAACAAAAAAAAAAAAAAAAACCCACGTGATTGTATAGCCATAAAATCTGTTTATACTAGTATACAATCCAGAGTTTATTACTGCACTTTTCCCCCTTTTTTTTAATGTTGAAATAGACCAACAAGTTCGCCTATTGCATAAAATTTATAAAATGTCTCACCCGATATTTTTAGAATTTGTATGCTCCTGAATAACGCTATAAAAGGCGAAGTGGAATTGGTCGATATTTAAATTGTTATTTATAGATGAAATGTAACCTGGACATGGGAGTCCACGCAATGCTGTTAGATCTACTGGTAGACCAATAGAGCTAATTTTAATCAGATTGTAAATAAATATAACGGTAAATATAACATCAATAATGCAATAGTAGCATTCCAAAGTTTCAAAAGTAATTTATATGCCCGGCTAGCTCAGTCGGTAGAGCACGAGAGTCTTAATCTCGGGGTCGTGGGTTCAAGCCCCGCGTTGGCCTCATTTGTTTTTTTATTATTATGGTAAATGTAAGCACATATGCACGTCATACTTGAACACGTAATAACAAAACGCCCAGTCAAAAACAAAAACAAAAAAAAACACGCAAAAAACCCACCTCCCTACCAATAAAACCAAAGGAAAAAACCCAAAGGAATCATACAAACAAATAAATAATAGGCCTACAGGACTCAGACCTTGTTGCGTAAGCTTGAGAGAAACATACTACAGGTAACAATGTGACGTCACATCATTGTTTGTACGTCATTGTCGACAACGTCATAATGACATTTATGATGCAATACGTAGCGTATTCAATAAAATGACACAACTAAAGGTCTGTGGCATCAGGCCCCGTGCTTATAAACCTTACAGTCTAGACTTTAATAAAGTCCAGACTTTAACGTCATGGAAACGCCATTCAAATACCATTACGTTAAAGTCTGGACTTTATTAAAATCTAGATTTTAAGTTGTATAATCACGGGCCCTGACGAAACAAATGGAAACAAATTATATTCTAGACACAGTAGCTGGCGACCATTTGGTTGTCGTATATTCCGCATTTATTACATACAGTCCTCTCTATATAATATAAACAAGAGAAGGCTAGAGGACATTCAAACTAATATTATGTTATATATATATATATATATATATATATATATATATATATATATATATATATATATATATATATATATATATTGAGAAAGAACATACCACTCGACCGCTACGCGGTCTCGTGATATATATTCTTGCGCAAAATAAACTCGTGCGTATGTATACAATTGCTACTTGCCACCGTTGGTTTCGTTTTATTGCATTGGTAATAAAGTTAAGTATGCCAAGTACTAGGCTTTTTAAACCAATACCTACACTATAAGGGTTTAACCCTTCAAATTAGATAGCTAGGCTAGTTTAACTCCACCTCCGTCATTGTATTCAATGCTATACAAGGACGGAGGGTGATGGGTGGTCATGAATGACCGTTGAACTCACTAGAATAGGGACTTAAGACGATAGGTACAACCTTAACACAAAACTAGAATTCACACACAGACTACACGCTCACTGCATCAGTACACAGGGTGCAATGACTAATGATAACAATGCACCCGCCCCCATTTAATGGCCCAGCACGTACTCTAATAAGGAACCGGACAAAAGAATACCGGTTCCGAGTACACAATGGCAATGCACCCGCGGGAAGCTGAACAAAAGAATATCAGCCTTCCCCACCCAAACCCCCAATATTTGCTGCTGGTAATAACTTGGTACTTGGTGATGGAATGGAATGGAAACTCGTTTAACGTGCCCATATCCACGAAGGTTCAGGCATGCCTACCACGGATCCGACCTCTGACTTCGCTATTGGAGGGTACCGTGGCAGGAGGGGGTGGGGGGGGGGGGGGAAGGCAGTTGAGATGATAGGGATAATTTTTGAAAATTTGGATGGTAAGACCAGTGTTCTAAATTAAAAAACAACAAAAAACAATTACATTAAGATATAGAATTTAAATGTTTTTGAAGCACCGAAAGCACCGAAAAAAGGGGTAAAAATAATAAAATATTAATCTTGGGTAGTCAGGATATAGAAGTTAACAATTAAATTAATTGGTGCAAATTTAAGTCGGGCTGGCCAAAAATAATAAGATAATATTACAATAAATTTATTAAACTAAAAACGTATGCTATATAATTACTAATTAATAGCCCTGGAGGTTAAGGATTCGCTTCACTTTTTGCTGTTGTATCTATGCGGTCTGCTAGATTTAGTTTTTCTGCAAATTGTTTGTCTTTAGTGGTTATCTCTTGTTCTGAGTTCTGTGGCGCTGTTTTATATGCTTTGGTTGTGTTGCTATCTAGTAGTCTGTTGTAAGTGGTGGTGTCTAGCTTGTAAAAGTTTGCGGTTTTATCGGCAGGTACGAGTAGTTTCTTGTCATGTTTTATAGTGTTTATGTCCTTAGCGAGTTTTCGCTGTAGTTGGTTGCTTGATGTGTTGTTAAATTGTAGATTTTTAGCTAGTCTTACCATTTTTTCTTCGAAGTTCTTGAGTTCTGGTATAGAAGGAGGGGATTTGGTGGTGTTAAATCCGTATGTTTCTTTCTGTTGTGTTGCAACTTCGGGATTGAGGAAGAAGAAAGATCTCCATCTTAATCTCCTTAGGAATGACTCGGTCTTTTCAAAGAAGCATTTTCTGTAGTCATCAGGTTTCGCGATCGGTATATTTTTGGTAGAGTATCCAAAGTTTACACATTCCATGGCGGCTTTCAGAGTGCTCAACAATATAAGGAGCTTTGTAATAGTAGTCGTTTTCGAGTTGAAAGACGCTATTTTATAGAGTGCTCAACCGTGTGGGAGCCAGATATATCGTTAAAAAGTGTATGTTTTTCTCTACATGACAGGCTTGTTTCGTGAGAGAGTTGAATTATTGCTCTCACTCATCAGATGTAGATTTAATTACACCGTCAACGGAAAGCTGATGACGTAATGGACTCTGTGACGTCGAGGTTACGTCACTATGCAGGTCTATAATAGGTGATGTGTGGTATGCGCACAGAAGGTATTTGCGTCTGTGTCGACATGCTGATACAAGTTCATTCTTGGAGTTTAGTGTGCTGGTTTCAGGTTTATACATTATGAACAGTTTTTCCTTCAGGCAGAGGTTACATCTTTTGCTCGCTGGAGAGTATGATTTTGCTTTGGATAAAAATTTTCCACTTAATGGTGTATGGGGTGAATCTATCCTTCAGTGTCCAAATGTACTGACTTAGCGCTGTTGCGTTCTTCTGTGTTGCGTTTTGAAAACTGCTCGTGTGCGCAGTATATCTCGTCTTAAATGTGTTCTCGGTCAAACCAACGTATGTTTCTTGCTTGTTGTTATCGAGTGTATTAACGGTAGCTTGATATATTACTCCTTTCTGCAAGCATTTGCCCTCAAGTGGACATTCAGCTCTTCGTCTACAGTTGCATTCTCTGGGGGAACGGCGTCTTTGTCTCTGTGTTGTTGAAGTAGAGTTTTGTTATGCGCTGAAATTATTTTCCCAACATTAGGCATGCAGCTATAGCTAATTTTAACGGTGTTTCGATTTATAATTTTGTGGAGAGGGTTGCTTTTGGGAAAGCACTCATCGAGTAATCTGAGGAACTGGTGACCTACGTTGGTTTTCACGTTGGAGCTATATGGTGGGTTGTACCAGTTGATGTTTCTATTGCGGTTGTTTCTGCGTCTGTTGTTTTCTGCTGTTGGGGTGTATTTGAGGTTATAGTTATATCCGCTCTTGAGTAAGGCTTCCTTATATGGGCGTTTCGCTTCTTCAAAGATGCACTCATTCGAAGATATATCAGAAAGCCTTTTATTTATTGTTTTTGGTATACTGCGGATGATATTTGGAGGGTGGTTGCTCTTGTTGTGGATGTATAAAGGTGTGTTGTTTGGTTTCATATAGGGTTTGACTGAGCTCTTTTCAAGATCTAGAGTTACGTCTAAGTAATCTACAGATTTTTTGTTGGCGACTATGGTGATCTTGAGTTTATGGTTTGCAAATATTCTGCAAATATCTTTTTTGATTATCTCTATGGTTCTCGGTGACTCATTGAATGCAGCTAGGCCATCGTCGCGATATAGTCCTATATTGTTGCCGTATTTGGCTTGTAGTTCTGAAAGAAGAAAGAGCCCGACTATTTCGCAAATTTCTGCTCCATCGTAACTACCCATAGTTACATCAAACCGTGATTGTTTGCCTCTTTTGCACCATGCCTTGCTGTTGTTAAATAGCAGTGAATTTCTTGCTTGTAATATTATTTCCATCTCATCGCTAGAAATATCATCGAATTTGGATGCGAACTGTAGGACTTGTTTCACGAGATTTTCTGTTATGGACGGATAAAAATCGCATATGTCGAAACATATGAAAGAATAGTTGGATTTATTGGATATTGCTTTAAACCACTTAATCACGTCTGACGTGTTCCTCCACTGGTTTGTTCTGGTTGTGTTCAGAATCTTTCTGTTGATTCTCTCTAAGATTTTTTTGCTTATTATGCCAATTTCCGGTTTAGATGGGTTTATTAGTCTACAGGTGGGTTTATTGGAGAAGTTTGGTTTGTGGTCTTTTAACGTAATAAATGCTTCACTTTTTGCTGTTGTATCTATGCGGTATGCTAGATTTAGTTTTTCTGCAATGTGTTTGTCTTTAGTGGTTATCTCTTGTTCTGAGTTCTGTGGCGCTGTTTTATATGCTTTGGTTGTGTTGCTATCTAGTAGTCTGTTGTAAGTGGTGGTGTCTAGCTTGTAAAAGTTTGTGGTTTTATCGGCAGGTACGAGTAGTTTCTTGTCATGTTTTATAGTGTTTATGTCCTTAGCGAGTTTTCGCTGTAGTTGGTTGCTTGATGTGTTGTTAAATTGTAGATTTTTAGCTAGTCTTACCATTTTTTCTTCGAAGTTCTTGAGTTCTGGTATAGAAGGAGGGGATTTGGTGGTGTTAAATCCGTATGTTTCTTTCTGTTGTGTTGCAACTTCGGGATTGAGGAAGAAGAAAGATCTCCATCTTAATCTCCTTAGGAATGACTCGGTCTTTTCTAAGAAGCATTTTCTGTAGTCATCAGGTTTCGCGATCGGTATATTTTTGGTAGAGTATCCAAAGTTTACACATTCCATGGCGGCTTTCAGAGTGCTCAACAATATAAGGAGCTTTGTAATAGTAGTCGTTTTCGAGTTGAAAGACGCTATTTTATAGAGTGCTCAACCGTGTGGGAGCCAGATATATCGTTAAAAAGTGTATGTTTTTCTCTACATGACAGGCTTGTTTCGTGAGAGAGTTGAATTATTGCTCTCACTCATCAGATGTAGATTTAATTACACCGTCAACGGAAAGCTGATGACGTAATGGACTCTGTGACGTCGAGGTTACGTCACTATGCAGGTCTATAATAGGTGATGTGTGGTATGCGCACAGAAGGTATTTGCGTCTGTGTCGACATGCTGATACGAGTTCATTCTTGGAGTTTAGTGTGCTGGTTTCAGGTTTATACATTATGAACAGTTTTTCCTTCAGGCAGAGGTTACATCTTTTGCTCGCTGGAGAGTATGATTTTGCTTTGGATAAAATGTTCCACTTAATGGTGTATGGGGTGAATCTATCCTTCAGTGTCCAAATGTACTGACTTAGCGCTGTTGCGTTCTTCTGTGTTGCGTTTTGAAAACTGCTCGTGTGCGCAGTATATCTCGTCTTAAATGTGTTCTCGGTCAAACCAACGTATGTTTCTTGCTTGTTGTTATCGAGTGTATTAACGGTAGCTTGATATATTACTCCTTTCTGCAAGCATTTGCCCTCAAGTGGACATTCAGTTCTTCGTCTACAGTTGCATTCTCTGGGGGGAACGGCGTCTTTGTCTCTGTGTTGTTGAAGTAGAGTTTTGTTATGCGCTGAAATTATTTTCCCAACATTAGGCATGCAGCTATAGCTAATTTTAACGGTGTTTCGATTTATAATTTTGTGGAGAGGGTTGCTTTTGGGAAAGCACTCATCGAGTAATCTGAGGAACTGGTGACCTACGTTGGTTTTCACGTTGGAGCTATATGGTGGGTTGTACCAGGTGATGTTTCTATTGCGGTTGTTTCTGCGTCTGTTGTTTTCTGCTGTTGGGGTGTATTTGAGGTTATAGTTATATCCGCTCTTGAGTAAGGCTTCCTTATATGGGCGTTTCGCTTCTTCAAAGATGCACTCATTCGAAGATATATCAGAAAGCCTTTTATTTATTGTTTTTGGTATACTGCGGATGATATTTGGAGGGTGGTTGCTCTTGTTGTGGATGTATAAAGGTGTGTTGTTTGGTTTCATATAGGGTTTGACTGAGCTCTTTTCAAGATCTAGAGTTACGTCTAAGTAATCTACAGATTTTTTGTTGGCGACTATGGTGATCTTGAGTTTATGGTTTGCAAATATTCTGCAAATATCTTTTTTGATTATCTCTATGGTTCTCGGTGACTCATTGAATGCAGCTAGGCCATCGTCGCGATATAGTCCTATATTGTTGCCGTATTTGGCTTGTAGTTCTGAAAGAAGAAAGAGCCCGACTATTTCGCAAATTTCTGCTCCATCGTAACTACCCATAGTTACATCAAACCGTGATTGTTTTCCTCTTTATATATATATAAATAGAGAATAACTGGTTACTGTCTTAAGAGCCTAGCTGTATTCGCCATTCTAACCTTCGCAGGAGAAAGCCGATATCTTAAGACAGTAACCAGTTATTTCTTTTATCCTACAATCCTACAGGGATATTTGAAAAATCATTATTTATTCCAGTTTTGTGTACACAAATCGAGTATTATCAACCTAGCAAGGATTTTTCCGTATGAAGTCATACAAGATACATGACGTCATTATTTGTAAGACGCTAGCTACATTCTGTCACATTAAAAAAGCGTTTCTAAACTCTAATTCATAAATAAATACTAATATATAAGTTTTGTATTGTTATAGCAAAACTAAAAGTTATTTGTATTTACTGTACTTCAACAAATTATTTAAAGAGTATGTTTATTGAACATCTACTCTGAAATACTCAATCGAGTCGGGCTTATGTTACGTGACCTATAATTTTGGTCAGTGACCGAAACTATAGAGATTTATCTAGTCATCATATCTTGCCAATGTATACAGTGATTGCTGGATAAAAATATATATTCGTTCTGTCCAACCCACCAACAAGACAAGACATACACCCGTTTATTGTGTTCGGTTCTAAGTTACTTCTTTTTTCTTTCTCAAGAAGTTATTAGTTGGTTGACTATCATCACTACCACCTAGTTCAAAATTGGACAAAGAAATGTTACTATACCGGTAAATAAATAAATATAACTGTAAATATAACATCAATAAGGCAATAATAGCATTCCAAATGTCCAAAAGTAATTTACATGCCCGGCTAGCTCAGTCGGTAGAGCACGAGACTCTTAATCTCGGGGTCGTGGGTTCAAATCTTTGTATTATTATTATGATAATAAAAAATGACTAAAATATGTCACATGTGGAAATGTAAGCACATATGGACGTCATAACAATAACAAAACTCCCAGTCGAAAAAAACAAACAAACTAAAAACCCACTTTGAAAAAAAACCCCCCCCCCCCCCCCCCCACCCCCCCCCCCCCCCCCCAAAAAAAAAAAAAAAAAAAACCCCCACCCCCAACCGACCAATAAAACCAAAGAATGAAACAAAACTATTATACAAACAATTAAGTATAGGCCTACAGAACTCAGATCGTTTGTTTGTACGTCATTGTCGACAACGTCATAATAACATTTATGATACAATACATAGTGTATTCAATAAAATGACACAATACATTTTTCATATCGCATACCTTTAAAATGTTAGACCTTTGCAAATTATATGTAAATCGACCAGGTAACACCGTCACAGAACTATGTTTATTGACATGTAAACAACAAAACATTTCAATAACAACTTTGCACTGAAAGTTGTCAAACCTTCTGAAAAACAAAACACAACCCGACCAAAATAACAACAACAAAAAAGAAAAGAATAGGCCAACAGGACTCACACCTTGTAGCGTTAGCTGAAGAGATACATACTACAGGTAATAATGTGACGTCACATGATTGTTTATACGTCATTGTCGACAACGCCATAATGACATTTATTACATACCTATTCAATCTGATAAAGGCCTTTTGAAGCTGTGTAATAAATTTATTTTGTATCGCACATATGTGCAATCTGGACCGGAACTTTTAAATAGGGAATTCCCTTTTGTTTTTACAGCAGTTAGTGCCTTTTATTTACTTAGTCATATATGATTTACAAATGACGTCATAACGTATTTGAAATATTAGATTTAACAAAGTGTTGTTATGACGTTAAATTAAAAACCGTTTTTGTAAAACATAAAAGAAGGTATGTAATAAATACAGAACTTCACATACGTTGTTTTCGCGTCCTATTTATGGCGCTCGTTTATTTTGAGAAAGAATATACCACTCGACCGCTACGCGGTCTCGTGATATATATTCTTGCGCAAAATAAACTCGTGCGTATGTATACAATTGCTACTTGCCACCGTTGGTTTCGTTTTATTGCATTGGTAATAAAGTTAAGTATGCCAAGTACTAGGCTTTTTAAACCAATACCTACACTATAAGGGTTTAACCCTTCAAATTAGATAGCTAGGCTAGTTTAACTCCCCCTCCGTCATTGTATTCAATGCTATACAAGGACGGAGGGTGATGGGTGGTCATGAATGACCGTTGAACTCACTAGAATAGGGACTTAAGACAATAGGTACAACCTTAACACAAAACTAGGATTCACACACAGACTACACGCTCACTGCATCAGTACACAGGGTGCATTGACTAATGATAACAATGCACCCGCCCCCATTTAATGGCCCAGCACGTACTCTAATAAGGAACCGGACAAAAGAATACCGGTTCCGAGTACACAATTGCAATGCACCCGGGGGAAGCTGAACAAAAGAATATCAGCCTTCCCCACCCAAACCCCCAATATTTGCTGCTGGTAACAACTTGGTACTTGGTGATGGAATGGAATGGAAACTCGTTTAACGTGCCCATATCCACGAAGGTTCAGGCACGCCTACCACGGATCCGACCTCTGACTTCGCTATTGGAGGGTTCCGTGGCATGAGGGGGTGGGGGGGGGGGGGAGAGGCAGTTGAGATGATAGGGATAATTTTTGAAAATTTGGATGGTAAGACCAGTGTTCTAAATTAAAAAAAGCAAAAAACAATTACATTAATATATAGAATTTAAATATTTTTGAAGCACCGAAAAAAGGGGTAAAAATAATAAAATATTAATCTTGGGTAGTCAGGATATAGAAGTTAACAATTAAATTAATTGGTGCAAATTTAAGTCGGGCTGGCCAAAAATAATAAGATAATATTACAATAAATTTATTAAACTCTATAAAACGTATGCTATATAATTACTAATTAATAGCCCTGGAGGTTAAGGATTCGCAAAGGGGGGGGGGGGGGGGGGCTTCGAGCCCAATCAGTTCCGCGGTTCAACAAGCGGGTAGGCCCAGGTCAGCTGGACCGGATGGAAGTGCCGAGGAAGGGAGGCCTCCTACCAGGCAATCTACCGGTCGAAACCGCCTTCGCCCTACCGCACCCAAAAGCACCCTACCACGGCGTCCCCCCCCCCCCCATCCCGACCACCCCCAAGTTGTCCATACAGCAAGTAAGGGCTTTATTCACTATGGTTATGATAAGGGAAGGAAGGGAGGGAATGATAGGGAAGGAATGATGATGATGGTGTAAAGCCCGCCAGCCGCCGTCCAGAAAGTTGGTGGAAACGTATCTGATGGTGAAGTTGGTGGATTGATGATTGGTGACTGGTCCCGAGGTGTCCTCTAGGAGTTCCTCCAGCATCCGTGAGCATTATATCCGAAGGGATGCGCCACCTATACGGATGACAAAGTCATTGCTATATAAGCCTCAGGGTCACCCGAGTAACCACTATTCGTAAAACGGGTGTCCCTGAGTATTGGCCAGGCTATCTTTTTTTATTATATTGGTAGTTGGTCGATCAAGTTGGTGATGCCACGACCAGAAGCGGTCAGGCCCTTTATAAGGGCCCTATGGGCAACCTAGGGAGACACCACAGCATCGTAGAGGTCTAAAATTAACGAGCTATTCTCGATTCACTAATATCAAAACCTATATTAGCTCGGCCATTTACCTTTCGACCGACCGTTCAAAATTGCGCCAAATTCCCTCAATCAAAATTGCGCACCCTTTTCTCTTTGGCATTGAACTGCTCCATTCAAATTCCATAGCACCACCACCACCCCCACCCACCTGCTACCGATTTGATCGGGCTGCTGGTGCTCCCTTGCACCTGTCAGTGCAGGCGGTCTCTCCTCTCCCCTCCCCCACCTTTCCTGTCATGGACGGAGGAGCCGGCCAAGGTCGGCTCTTGTGCCCACGACAGGCGTGCGCTACAACAGCTTGTTCTGAATGTGCACGTAAAACCCTATGACATGACATGACAAACTCGTGCAATAGGAAGCGAAAACAACGTATGTGAAGTTCTGTATATTTATGATACAATACGTAACATATTCAATAAAATTACACAACTAAAGGTCTGTGGCATCAAATGAAACAAATGGAAACAAATGATATTTTAGACACAGTAGCTGGCGACCATTTAGTTGTGTTTTTCGCATACTTTACATACAGTCCTCTCTATATTATATAAACAAGGGAAGGCTAGAGGACACTCAAGCTAATAATATGTTTTATATATATATATATATACGATCTGCCCAACCCACCAACCAGACTTATAACCAGACATACACCACCAGCTATTTGTATTCGGTTTTAAGTTACTTAAGTTCGTTGACTATCATCACACCCACCTAGTTCAGAATTGGACTAAGAAATGTTACTATAGCGGTAAATACATAGATTTAACGGTAAATATAACATCAATAGGGCAACAATAGCATTCCAAATGTTCAAGAGTAATTTATATGCCCGGCTAGCTCAGTCGGTAGAGCACGAGACTCTTAATCTCGGGGTCGTGGGTTCGAGCCCCACGTTGGGCTTATCTTTTTATTATTATGACAATCAAAAATAACTAAAATATGACACATGTGGTCGAAAACAACAAAAACCACAAGCAAAAAAAAAAAAAAAAAAAAAAAAAAAGGACCAATAAACCCAAAAAATTAAACAAAAGACTCATACAAAAAATTAAGTATAGGTCTACAGGGCTCAGATCTTGTAGCGTTAGCTGAAAAGAAACATACTACAGGTAATAATGTGACGTCACATCATTGTTTGTACGTCATTGTCGACAACGTCATAATGACATTTATGATACAATACGTGGCGTATTCAATAAAATGACACAATATATTTTTCATATCGCATACCTTTAAAATTTTAGAACTATGTAAATCGACCAGGTAACACCGTCACGGAACTATATTTATTGACATGTAAATAAACAAACAAAAAAACGTACTACAGCGACACTCCAGAATTGTCGTATGCATTCATAACCACCAAAACAAAACATTTCAATAACAACTTTGCACTGAAAGTTGTCAAACCTTCTGAAACACAAAGCACACAACCCGACCAAAACAACAACAACAAACAAGAAAAGAAAAAAGAAAGAAAAAGAGAAGCAACAGCAACAAACAAACAAAAAACCAAACCAAAACAAACTAACAAAAACCAGAAAACAAAATAAAACATCAACAACAAACAACAAACAAAACAAAACAAAAAAACATACACAAAAAAGCAACAATAACAAAGAGCAAAAAAAATAACTAACTAACTAACTAACTGATTGACCAACAAAAAAATATATACCCCCCCCCCCCCCAAAAAAAAAAAAAAAAAAAACCCAGTCATTAGTTTAAAAAAAATGTTATGCATTTATAGTTTATTTTTATGTAAGTACATATAGGCTAGCTATATTCAAAACGAAGTCATTTTCGTTCAAAAAGATACCGCGTCATGTAACAGCTAGGTTTCGTTTTGCATAGGGGCGTCGTGTTTCTTCGTGCAGCGTTGGTACTGGTTAACAACATTAAGTATAATGCCATGATTGGACACAGAATAATCAAACTAAAGGTCTGTGCCATCAGATTTAGGAAACAAATTATATATTAGACACAGTAGGTGCCGACCATTTGTTAGTCTTATTTTCCGCATTAATTACATAGAGTCCTCTCTATATTATATAAACAGGAGACAGCTAGAGGACACACGAGGTAATATTATATATATAGAACGATGGAAGTACTCCATCTGCCCCCCCCCCCCCCCCCCGACACCTCCCCCCCCCCCCCCCCCCCGTTATTTGTGTTCTGTTCTAAATTATTTTCTTCTCCTTTTTCAAGAGGTTATTCGTTGGTTGACCAATATCACTACCACCTTGTTCAAAATGTTATTATACCGGTATTTAACTTTAATAAAATTAAATAAATAATAAAATAAATAAGGCAATAGCCTCTATTAGAAATTCGACCGGCCTCGGTGGCGTCGTGGTTAGGCCATCGGTCTACAGGTTGGTAGGTACTGAGTTCGGATCCCAGTCGAGGCATGGGATTTTTAATCCAGATACCGACTCCAAACCCTGAGTGAGTGCTCCGCAAGGCTCAATGGGTAGGTGTAAACCACTTGCACCGACCAGTGCTCCATAACTGGTTCAACAAAGGCCATGGTTTGTGCTATCCTGCCTGTGGGAAGCGCAAATAAAAGATCCCTTGCTGCTAATCGGAAAGAGTAGCCCATGTAGTGGCGACAGCGGGTTTCCTCTCAAAATCTCTGTGGTCCTTAACCATATGTCTGACGCCATATAACCGTAAATAAAATGTGTTGAGTGCGTCGTTAAATAAAATATTTCTTTCTTTCTTTTTGTTAGAAATTCGCGAGAAAAAATATGCAGAGTTACGTCCCCTAACCACTAACCACTTCCGGCGCGTTCCGATTACTTCAGAGATCGCCGATGGCCACAGTTGTTTGTGAATCTTCAGCTGGGATTTATGCATGCCAGTCCTGGCATCATAAATGTCCCCAGCTATGCTTTAAAAATAAAGAATGATACAGGTAAAAATTAAGGTCATATCATTTATTTAATGTAATCAATATTTTCATATACAATATTGCGCTGAATTAGGACACCCGAACCCTGCTGTAGGGACAATAAGTAAACTATTATAAAATTGATAAATAAAAAATAAAGGCTCCAGAGGGATTCGAACACTCGACCTTCTGCTTACAAGGCAGACGCTCTAACCAACTGAGCTATAGAGCCTTGCTTGCTTTCTTTAGCTTGCACATGACTACTAGTTCAAATCAAATTATAGGAATTTACTAACCAGCTGATACATGATATGACCAGTCCTGTCACACGTGTCACCAAATGCACGCATAGCCATGTTTAATCCGCTATTTAATGTTAGGTGCACATTAAATTTTAACCCGGTGAATTTTAATATGATAATATGCTTCTATCGTTCAGCAATCACTTCGCATACAGGCCACTTCTCCAATGCACACCCACTTATTGTCCCTACAACAGGGTCCGGGTGCCCTAATTGTATATATTTATACAACATTAACAAGTAAAGGTTATTCAATCATTCCTTTCTTCAACTTATTTTCGTGCTTATATCCAATTAAAGTTCAAGCACGCTGTCCTGGGCACACATTTCAGCTGTTTGGGCTGTGTGTCCATGACAGAGGTTTAGTTGTTAGTGAGAGAGTGGTCTTACACCTACCCATGGAGTCGTTAAAACTCGCTCTCTAGTCTAGGCAGTTATGTAAATTTGTAATTTTTTTTTGCTCAAGTCAGTAAAATGTATTTCTTTTTATTCTTAAGACTATCCAGAATTAGAAATCCATTGGTAGCATTTTTTTTCAGTCATTTGATCATGGCGGCCATCTTGAAATTCAAAATGGCCATCATTTTGGAATATTTTACATATATTTTGATCCCCAGTTAACACAGAAACACAATTCTTGTATCTATTTATATTTATGAGAGCAATGAACTCGCTGATAACATTTTATTTAGTCATTTGGGTATAATTCCAATCTCTAAAAATCCCTTTATTATAAACCCTTGGATTGGTCAAATTCGTATCACGTGACAATAAAAACTGGCATTCATAGCACCATGAATCTCAGTTTAGCACTATTTTTGGCTATACAGCCGGAACTAATTTATTGATGGCATTTTTGTAGTCATCCAATCGTGACAGCCATCTTGAAATTCAAAATGACCACCATTTTAATGTATTTTTCATATATCGTAACTTCCGGTTAAGGCAGAATCACAATTATTTTTGTATGTACATTTTTAGGATCAATGAATTAAAGGGCAACATTAACAAGTAAAGGTTATCCAATCAATGAATCATTCCTTCAACTAATTTTCGTGCTTATATCCAATTAAAGTTCAGAGAGAGGAAACCCGCTGTCGCCACTTCATGGGCTACTCTTTTCGATTTGCAGCAAGGGATATTTTATATGCACCATCCCACAGACAGGACAGTACACACCATGGCCTTTGTTACACCAGTTGTGGAGCACTGGTTGGAAAGAGAAATAGCCCAATGGGTCCACCGACGGGGATCGATACTAGACCGACCGCGCATCAAGCGAACGCTTTACCAACTGGGCTATGTCCCGCCTCGATACGTCAATAACGTAGGAAGGGATCTGACTCAGTCGGTAGGGCGCTCGTCTGGTGTATTTGGGGTCATAGGATCAAATCACCTCGGTGGACCGAGTCTCTGACTGAGTTTTCTCTCGTCTCAACCAGCGCCTCACTGCCAGTATATCAAAGGTCGTGTTATATGCCGTCCTGTGTGTGGAAAGACTATATAAAAGATTCCTTGCTGCTAATGAACCATTTTAATGGGTTTTCTCTGAAGACTGACATCCAATGCTTTAGTGGTGTTATTAAATAAAACAACAAACTCGTGACATATTGAATTTAAATATGCTCTAGTGGTGTCGTTAAACAAACGCACTTTAAAAAACCCCACTTTTTTATATTTAAGTAGCTAAACCAAAACAACAAAAACCAAGCCCAACGTGGGGCACAAACCCACGACCCGGAGATTAAGAGTCTCGTGCTCTACCGACTGAGATAGCCGGGCAGATGACATATCTTGTACTATAAACTCTATCGAATAATGGGTTTGTTGGTTCTATTTGATACATGTGTTTGCTCGTTCGTAAAATATTAGTAATGATCATGTAAAAGTCGAATTAACTTACAGTTACAAGCACGCCTCATGATAACTCGTTTACGTAGGAAAAATACAAACAGCAGCTCATGTGCCTTGTAGAAGAGGAATGCTAGTTTTTGTCTGAATGAATCGAAAATAACCGAATCTGGATAACAACGTTTATTCATATTTGGGGATCAGGGGCCAAAGCATCGTAAGTTTACGTCTGCGACTAGCAGTTTTACCGAGCATACATTTACACGTGTTTGTCATCTATTACATGCAGAAAATAATTATTATTAATTACATTATTATGGAGCATTTTAAGGACGAAAATAAATGAATTATGTGTATTTCTAACTATATTTGTTGTACTATAACAGCAGTAAGAATTGTGGTTTTGTCGTAGATTGACGCTTACGTGCAAAACTAGGGTTACGATGTTTTGTTAAATTGCCTTTTTTGAAGGTGCAGGCAAAAAAACAAAAACAAAAACGGAACCATTTGCGTTGTCAAAAACGGAACCAAATTGGCTATAACGGCTTGCTATAAATATGAGATGATGCCATTTGTTAATTGTATGTTTAAGCCAGTGAGTATCTGTTTGTGAGATGGGGTGGGTTTGAGAGATCGTGAGAGATGGTGACTAAACGTGTCTTCTTAAGCAGAAAAGAATTTCTATTTTGTACATTAAAGGAGCTCAGTCACGGATTTAGTGGGCCTTGTTTCTCTAAATATGCATTATAAATGAAACTTACATTCATTTGGAATACCAAACCTAGTTATTGTATGATCCAAAATATTTTAATTGAACTACGATGGAGGGATACGCTTATTTGTTAAAATTTGGAGCTCTTCTTGTGATGAGACATGAAAAATACGGAAAAATCACATCTCTGCTCTCCAAATAGCCGTTGTTTTTCTCACAATTATGAACAGTACCCATAATTCAATTTTTTTTTAATAATAAAATATCAATAATAAGTGTGATATGGTGGTTATGTAGATGGTTCAATAAAGTACTTTTAGGTACAAATCAAATGTATATATTGTCATATAATACCTTGTTGGGTAAATAATTAGGTCAACCATCTGTGACAGAGCGCGTTTAATACTATATATTTCTTTTCCGTTCAGGAAAAAACCTCAAAAAACCCCCAACTAAACAAAAAACATGATCCGCAAACTTATATAAGAACGGCTTCGCCGATTCACAGTTTGTGGGTGATTGTTTTTGGTTCATACCCCAATACGCCTGTAAAACAAATAATAGACAATCCATAAACAAAATTAATAATACAAATATCACTCCCAACGTGGGGCTCGAACCCACGACCCCGAGATTTAGAGTCTCGTGCTCTACCGACTGAGCTAGCCGGGAATAAAAGTTCTTTGTGCCATATTTAGCATTCTATTTCTTTCTTTCTTTTTTTCTGGCGAGAAGTTGCTCAGTGATATTTAGAGCGTTTGCCCTGATGCATTGCGTTCTCGGTCCATGATCGATCCCCGTCGGTCGGTCCATTCATTGACGTACGGACTCTGATTTGCGTAGGGGAGAAGGCTGATTTTTGCCAGAATGAAACGAAATTACTGCCAAACAGTTAGTATATAAGGATACAAACTAATCACTACGCATTATTGCATGGATTGTAATTAATTTTCAGGGTAGAATGATGGAAATGGGCTACATGGTAAAAAGGCCTCAGGTTAGCACATTTTGCCAGAATATAGGCCTATCTATCGGGGTTTTTCCCGAATTTAAGGTATTGCTCATAACCGTATATTTTAATTGAACTACGATCGAGGGATACGCTTAGTTTTTAAAATTTGGATCTCTTCTTGTGATGAGACATGAAAAATACGGAAAAACAGACTCGTAGTGATGAGGCTATATATACGACAACCGTATAACGTATTTTTGGATTTTATATCAACGATCGCCGTGTATAGAGACTTGGAAAATGAGGGCCGGCTATATACATGACAAATAATAAAAAATATATTATTTCATGACGAAAATAACCGCGAATACGCTGAAATAAAATAATAAACAGTCGGAACATAAACTCACCATTTATTATTATTATAGTTGTTATTATTATTATTATTATCAGGCGCGTGTGCAAATTATTTTGACTGGTTCACAAAGTGGTATTTCGGTTTTAATGTATAGCGTAAAAAAACAGTGTACTGTTGCAAGTTTTGTCGTCCAAAGGTTGGCTAATTATTACTTAACCCAGTTGAATCCAGTTCTACATGCAGGGACAAGTTCAGACTGCCGTTTGTGCGTGTGTGCACGCACGTTAATCTTGCATTTTTATAGCCAAAACTCCTCCAGATAAAACACCGCCCCTCCACCCCAAAAAGGTAGTAGTAGGCTAATAATAATAATAATAATAGTAGTAGTAGTAGTAGTAGTAGTAGTAGTAGTAGTAGTATAATAGGAATTGTGTATTATTATTATTACTATTACATGTATTATAATGTTGGTAAAATCACGTCACGGTGGGGTGGGGTGGGGGGGGGGCAGTTGTTACAAAAATATTACATAAATTTAGAGGGGGACCCGGGAGTGGTCTCAGATTTACTAGTAGCCTATAAAAAAAATGTATTTTGAGTTTTATTGCCCCATGCAATTTTGAGCATTTGAAATGTGACTAAATACAGCAAAATAACCTTTTAGTCATATTTATTTACGGTAAAATTGACTTTTTTTTACAAAACTTACGTAAGCAGCCTCAAAATTGCAATCAGTGAAAAATTATTAAGTTCTAGCCCTGTTGTTAGTTTGTGTACTGTCCGTAGTTAGTTTCTCTTTCAGTTAATCTACCTCAGCCGCTGATAATTTGTAATTGTTATTTTTATTTATTCATCATCATTATTATTATTATTTTATTATTATTATTATTTATAATTTATAATTAATTTTTTGTTAGTACTGTAGGGACAATATGACGCTATTCATATATCTATGGAAAACGTACACAAAAGGGTCCGACTAAATTCATATACTCCCCCACCCCCTAACATTTCAGAAAATGCAGTGTTCGTACAGTACTTGGTATGTATTCCTCCTGTTCCAGATGGTTCGGTAATATGGATCAATCAAATACATGTACTTATTTACCGCCTATATACATTTTTGCTGTGAATATAGCCAGCCCTCGTTAGTGGAGACTATAGACACGGCCTTCGTATATATAGTCACAGCGTATATAAACATGTAACAATTCCTATCCCAAGTCAGCTGTTATGGCATATTTTGTATAATAATGAATTTTACAAGGTAGAAAATGACGGTGTTTGTGATCCAGATGTTTAGACTTTTTCGCGTACGACTAACGATAAATTTACCTATGGATGCAAAGGCCTAACTAGTCGGGATTGTTGACGTTTAACATGCTTCTGTTACTAAAATAAATTAATGTATAAGCTTATTATCATTCAGTACATGTTTTTATTATTTTTTAATAACTTATTTTCCTTGGGTTTTTTTCTCTTTACCCTACGCCGCAGAGGACGGCCAAGCGTTCTCGTTACACGAGCTTGGTAAATCGTTTTGGCACTGCGGTTATTCGGGGAATGCCCGTCACGTGACTCAAAATAATACGTCACATCTCTTCTCTCCAAATAGCCGTTATTTTTCTCAGAATTATTATGGACCGTACCCATAATTCAATTATTTTTATAAAATATCAATAATAAGTGTGATATGGTGGTTATGTAGATGGTTCAA
>NC_054707.1:34136193-34165358 GCF_016097555.1 Gigantopelta aegis | reverse complement strand
TACTAGCATTTTTACTATATTACACAATTACTACGACATTATAATTGTAACTTAACATAATAAATCAAGAGTTCTTCACAACAGGTATGTTCCTTTGTGGTTATTCGTGGTTACTCGTGTCACTCGTGGTTACATTGGCTTGTAGTCCGACTGGTCTCTGAACTTGTGTATTTTGCGACTGACGGCGTATCCTATTACGACTCCAGTCACAATGGCTGCCAAGCAGCACGCCACCGCGATGGGAATAATGTAACTTTCCTTCGTCTTCTCAACGGGAAGTGCATCCTTGCACACGTAGGCTAAAGAAGATAAAATATCACATGACAGACCCGTAGGAACCCGGGGGAGGGTATGCCTTCGGGTCTGCGTGAGATAAAAGATAAAAGATAAAAACTTTATTGCATATAAACATTCCACATACGGAACTGGATACAAAACATATGCATAAACAAGAAACAAACAAAATGACTAAATAAGGACTAATTATGGGCAATACACATATAATCGTGAACAAATTTGCATACCGCACCAGCACAGGCTGGATTTTGGTTTTGCATAATATATATAAATTTTTCTTACATACTCATACTTTTAAATAGGTAATTATGGAAAGTTAGATATGCATATAATTTGACACGTTGACTATTATATTTCTTACATATTATGATATGATGGTATTCATCTTCAATTACATTGCAGTGGTCACATAAACGTTCTTCCACTGGAGTGAAGGGTTTAACAATTCTATAAAATATATTCTAAATAAGCATATCGATGATATGTTTCACCTTCAGCCATGACGCGACAAACGCTATTAGCGAATCTTGTCATGGCCGCGAGAATATGTTGACGGTCTGTAATCTTTTGTCTTACCAATCAAAATCTGCTCTTCTCGTATGGTATATTAATTAAGAAACATTATAATGAACTTTGTTTTGTTTAACGACACCTCTAGAGCACATTGATTAGTATTATAATCACACTCAACTAGTTTTTAATGATCACGTGGCGAAAATAGTATCTTCATTGTCCGACTGAACCCAGAATGAAGGTAAGAACATTTTATATTTATTTTAAGAGTCCATCAAGAAGTGTCGGGAAATCGTTTTATTTTAGTTTTGCTATAAGAAGAATGAGAAGATCACATTTCTTCCAAATTTGCTACTATACAAATTATGTATAATTAATATGGATGGATTTCAGACCATTTATTTTCGTATTGCAATATAGCCTATTGCGATATATGTTTGAGCAGGCACGGCGGAAGCAAGTAGAGATGGAAGTGGGCTGAGAGCGAGGACGCAAAGTAAAGTTTCTAGTGTGTTCGTGGGGTATACCTGCATTATACAAGTAAAATTCATCTCTGCATTAAGATTTATTACCAATAATATGTTTGATTCAGACTAATTATTTGGTACGCGGCATATATGAAGAAATGATACAATACAATGATAATTAGGCAGGAATTTAACATGCTGGGTTTGAATTGCATTTGGAATTTAGATTATGTTGACAACAGATGTTATATTATTATTAAAGAAAGAATATGCGACACATTTAAGCAACTCTGTTATAGCAGGACAATTACAACATCCAAAGGATATTTTTACCAGCATTTATTAAACGAGTTCAAATTACAGTCTTACCTTAAATTAACAATAGATGAGCGATGTTTAAAGGAAATATGCAGAATCAGAATATGTGCTCATAATTTAAATATAGAATCTGGCCGATATCGTAACATCGAAAGATCAGAAAGAAAGTGTACAATTTGTAATACAAATGTTATAGAAGATGAATACCATTTTATAATGCAATGCCCACAATACAAAGATTTGCGAAATAAGTACATAAAAATGTATTATCACAGGCGGCCAAGTGTTTTTCTATTTATACAGTTGTTAATTACAAGTAACAAAAAAGAACTTAATAACCTAGGAAAATATCTAGTACAAGCAAACAAAATTAGAGATCAGCTATTACAGTAAGTATTTTTTTTTTTTTTTTTTTTTTTGGTGTTTGTTTTAGTATCCCTAATTACTTTTAAGAAAACCATACCCACCATTTTTGTGCACATGTATATATTGTATATATATATTTGTTTTGTATATATGCTGATGAGTTGTAAAACTTAAAGCTAATAAAGAATTGAATTGAACTGAAGACGCCCCCCCTCCCCTGCTCCGCCGTGCCTGTTGAGTATTGCGATATGTATGAAAGATAGTAGAATATTAATTTAAATTACTATTGTTAGTTGCTGTACTGTTATCGTTATAGATATGTTGGAAATATTCGGGACACTGACAAACCAGACACAATTCAGGCCAGACTGGCTGAACGATAACCGGGATTAAAATATTTTGTTAAAGATATTTCGAAAATAAAGTGAATGAACGCAACTTAACCAATGAAGTGCACCCTTTGTGATCACCATCTGTGCGGCGGCATACAGTGCGGCTCTGCCGATTAGCTGGCCCAATTGTTCAAAAGATTAATCCTGGGACCCTAGTCTATTATTATTGGTTTTCAATTATGTTTCCACAAATAAAAAAACAAACAAAAAACCCTTTAGATTTGATTGTGTATGGATACTTTTGGCTGTTCTAAATCAAATATCAATATTATGTCTTCAGTTAATATTAATATTGATTCAGTTCTTGATTTGGAAAATGTCTTATAATCACTGATTAAGCTAATTAACACTTGAACAACTAGTGATGGTCATGAGACGTGTAACTGCAGGGGCGGCACAGTGTAACAAATAGTGATACGGCTCGTGGTTGCCAGACTCGCCTTTCAAATTACTTGTAAGGACATTTTCACAGATATAACAAATACACCCCCCCCCCCCCCCCCCGACACACACACACAGACACACACACGCCGTCCCTGAACTGTGTGAGGTTAGGCCAATCCAAATTACAAACAACCAGACCTTGGTGTCGTTACCGTTGTAAATTGTTCAAAATCTCTTTAAATACACTGTAAGTTAAAGCGCGTTTTGTTTAACAACACCACCACTAGAGTACACTGATTTATTAATGATCAGCTACTGGGTGTCAAACATTTGATAATTCTTACAAATAGTCTTAGACCAAACCCGTTATATTTTCCCATTAGCACCAATGGATCCTTTATCTGCAATTCCCAAAGACATGACAGCACATACCATGATCTTTGATATACCAGTTGTGGAGCACTGGTTGACAAGAGAAAAACAATAAGAGAATGAATTTCGGTCCTACGACGCTAGCAGCTCGGGCGAGTGATATACCATCTAGGCTAGATCTCACCATTACGTTGCATGGGAAGACTTGGACAGACTCGAGACCGAAAACATCCAGGCTTCCCAACCTTGACTCGGTCAGCCTGTGCGCGGGATAACACGTGTATAAATGTATGTTTTAAAAAGACTACAGACATAAGATAATTATCAGTTTTGTCGGTCTCTTATCATGGCAGTACCTAATGAGAGCGAGGCAATTGTTCCTCGATAAACACAAAATATTGCCACTTTTAACTTAAAGGTACCCTTTTTATCTAATTGGACACGATCCTATATGAGCTCTAATTCCTTTTGAGTGCACCCATTCCTGTTGCATTCGGAGCTGGGTACGGCCCTGTTTTGTGTTACACATTATTGGGCTGCTAACATATCATGTGCTCACTGCAACTGATCGAGTTCTAGCTAGTGTTTGTTATAGCTACTAGTACTTACAGAGTGTGGTAAACATCCAAACCTACCTTCTGACAATGTTAAACTTCCAAACCTACCTTCTGACAATGTGTCACCCTTGATCAGAAAGGGATGTGGATGTTAACAGACTACGTGTTCACTATATTTCGTTATAGCTACTAGTACTTACAGAGTGTGTTAAACATCCAAACCTACCTTCTGAGAATGTTAAACATTCAATCCTACCTTCTGAGAATGTTAAACATTCAAACCTACCTTCTGAGAATGTTAAACATCCAAACCTACCTTCTGAGAATGTTAAACATTCAAACCTACCTTCTGAGAATGTTAAACATCCAAACCTACATTCTGAGAATGTTACACATTCAAACCTACCTTCTGAGAATGTGTTGCCCTTGTCATTACTCTTATATCTGATAATACGTGTATGAACTAAACAGCCGCACCGGCCTTCTTAGACATGCTAGTCATCACTCTTGTTGGGACTGTAATACGTGTCACGAACAGCGTCACGTTGTGCTTCATAGACATCTCAGCGTCCACTGTAAGCAACCACACCAGCCTCTTAGACATGCTAGTCATTACTCTTATATCTGATAATACGTGTATGAACTAAACAGCCACACCGGCCTTCTTAGACATGCTGGTCATCACTCTTGTATCTGATAATACGTGTATGAACTAAACAGCCACACCAGCCTTCTTAGACATGCTAGTCATCACTCTTGTATCTGATAATACGTGTATGAACTAAACAGCCACACCGGCCTTCTTAGACATGCTAGTCATCACTCTTGTATCTGATAATACGTGTATGAACTAAACAGCCACACCAGCCTTCTTATACATGCTAGTCATTACTCTTGTATCTGAATATACGTGTATGAACTAAACAGCCACACTTATATCTGATAATACGTGTATGAACTAAACAGCCACACCGGCCTTCTTAGACATGCTAGTCATCACTCTTGTATCTGATAATACGTGTATGAACTAAACAGCCACACCAGCCTTCTTAGACATGCTAGTCATCACTCTTGTATCTGATAATACGTGTATGAACTAAACAGCCACACCAGCCTTCTTAGACATGCTAGCCATCACTCTTTTATCTGATAATACGTGAATGAACTAAACAGCCACACCGGCCTTCTTAGACATGCTAGCCATCACTCTTTTATCTGATAATACGTGAATGAACTAAACAGCCACACCGGCCTTCTTAGACATGCTAGTCATCACTCTTGTATCTGATAATACGTGAATGAACTAAACAGCCACACCGGCCTTCTTAGACATGCTAGCCATCACTCTTTTATCTGATAATACGTGAATGAACTAAACAGCCACACCGGCCTTCTTAGACATGCTAGTCATCACTCTTGTATCTGATAATACGTGAATGAACTAAACAGCCACACCGGCCTTCTTAGACATGCTAGTCATCACTCTTGTATCTGATAATACGTGTATGAACTAAACAGCCACACCGGCCTTCTTAGACATGCTAGTCATCACTCTTGTATCTGATAATACGTGTATGAACTAAACAGCCACACCAGCCTTCTTAGACATGCTAGCCATCACTCTTTTATCTGATAATAATATGTGTATGAACTAAACAGCCACACCGGCCTTCTTAGACATGCTAGTCATCACTCTTTTATCTGATAATACGTGAATGAACTAAACAGCCACACCGGCCTTCTTAGACATGCTAGTCATCACTCTTGTATCTGATAATACGTGAATGAACTAAACAGCCACACCGGCCTTCTTAGACATGCTAGTCATCACTCTTGTATCTGATAATACGTGTATGAACTAAACAGCCACACCAGCCTTCTTAGACATGCTAGTCATCACTCTTGTATCTGATAATACGTGTATGAACTAAACAGCCACACCGGCCTTCTTAGACATGCTAGTCATCACTCTTGTATCTGATAATACGTGTATGAACTAAACAGCCACACCAGCCTTCTTAGACATGCTAGTCATCACTCTTGTATCTGATAATACGTGTATGAACTAAACAGCCACACCAGCCTTCTTAGACATGCTAGTCATCACTCTTGTATCTGATAATACGTGTATGAACTAAACAGCCACACCGGCCTTCTTAGACATGCTAGTCATCACTCTTGTATCTGATAATACGTGTATGAACTAAACAGCCACACCGGCCTTCTTAGACATGCTAGTCATCACTCTTGTATCTGATAATACGTGTATGAACTAAACAGCCACACCGGCCTTCTTAGACATGCTAGTCATCACTCTTGTATCTGATAATACGTGTATGAACTAAACAGCCACACCAGCCTTCTTAGACATGCTAGTCATCACTCTTGTATCTGATAATACGTGTATGAACTAAACAGCCACACCAGCCTTCTTAGACATGCTAGTCATCACTCTTGTATCTGATAATACGTGTATGAACTAAACAGCCACACCGGCCTTCTTAGACATGCTAGTCATCACTCTTGTATCTGATAATACGTGTATGAACTAAACAGCCACACCAGCCTTCTTAGACATGCTAGTCATCACTCTTGTATCTGATAATACGTGTATGAACTAAACAGTATGAACTAAACAGCCACACCGGCCTTCTTAGACATGCTAGTCATCACTCTTGTATCTGATAATACGTGTATGAACTAAACAGCCACACCAGCCTTCTTAGACATGCTAGTCATCACTCTTGTATCTGATAATACGTGTATGAACTAAACAGCCACACCGGCCTTCTTAGACATGCTAGTCATCACTCTTGTATCTGATAATACGTGTATGAACTAAACAGCCACACCGGCCTTCTTAGACATGCTAGTCATCACTCTTGTATCTGATAATACGTGTATGAACTAAACAGCCACACCAGCCTTCTTAGACATGCTAGTCATCACTCTTGTATCTGATAATACGTGTATGAACTAAACAGCCACACCAGCCTTCTTAGACATGCTAGTCATCACTCTTGTATCTGATAATACGTGTATGAACTAAACAGCCACACCGGCCTTCTTAGACATGCTAGTCATCACTCTTGTATCTGATAATACGTGTATGAACTAAACAGCCACACCGGCCTTCTTAGACATGCTAGTCATCACTCTTGTATCTGATAATACGTGTATGAACTAAACAGCCACACCAGCCTTCTTAGACATGCTAGTCATCACTCTTGTATCTGATAATACGTGTATGAACTAAACAGCCACACCGGCCTTCTTAGACATGCTAGTCATCACTCTTGTATCTGATAATACGTGTATGAACTAAACAGCCACACCGGCCTTCTTAGACATGCTAGTCATCACTCTTGTATCTGATAATACGTGTATGAACTAAACAGCCACACCGGCCTTCTTAGACATGCTAGTCATCACTCTTGTATCTGATAATACGTGTATGAACTAAACAGCCACACCGGCCTTCTTAGACATGCTAGTCATCACTCTTGTATCTGATAATACGTGTATGAACTAAACAGCCACACCAGCCTTCTTAGACATGCTAGTCATCACTCTTGTATCTGATAATACGTGTATGAACTAAACAGCCACACCAGCCTTCTTAGACATGCTAGTCATCACTCTTGTATCTGATAATACGTGTATGAACTAAACAGCCACACCAGCCTTCTTAGACATGCTAGTCATCACTCTTGTATCTGATAATACGTGTATGAACTAAACAGCCACACCAGCCTTCTTAGACATGCTAGTCATCACTCTTGTATCTGATAATACGTGTATGAACTAAACAGCCACACCGGCCTTCTTAGACATGCTAGTCATCACTCTTGTATCTGATAATACGTGTATGAACTAAACAGCCACACCAGCCTTCTTAGACATGCTAGTCATCACTCTTGTATCTGATAATACGTGTATGAACTAAACAGCCACACCAGCCTTCTTAGACATGCTAGTCATCACTCTTGTATCTGATAATACGTGTATGAACTAAACAGCCACACCAGCCTTCTTAGACATGCTAGTCATCACTCTTGTATCTGATAATACGTGTATGAACTAAACAGCCACACCAGCCTTCTTAGACATGCTAGTCATCACTCTTGTATCTGATAATACGTGTATGAACTAAACAGCCACACCGGCCTTCTTAGACATGCTAGTCATCACTCTTGTATCTGATAATACGTGTATGAACTAAACAGCCACACCGGCCTTCTTAGACATGCTAGTCATCACTCTTGTATCTGATAATACGTGTATGAACTAAACAGCCACACCGGCCTTCTTAGACATGCTAGTCATCACTCTTGTATCTGATAATACGTGTATGAACTAAACAGCCACACCGGCCTTCTTAGACATGCTAGTCATCACTCTTGTATCTGATAATACGTGTATGAACTAAACAGCCACACCAGCCTTCTTAGACATGCTAGTCATCACTCTTGTATCTGATAATACGTGTATGAACTAAACAGCCACACCAGCCTTCTTAGACATGCTAGTCATCACTCTTGTATCTGATAATACGTGTATGAACTAAACAGCCACACCGGCCTTCTTAGACATGCTAGTCATCACTCTTGTATCTGATAATACGTGTATGAACTAAACAGCCACACCAGCCTTCTTAGACATGCTAGTCATCACTCTTGTATCTGATAATACGTGTATGAACTAAACAGCCACACCAGCCTTCTTAGACATGCTAGTCATCACTCTTGTATCTGATAATACGTGTATGAACTAAACAGCCACACCAGCCTTCTTAGACATGCTAGTCATCACTCTTGTATCTGATAATACGTGTATGAACTAAACAGCCACACCAGCCTTCTTAGACATGCTAGTCATCACTCTTGTATCTGATAATACGTGTATGAACTAAACAGCCACACCAGCCTTCTTAGACATGCTAGTCATCACTCTTGTATCTGATAATACGTGTATGAACTAAACAGCCACACCAGCCTTCTTAGACATGCTAGTCATCACTCTTGTATCTGATAATACGTGTATGAACTAAACAGCCACACCAGCCTTCTTAGACATGCTAGTCATCACTCTTGTATCTGATAATACGTGTATGAACTAAACAGCCACACCGGCCTTCTTAGACATGCTAGTCATCACTCTTGTATCTGATAATACGTGTATGAACTAAACAGCCACACCGGCCTTCTTAGACATGCTAGTCATCACTCTTGTATCTGATAATACGTGTATGAACTAAACAGCCACACCGGCCTTCTTAGACATGCTAGTCATCACTCTTGTATCTGATAATACGTGTATGAACTAAACAGCCACACCAGCCTTCTTAGACATGCTAGTCATCACTCTTGTATCTGATAATACGTGTATGAACTAAACAGCCACACCGCCTTCTTAGCCTTCTTAGACATGCTAGTCATCACTCTTGTATCTGATAATACGTGTATGAACTAAACAGCCACACCGGCCTTCTTAGACATGCTAGTCATCACTCTTGTATCTGATAATACGTGTATGAACTAAACAGCCACACCGGCCTTCTTAGACATGCTAGTCATCACTCTTGTATCTGATAATACGTGTATGAACTAAACAGCCACACCGGCCTTCTTAGACATGCTAGTCATCACTCTTGTATCTGATAATACGTGTATGAACTAAACAGCCACACCAGCCTTCTTAGACATGCTAGTCATCACTCTTGTATCTGATAATACGTGTATGAACTAAACAGCCACACCAGCCTTCTTAGACATGCTAGTCATCACTCTTGTATCTGATAATACGTGTATGAACTAAACAGCCACACCAGCCTTCTTAGACATGCTAGTCATCACTCTTGTATCTGATAATACGTGTATGAACTAAACAGCCACACCGGCCTTCTTAGACATGCTAGTCATCACTCTTGTATCTGATAATACGTGTATGAACTAAACAGCCACACCGGCCTTCTTAGACATGCTAGTCATCACTCTTGTATCTGATAATACGTGTATGAACTAAACAGCCACACCAGCCTTCTTAGACATGCTAGTCATCACTCTTGTATCTGATAATACGTGTATGAACTAAACAGCCACACCAGCCTTCTTAGACATGCTAGTCATCACTCTTGTATCTGATAATACGTGTATGAACTAAACAGCCACACCAGCACCTTCTTAGACATGCCTCACTCTTGTATCTGATAATACGTGTATGAACTAAACAGCCACAGCCTTCTTAGACATGCTAGTCATCACTCTTGTATCTGATAATACGTGTATGAACTAAACAGCCACACCAGCCTTCTTAGACATGCTAGTCATCACTCTTGTATCTGATAATACGTGTATGAACTAAACAGCCACACCAGCCTTCTTAGACATGCTAGTCATCACTCTTGTATCTGATAATACGTGTATGAACTAAACAGCCACACCAGCCTTCTTAGACATGCTAGTCATCACTCTTGTATCTGATAATACGTGTATGAACTAAACAGCCACACCGGCCTTCTTAGACATGCTAGTCATCACTCTTGTATCTGATAATACGTGTATGAACTAAACAGCCACACCAGCCTTCTTAGACATGCTAGTCATCACTCTTGTATCTGATAATACGTGTATGAACTAAACAGCCACACCGGCCTTCTTAGACATGCTAGTCATCACTCTTGTATCTGATAATACGTGTATGAACTAAACAGCCACACTTATATCTGATAATACGTGTATGAACTAAACAGCCACACCGGCCTTCTTAGACATGCTAGTCATCACTCTTGTATCTGATAATACGTGTATGAACTAAACAGCCACACCAGCCTTCTTAGACATGCTAGTCATCACTCTTGTATCTGATAATACGTGTATGAACTAAACAGCCACACCGGCCTTCTTAGACATGCTAGTCATCACTCTTGTATCTGATAATACGTGTATGAACTAAACAGCCACACCGGCCTTCTTAGACATGCTAGTCATCACTCTTGTATCTGATAATACGTGTATGAACTAAACAGCCACACCTTAGACATGCTAGCCTTCTTAGACATGCTAGTCATCACTCTTGTATCTGATAATACGTGTATGAACTAAACAGCCACACCGGCCTTCTTAGACATGCTAGTCATCACTCTTGTATCTGATAATACGTGTATGAACTAAACAGCCACACCGGCCTTCTTAGACATGCTAGTCATCACTCTTGTATCTGATAATACGTGTATGAACTAAACAGCCACACCAGCCTTCTTAGACATGCTAGTCATCACTCTTGTATCTGATAATACGTGTATGAACTAAACAGCCACACCAGCCTTCTTAGACATGCTAGTCATCACTCTTGTATCTGATAATACGTGTATGAACTAAACAGCCACACCGGCCTTCTTAGACATGCTAGTCATCACTCTTGTATCTGATAATACGTGTATGAACTAAACAGCCACACCGGCCTTCTTAGACATGCTAGTCATCACTCTTGTATCTGATAATACGTGTATGAACTAAACAGCCACACCGGCCTTCTTAGACATGCTAGTCATCACTCTTGTATCTGATAATACGTGTATGAACTAAACAGCCACACCAGCCTTCTTAGACATGCTAGTCATCACTCTTGTATCTGATAATACGTGTATGAACTAAACAGCCACACCAGCCTTCTTAGACATGCTAGTCATCACTCTTGTATCTGATAATACGTGTATGAACTAAACAGCCACACCAGCCTTCTTAGACATGCTAGTCATCACTCTTGTATCTGATAATACGTGTATGAACTAAACAGCCACACCGGCCTTCTTAGACATGCTAGTCATCACTCTTGTATCTGATAATACGTGTATGAACTAAACAGCCACACCGGCCTTCTTAGACATGCTAGTCATCACTCTTGTATCTGATAATACGTGTATGAACTAAACAGCCACACCGGCCTTCTTAGACATGCTAGTCATCACTCTTGTATCTGATAATACGTGTATGAACTAAACAGCCACACCAGCCTTCTTAGACATGCTAGTCATCACTCTTGTATCTGATAATACGTGTATGAACTAAACAGCCACACCAGCCTTCTTAGACATGCTAGTCATCACTCTTGTATCTGATAATACGTGTATGAACTAAACAGCCACACCAGCCTTCTTAGACATGCTAGTCATCACTCTTGTATCTGATAATACGTGTATGAACTAAACAGCCACACCAGCCTTCTTAGACATGCTAGTCATCACTCTTGTATCTGATAATACGTGTATGAACTAAACAGCCACACCGGCCTTCTTAGACATGCTAGTCATCACTCTTGTATCTGATAATACGTGTATGAACTAAACAGCCACACCGGCCTTCTTAGACATGCTAGTCATCACTCTTGTATCTGATAATACGTGTATGAACTAAACAGCCACACCGGCCTTCTTAGACATGCTAGTCATCACTCTTGTATCTGATAATACGTGTATGAACTAAACAGCCACACCGGCCTTCTTAGACATGCTAGTCATCACTCTTGTATCTGATAATACGTGTATGAACTAAACAGCCACACCAGCCTTCTTAGACATGCTAGTCATCACTCTTGTATCTGATAATACGTGTATGAACTAAACAGCCACACCAGCCTTCTTAGACATGCTAGTCATCACTCTTGTATCTGATAATACGTGTATGAACTAAACAGCCACACCAGCCTTCTTAGACATGCTAGTCATCACTCTTGTATCTGATAATACGTGTATGAACTAAACAGCCACACCAGCCTTCTTAGACATGCTAGTCATCACTCTTGTATCTGATAATACGTGTATGAACTAAACAGCCACACCAGCCTTCTTAGACATGCTAGTCATCACTCTTGTATCTGATAATACGTGTATGAACTAAACAGCCACACCAGCCTTCTTAGACATGCTAGTCATCACTCTTGTATCTGATAATACGTGTATGAACTAAACAGCCACACCAGCCTTCTTAGACATGCTAGTCATCACTCTTGTATCTGATAATACGTGTATGAACTAAACAGCCACACCAGCCTTCTTAGACATGCTAGTCATCACTCTTGTATCTGATAATACGTGTATGAACTAAACAGCCACACCGCCTTCTTAGACATGCTAGTCATCACTCTTGTATCTGATAATACGTGTATGAACTAAACAGCCACACCAGCCTTCTTAGACATGCTAGTCATCACTCTTGTATCTGATAATACGTGTATGAACTAAACAGCCACACCAGCCTTCTTAGACATGCTAGTCATCACTCTTGTATCTGATAATACGTGTATGAACTAAACAGCCACACCAGCCTTCTTAGACATGCTAGTCATCACTCTTGTATCTGATAATACGTGTATGAACTAAACAGCCACACCAGCCTTCTTAGACATGCTAGTCATCACTCTTGTATCTGATAATACGTGTATGAACTAAACAGCCACACCAGCCTTCTTAGACATGCTAGTCATCACTCTTGTATCTGATAATACGTGTATGAACTAAACAGCCACACCAGCCTTCTTAGACATGCTAGTCATCACTCTTGTATCTGATAATACGTGTATGAACTAAACAGCCACACCGGCCTTCTTAGACATGCTAGTCATCACTCTTGTATCTGATAATACGTGTATGAACTAAACAGCCACACCAGCCTTCTTAGACATGCTAGTCATCACTCTTGTATCTGATAATACGTGTATGAACTAAACAGCCACACCAGCCTTCTTAGACATGCTAGTCATCACTCTTGTATCTGATAATACGTGTATGAACTAAACAGCCACACTCTTGTATCTGATAATACGTGTATGAAGCCTTCTTAGACATGCTAGTCATCACTCTTGTATCTGATAATACGTGTATGAACTAAACAGCCACACTTATATCTGATAATCTTAGACATACTAGTCATCACTCTTGTATCTGATAATACGTGTATGAACTAAACAGCCACACCGGCCTTCTTAGACATGCTAGTCATCACTCTTGTATCTGATAATACGTGTATGAACTAAACAGCCACACCAGCCTTCTTAGACATGCTAGTCATCACTCTTGTATCTGATAATACGTGTATGAACTAAACAGCCACACCAGCCTTCTTAGACATGCTAGTCATCACTCTTGTATCTGATAATACGTGTATGAACTAAACAGCCACACCGGCCTTCTTAGACATGCTAGTCATCACTCTTGTATCTGATAATACGTGTATGAACTAAACAGCCACACCAGCCTTCTTAGACATGCTAGTCATCACTCTTGTATCTGATAATACGTGTATGAACTAAACAGCCACACCGGCCTTCTTAGACATGCTAGTCATCACTCTTGTATCTGATAATACGTGTATGAACTAAACAGCCACACCAGCCTTCTTAGACATGCTAGTCATCACTCTTGTATCTGATAATACGTGTATGAACTAAACAGCCACACCAGCCTTCTTAGACATGCTAGTCATCACTCTTGTATCTGATAATACGTGTATGAACTAAACAGCCACACCAGCCTTCTTAGACATGCTAGTCATCACTCTTGTATCTGATAATACGTGTATGAACTAAACAGCCACACCAGCCTTCTTAGACATGCTAGTCATCACTCTTGTATCTGATAATACGTGTATGAACTAAACAGCCACACCAGCCTTCTTAGACATGCTAGCCATCACTCTTGTATCTGATAATACGTGTATGAACTAAACAGCCACACTTATATCTGATAATACGTGAATGAACTAAACAGCCACACTTATATCTGATAATACGTGAATGAACTAAACAGCCACACTTATATCTGATAATACGTGAATGAACTAAACAGCCACACTTATATCTGATAATACGTGAATGAACTAAACAGCCACACTTATATCTGATAATACGTGAATGAACTAAACAGCCACACTTATATCTGATAATACGTGTATGAACTAAACAGCCACACCGGCCTTCTTAGACATGCTAGTCATCACTCTTGTATCTGATAATACGTGTATGAACTAAACAGCCACACCGGCCTTCTTAGACATGCTAGTCATCACTCTTGTATCTGATAATACGTGTATGAACTAAACAGCCACACCAGCCTTCTTAGACATGCTAGTCATCACTCTTGTATCTGATAATACGTGTATCAACTCAACAGCCACACCGCCCTTCTAGTGCTAGTCATCACTCTTGTATCTGATAATACGTGTATGAACTCAACAGCCACACCGGCCTTCTTAGACATGCTAGTCATCACTCTTGTATCTGATAATACGTGTATGAACTCAACAGCCACACCAGCCTTCTTAGACATGCTAGTCATCACTCTTGTATCTGATAATACGTGTATGAACTCAACAGCCACACCGGCCTTCTTAGACATGCTAGTCATCACTCTTGTATCTGATAATACGTGTATGAACTCAACAGCCACACCGGCCTTCTTAGACATGCTAGCCATCACTCTTGTATCTGATAATACGTGTATGAACTCAACAGCCACAGCGGCCTTCTTAGACATGCTAGTCATCACTCTTGTATCTGATAATACGTGAATGAACTCAACAGCCACACCAGCGTTCTTAGACATGCTAGTCATCACTCTTGTATCTGATAATACGTGAATGAACTCAACAGCCACACCAGCCTTCTTAGACATGCTAGTCATCACTCTTGTATCTGATAATACGTCATCACTCTTGTATCTGATAATACGTGAATGAACTAAACAGCCAAACCGGCCTTCTTAGACATGCTAGTCATCACTCTTGTATCTGATAATACGTGAATGAACTAAACAGCCAAACCGGCCTTCTTAGACATGCTAGTCATCACTCTTATATCTGATAATGTATGGGTGAACTAAACAATATTAAACAACTGCAACCAACTACCAAAACAATTGTTATCACTCTTATATCTGATAATGCATGGGTGAATTAAACAATCGTAAACAATTACAACCAACTACCAAAACAACACAATCACCAACTGGCCATCTCGTATTTCACTATAATTGACTAATGGTTCATTCGAACATATTTTTAATTCGTGATCTATACTCTTCAAAAAAAGAAACGCAAAAGGGTACAAATGGGTTATAACTCCGATTTTATGTTTCCTACCGGTTCATGCTTTGTGAATATAAGGTCATTGCATGTCCCAAACACATTCCCACGGTTACATTCGATAAAACGCAGCTACTGTAAAATAAAGTTTCAAAATGTGAATATTCGCAAAAACGCAGCCACGTGCAAACCATGTCACCACTGCACGTGCGTTGTCTGCACGTGCAACATGAACACCGACAGTATAAAAGTGCAGGGTGTTCGCTTGCCTGGCCTCTGTATATGGCCGACAGTTGACAATCCAGGACATGCCACGTCTCAGTGAACCGCAGAGAAACAATGCCATCGGCCGACTAGGCGCAGGCGAATCCAGAACGGCCGTTGCCAGGGCATTCCATGTGTCCCCAAGCACCATCTCCAGACTGTGGGACCGTTACCAGCAACATGGATCAACACGTGACCTCCCTAGATCCGGTCGACCACGGGTCACTACCCCCGGGCAGGACCGCTACATCCGGGTACGCCACCTTCGGGAACGATTGACTACTGCCACCTCCACAGCCGCAGCAATACCAGGTTTGCGCAGGATATCCGACCAGACCGTACGGAACCGCCTACGTGAGGTAGGAATTCGTGCCAGACGTCCCTTTCGAGGTGTCATCTTAACACCACAACACCGTCGACTCCGACTGCAGTGGTGCCAGATTCATCGACAATGGCCTCAACTGCGATGGAGACAGGTGTGGTTCAGTGACGAGTCCCGATTTCTGCTCCGACGTCATGATGGAAGATGTCGCGTGTATAGGCGTCGTGGTGAACGTTATGCGGCAAACTGCGTGCAGGAAGTGGACAGATTCGGCGGGGGTAGTGTCATGGTGTGGGCAGCCACCTCACACACTGGCAGAACTGACCTGGTCCACGTGCAGGGCAACCTGAATGCACAGGGCTACACTGACCAGATCCTCCGGCCACACATCGTTCCAGTTATGGCCAACGCCAACGCAGTGTTCCAACATGACAACGCCAGGCCTCACACAGCACGTCTCACAACGGCTTTCCTACAGAACAACAACATTAATGTCCTTCCTTGGCCATCGATATCACCGGATTTGAACCCAATTGAGCATCTATGGGACGAGTTGGACCGACGCCTCCGACAGCGACAACCACAGCCCCAGACCCTGCCCGAGCTGGCAGCAGCCTTGCAGGCCGAGTGGGCCACCATCCCCCGGGACGTCATCCGTACTCTGGTTGCTTCAATGGGCAGGCGGTGCCAGGCATTTGTCAACACACGCGGAGGCCACACTCGGTATTGACTCCAGATGACCTTGACCTTGGTGGTGTGTCCTATCACTTACTCACAATGGACTAGAGTGAATTGTGAACAATCCTGCAACATTTGGTAATTATCGGACTCACCATTCAATAATTAAATCAATTCTCCAAATGTTACGACAATGTGGTTTTGCGTTTCTTCTTTTGAAGAGTATATATACAATGAGTAAAGTGAGATTGCAAAAAGTGTATAGATGAAAACTCTTCAAAGAAGGAAGGAAATGTTTTATTTAACGACGCACTCAACACATTGTATTTATGGTTATATGGCGTCGGACATATGATTAAGGACCACACAGGTATTGAGAGAGGAAACCCGCTGTCGCCACTTCATGGGCTACTCTTTTCGATTAGCAGCAATGGATCTTTTATATGCACCATCCCACAGACAGGATAGTACATATCACGGTCTTTGTTACACCAGTTGTGGAGCACTGGCTGGAACGAGAAATAGCCCAATGGGTCCGCCGACGGGGATCGATCCCAGACCGACCGCGCATCAAGCTACGTCCTGACCCGAAACTCTCCAAAGTAAAATTTATCTTCTACATAGTTATACTAGATTTTTAAAAGAGACGTAAAGAGATGTCAAAGCTTCCAGCAAATGTTCTTCGCAGATATTTATTTACCGTATTTTACATTAGATAAGCATTGCTCGTCTCGGACTATGATGGATTACACATGTCACTCACCTCCAACAGTTCCAGGCGGGAAGAAGGAGTCGCTGACGTGGATGCTGACGTTACTAAGAGACCACTTCCCCGTGGCCGTCTTGTTGTTGTTGTCTACGAACGTTTTCTGTAAGAAACAAGGCATAGTAAAAGATACAGACTGCCAGCGAACAGAGTGGCTTTTGGGGGTTTGTTTAAATACATTTGTTCTGTATTTATCAGAGTAAAATTACACTTCAAACGTGGTAAAATACTTTAGTTGGAACTATTTTGTTCTTGAAACAAGGTCCAGTGGAAAACCTCTTAATTTAATCACCCCCCCCCCCCCAAACAAAACAACCCCCAACAAACCAACCACAAAGCGGCCATGTTGTTATGACATGAATACCAATTTGAAGTTGTACTATATGAGAAAAACGCCCTACGCTTGGTTCAGTCTTGCTATGGGCCTGCTAGGCATGGCAAATTTGTTGTTGGTGAGAACTTCACTCCTGTACCTAGACTCACTGAAACTTGGTGAGAACTTCACTCCTGTACCTAGACTCACTGGAACTTGGTGAGAACTTCACTCCTGTACCTAGACTCACTGAAACATGGTGAGAACTTCACTCCTGTACCTAGACTCACTGAAACTTGGTGAGAACTTCACTTCTGTACCTAGACTCACTGAAACTTGGTGAGAACTTCACTCCTGTACCTAGACTCACTGAAACTTGACCTGCAGAACACATAGAACTGGAACACCTGGTTAAGCTGAATAGTAGATTCTACCGTATTCAGTCCTAAAGCAGCGACAAATTGTAACAGAACAAACCAAATCTAATCACACCGGTCTGCAGCGTAAATAACCATTAGTCATTGTAACGAATATTCTGCTTATGTCAAAACGGTGTACGTCAGGGTGAAAATCTTTCACCCATTTAATTTGCTATATATTTAAACCAATCTGATTAAAATTAGCTCTACTGGTCTGCTAGTAGATCTAACAGCATTGCGTGGACTCCCATGTCCAGGTAACATTTCATCTATAAATAACAATTTAATTATCGACCAATTACACTTCGCCTTTTATAGCGTTATTCGGAAGCATACAAATTCTAAAAATATCGGGCGAGACTATTTATGCAATAGGCGAACTTGTTGGTCTATTTCATCATTAAAAACGGGGAAAAGTGCAATAATAAACTCTGGATTGCATACTAGTATAAACAGATCTTATGGCTATACCATCACGGGTTTTTTTTTCGTCTTGAAACGAATTTTATATAAAAGTTTATATTGAAATTAGTTTCCGGCATACTTCGTAATTCACCCGAATCATTTCGTATACCCTCGGCATAATCCCGAATGTTTTCAACTTCTTTTCAAATCACCGGCATAATTTTGCAAGTAAGGTTTTGATTGGTCGAATGAAAGGTCAACTGGATATTAGCTCCGACGGGGTGCTGTTAGATCCACAGGTAATAGTAATTAACCAGTGGACTAATTTTAATTAGATTGTATTTAAACGATCTAGTGGACTCATTAATAGAGAAACAATGCACTTATTATTATTAAATTAGAGTATAAAAAAGACAACATTGATTTATTTATAGTAATTACTTTATTACTATACGCTGATGACACTGTTATTCTAGTAGAATCCCCTGAGGACCTACAAAAATCATTAAATGTTTTTTTCAGAATATTGTGAAAAATGGAAATTAAAAATAAATGTTGAGAAATCTAAAATACTTATATTTGGTTCAAAACCAGCAAGAAATAAGTCATTTTATATTAAAGATATCAAATTGGACATTGTTGATACATACAAATATTTAGGCATTATATTTTCTAGAACTGGATCATTTGTTGAAGCCAAAAAAACTCTTATAGCGCAGGCTAAAAAAGCAATGACGTTACTAAACATTAGAATTAGAAATTTAAATCTACCTATAGATTGCCAGCTGCGCATTTTTGATAGTATTATTGTTCTAATTCTCCTGTATTCCTCAGAAACCTGGGGATTTGGTAATACCCAAAATAACGAACAAATTCAATTAAATTCCTTAAGAGACATACTGAGACTTATAAAGAGTACCCCACTCCCTATGATTTATGGTGAATTGGGAGTTCCCCCTAGGTATTAAGATTAAAACCAGAATGCTAAATGTTTGGGCCTCGCTCATAACTGGAAGGCCTCTAAAATATCAGCAATATTATATAGAATCATGATATGTGAAACTATTAATCATGGATATAGATTTAAATAGTTAATTAATATAAAAGATACCCAAAACATGTTACACTTGGGAAATTATTGGTTAAATCAAAATACTACAAGTAAGAAGCATTCACTCATATTATAAGTCAGACTACAAGACCAGTATAGGCAGGCTTGGAATGATATTTTAAATTCATATCCGAAATGTTCCACATAGAGAATTTTCAAATCGACCCTTTCATGCGAAAATTATCTTCTATATTTACCTGAAAAACCGCTAACAATATATTGTCGATTCAGGACTTGTAATCACTATCTACCAATTGAAACTGACCGATGGCAAAACATCGATAGACAAGAACGAAAATATCATCTCTGTAACACCACTTTAGGTGATGAATTTCAATATTTATTTCAATATACATATTTCGCAAATGAGAGATTCATATATCTAAACAAATATTATTGTGACAGATCCCATACTTATAAATTTTGTCAATTATTTAATTAAAAAAAAGCTATCAACGACAAAGAAATTATGTATGTTCTTAAATGTGATTAACTCTGTTTACAAAAATCTCTGTACAGAATAATTATAGACAGTACGTAATGGTTAACATCTAAAGTATACTACTGCTTATAACACTGTTATATTAGTATACCTATTGTCATGATTTATATATATATATATATATATATATATATACATATATATATACACACACACACACACACACACAGAGTTTATATTTTTGTCAAGCGTTTACTGCAGCTGTCTGTATAATATGTGTTTGTAAACACCTCAATGCATCACCGTTTGGTGATCTGAGTTGAATAAAGTTCTGTTCTGATCTGTTCAGTAAAGATCTATGACCATTACAAGACGGTGTATAACATCTACTCACGTGGAAGTGAAACGTCAGATTGAGCTGTAGAGTTCCGTTTGGCCACGTCATCGACAACAAAGGTGTGCTGTTCCAGTCGGCGCAGTCACCTCTAGTGACGACGTCGTCGGCCATAGGCAGCCGGATAACACGACCGCGGCCCTGAAGTAAAGTAGCTCTTCTATCGGATACACGTCACAACATGCTACTCACAGGTGAGTTTGTCACATGAGATTTTATAACACACTTCGAGAAATAGTCAAACAAAAGACCACAATGAGATGAACCCAAATACTTCTACATACAGTTAGAAATAGTTTAAATTATTAATATAAACTGGATGCAAACCAATAAAAGAACTCTCTCTCTCTCTCTCTCTCTCTCTCTCTCTCTCTCTCTCTCTCTCTCTCTCTCTCTCTCTCTCTCTCTCTCTCTCTCTGTGTGTGTGATTGTGTTAGTGTGTGTGTGTGTGTGTGTGTGTTAGTGTGTGTGTGCGTGCGTGCGTGCGTGATTGTGTGTGTGTGTGCTTGCGTGTTTAAGCTGCAGTGAATCCCACCTCGTCTGTTTCACTGTGATAGTTGATGACGATGGTCAGGTTGACGCTGCCCAGGAAACAAGGGCGACCACTGGAGTCGTTGATAACAATCTCAGGGTTGTTCAGCTGCACTGTGACGTTTTCTGAAACGACAACACAATATAATCCTCATATGATATATAGAATATATGACGAAATGCCAGTTTGGGGTACAATACTGTACAATACAATCTGTGAATTACATACAAATTGTTTAAGTGAATCACAAATTTGAGGGACTCATTATTGACTGAAATTAATAACTCGACATCACTGACCAGTTCACTAAACTCTCGAAACCTTGCGGTGTTGCTGTATTTAAAAGGAAAAACTCTTCATTTGACTGGGAAGGGGAATAGGTGTCTAGATTTTGGCAAACGAAGTTTAATGGAGAGTCTTGTCATTCTTCCACGAAACAAAATCTATTTAAAAGAAAGTAAATTCGCTATGAACCGAGAGGAGGAGTGGGGGGGGGGGGGGGTTTCGAACCCCAAAACGTATTTAGAGACCTTGAAACACGGTCCCATAACACGACTCGTAGACAGTGTTGGTGCCCCCAACCCCAATGTGTCTGTGTGTGTGTGTGTGTGTGTGTGTGTGTGTCCGACTTATGCCGCATCGCATGTTTTAAAGTGGTCTTCCACCACGAAATCGTACTTAGTGACGCCTAAAACACTATAAATGATAACTTACAAAACACATTGCAAGCAAGACAGTCATCATATAATGAAAACCTCACATTTTCTGTACTCGGGGGATCCTGTAAAGCTTCAGGGGGTAAGTACAGGGGGTTAGAGTATAAAATATGGATTATTTGTAGTTGTTTCACAATTATAAAAGGTAACCCTATATTTTGAGAGAGTACAGACTAAGAAAAGTCTTTTTACCGCCCCCCCCCCCCCCCCCCAGTTTAACACCTCTCCCTACTCACACTATTTAGACTAACGTCGACACCAAAGCAATCGTGCTTTAACCTGGGCTGGGGTGCCGTAAAACACGCGTTTCTCTTCTTTTAATATTCTTCTGTACAGCACAGATGTTGGCCAACTCGCTGGATGATCTCGTGTGTAATCAAAGCCTAACGCAAAATGAGATTAATTCTCCACTTTCAGGAGAGGAATCGATAGTCGTGCCACAGATTTCAAGAATTATCCTGACCAAAACGAGTTATAGGAATTTGAAATAACGTCTGTCACTGGAAACACCTCGATCGCAAACCGACAGCCGGCACGTCATTAATTGCTAGCATTCTGTACAATACTTTAATAAATAGGTTTCGGATCGGGGGGAGTCACTCACCGTTGATGGTTGGTGTAGTGGAGACACTCGCGTTGCTGTCACACATCAACACCATAGCTGAAATAACAATGGTATTGTGTCACACGTCAACAATACAGCTAAAAGAACAATGATATTGTGTCACAAATTAAAACTATAGCTGAAATAATAATGGTATGGTGTGTCACACATCAACACTATAGCTGAAATAACAATGACAGTGTGTCACAGATCAACACTATAGCTGAAATAATAATGATAATGCGTCATACATCAACACCATAGCTGAACGAACATTGATAATGTGTGATACATCAACACTATAGCTGAAATAACAATGATATCATGTCACACATCAACACTACTGCTGATATAACAATGATATTGTGTCACACATCAACACTATAGCTGATATAACAATGATACTGTGTCACACATCAACACTATAGCTGAAATAACAATGATATTGTGTCACACATCAACACTACAGCTGAAATAACAATGATATCATGTCACACATCAACACTACAGCTGAAATATCAATGGTATTGTATCACACATCAACACTACAGCTGAAATACCAATGATATGATGTCACACATCAAAACTGCAGCTGAAATAACAATGATATTGTGATCCATAATCAACACTACAGCTAAAATACCAATGATATGGTGTCACACATCAACACTACAGCTGATATAACAATGATATTGTGTCACACATCAACACTACAGCTGATATAACAATGATATCATGTCACACATCAACACCATAGCTGAAATAACAATGATATCATGTCACAGATCAACACCATAGCTGAAATAACAATGGTATCATGTCACACATCAACACTATAGCCGAAATAACAATGATATCATGTCACACATCAACACTATAGCCGAAATAACAATGGTATCATGTCACACATCAACACTATAGCTGAAATAACAATGGTATCATGTCACACATCAACACCAAAGCTGAAATAACAATGGTATTGTGTCACACATCAACACTACAGCTGAAATACCAATGATATGATGTCACACATCAAAACTGCAGCTGAAATAACAAAGATATTGTGATCCATAATCAACACTACAGCTAAAATACCAATGGTATGGTGTCACACATCAACACCACAGCTGAAGTACCAATGATATGGTGTCACACATCAACAGTACAGCTGAAATAACAATGATATGGTGTCACACATCAACACCACAGCTGAAATAACAATGATATTGTGTCACACATCAACACTATAGCTTATATAACAATGATATTGTGTCATACATCAACACTATAGCTGAAATAACAATGCTATTGTGTCATACATCAACACTATAGCTGAAATACCAATGATATGGTGTCACACATCAACATTATAGCTGAAATAACAATGATACCATGTCACACATCAACACCATAGCTGAAATAACAATGATATTGTGTCACACATCAACATTATACCTGATATAACAATGATATTGTGTCACACGTCAACACTATAGCTGATATAACAATGATATTGTGTCACACATCAACATTATAGCTGATATAACAATGATATCATGTCAGACATGAACACCATCGCTGCAGTACCAATGATTGGTGTCACACATCAACACTATAGCTGAAATAACAATGATACCATGTCACACATCAACACTACAGCTGAAATACAAATGATATGGTGTCACACATCAACACTACAGCTGAAATACCAATGATATTCTGTCACACATCAACACTACAGCTAAAATACCAATCATATGGTGTCACACATCAACACTATAGTTGATATAACAATGATATTGTGTCATACATCAACACTATTGCTGAAATAACAATGATAGCATGTCACACATCAACACCATAGCTGAAATACCAATGATATGGCGTCACACATCAACACTACAGCTGAAATAACAATGATACCATGTCAAAAAACCAATGATATGGTGTCACACATCAACACTACATCTGAAATAACAATGATATTGTGTCACACATCAACACTACAGCCGAAATAACAATGGTATTGTGTCACACATCAACACTACAGCTGAAATACCAATGATATGGTGTCACACATCAACACTATAGCTGAAATAACAATGATATCATGTCACACATCAACACCATAGCTGAAATAACAATGATATGGTATCACACATCAACACTACAGCTGAAATAACAATGATATTGTGTCACAGATCAACACTACAGCTGAAATAACAATGATATGGTGTCACACATCAACACTACAGCTGAAATAACAATGATATTGTGTCACAGATCAACACTACAGCTGAAATAACAATGATATGGTGTCACACATCAACACTACAGCTGAAATACCAATGATATGGTGTCACACATCAACACTAGAGATAAAATACCAATGATATGGTGTAACACATCAACACTACAGCTGAAATAACAATGATATTGTGTCACATATCAACACTACAGCTAAAATGCCAATGATATGGTGTCACACATCAACATTATAGGTGATATAACAATGATATCATGTCAGACATGAACACCATTGCTGCAGTACCAATGATTGGTGTCACACATCAACACTATAGCTGAAATAACAATGATACCATGTCACACATCAACACTACAGCTGAAATACCAATGATATGGTGTCACAGATCAACACTACAGCTGAAATAACAATGATATGGTGTCACACATCAACACTACAGCTGAAATACCAATGATATGGTGTCACACATCAACACTAGAGATAAAATACCAATGATATGGTGTAACCCATCAACACTACAGCTGAAATAACAATGGTATTGTATCACACATCAACATTATAGCTGATATAACAATGATATCATGTCAGACATGAACACCATTGCTGCAGTACCAATGATTGGTGTCACACATCAACACTATAGCTGAAATAACAATGATACCATGTCACACATCAACACTACAGCTGAAATACCAATGATATGGTGTCACAGATCAACACTACAGCTGAAATAACAATGATATGGTGTCACACATCAACACTACAGCTGAAATACCAATGATATGGTGTCACACATCAACACTAGAGATAAAATACCAATGATATGGTGTAACACATCAACACTACAGCTGAAATAACAATGGTATTGTATCACACATCAACATTATAGCTGATATAACAATGATATCATGTCCAACATGAACACCATTGCTGCAGTACCAATGATTGGTGTCACACATCAACACTATAGCTGAAATAACAATGATACCATGTCACACATCAACACTACAGCTGAAATACCAATGATATGGTGTCACACATCAACACTACATCTGAAATAACAATTATACCATGTCAGACATCAACACCATAACTGCAATACCAATGATATGGTGTCACACATCAACACTATAGTTGATATAACAATGATATTGTGTCATACATCAACACTATTGCTGAAATAACAATGATAGCGTGTCACACATCAACACCATAGCTGAAATACCAATGATATGGCGTCACACATCAACACTACAGCTGAAATAACAATGATACCATGTCAAAAAACCAATGATATGGTGTCACACATCAACACTACATCTGAAATAACAATGATATTGTGTCACACATCAACACTACAGCCGAAATAACAATGGTATTGTGCCACACATCAACACTACAGCTGAAATACCAATGATATGATGTCACACATCAACACTATAGCTGAAATAACAATGATATCATGTCCAACATCAACACCATAGCTGAAATAACAATGATATTGTGTCACACATCAACATTATAGCTGATATAACAATGATATTGTGTCACACATCAACACTATAGCTGAAATACCAATTATATGATGTCACACATCAACACCACAGCTGAAGTACCAATGATATGGTGTCACACATCAACACTACAGCTGAAATAACAATGATATTGTGTCACAGATCAACACTACAGCTGAAATAACAATGATATGGTGTCACACATCAACACTACAGCTGAAATACCAATGATATGGTGTAACACATCAACACTACAGCTGAAATAAAAATGGTATTGTATCACACATCAACACTACAGCTGAAATACCAATGATATGATGTCACACATCAAAACTGCACTTGAAATAACAATGATATTGTGTCACATATCAACACTACAGCTAAAATGCCAATGATATGGTGTCACACATCAACACTACAGCTGATATAACAATGATATCATGTCACACATCAACACTATACCTGATATAACAATGATATTGTGTCAGAAATAACAGTGGTATCATGTCACACATCAACACTATAGCTGAAATAACAATGTTATCATGTCACACATCAACACTATAGTTGATATAACAATGATATTGTGTCATACATCAACACTACAGCTGAAATACCAATGATATGGTGTCACACATCAACACTACAGCTGAAATAACAATGATACCATGTCACACATCAACACCATAGCTGAAATACCAATGATATGGCGTAACACATCAACACTACAGCTGAAATAACAATGGTATTGTATCACACATCAACACTACAGATGAAATACCAATGATATGGTGTCACACATCAACACTACAGCTGAAATAACAATGATATTGTGTCACACATCAACACTATAGCTGATATACCAATGATATTGTGTCATACATCAACACTATAGGTGAAATAACAATGATATTGTGTCACATATCAACACTATAGCTGATATAACAATGATATTGTGTCACACATCAACACTATAGCTGAAATAACAATGATATTGTGTCACACATCAACACCATAGCTGAAATAAAAATGATAGTGTGTCACACATTAAAACCATAGCTGAACGAACATTGATATTGTGTCACACATCAACACTATAGCTGCAATAAAAATGATAGTGTGTCACACATTAACACCATAGCTGAACTAACATTGATAATGTGTCATACAGGAACAGTATAGCTGAAATAACAATGGTATCATGTCACACATCAACACTACAGCTGAAATAACAATGGTATTGTGTCACACATCAATACTACAGCTGAAATACCAATGATATGTTGTCACACATCAACACTACAGCTGAAATACCAATGATATTGTGTCAAACATCAACACTACAGCTGAAATACGAATGATATGATGTCACACATCAACACTACAGCTGAAATAACAATGATATCATGTCAGACATCAACACCATAACTGCAATACCAATGATATGGTATCACACATCAACACTATAGCTGACATAACAATGATATTGTGTCACAAATCAACACTACAGCTGAAATAACAATGATATCATGTCACACATCAACACTACAGCTGAAACAACAATGGTATTGTGTCACACATCAACACTGCAGCTGAAATACCAATGATCTGGTGTCATACATCAACACTACAGCTGAAATACCAATGATATTGTGTCACACATCAACACTACTGCTGAAATACGAATGATATGATGTCACACATCAACACTACAGCTGAAATAACAATGATATCATGTCAGACATCAACACCATAACTGCAATACCAATGATATGTTGTCACACATCAACACTATAGCTGATATAACAACGATACTGTGTCACACATCAACACTATAGCTGAAATAAAAATGATAGTGTGTCACACATTAACACCATAGCTGAACGAACATTGATATTGTGTCACACATCAACACTATAGCTGAAATAAAAATGACAGTGTGTCACACATTAACACCAAAGCTGAACGAACATTGATAATGTGTCATACATCAACAGTATAGCGGAAATAACAATGATATCATGTCACACAGCAACACTACAACTGATATAACAATGAAATTGTGTCACACATCAACACTATAGCTGAAATAACAATGATATTGTGTCACACATGAACACTACAGCTGAAATAACAATGATATCATGTCACACATCAACACTACAGCTGAAATAACAATGGTATTGTGTCACACATCAACACTACAGCTGAAATACCAATGATATGGTGTCATACATCAACACTACAGCTGAAATACCAATGATATTGTGTCACACATCAACACTACAGCTGAAATACCAATGATATTGTGTCACACATCAACACTACAGCTGAAATACGAATCATAGGTTTAACTACTGTAGCAATGATTTAATACCGACATTCAGTCCCACATTACATCTATGTATGGTAGACAGGTTTAACTACTCTGGCAGTGATTTAATACCGACATTCAGTCCCACATTACATCTATGTATGGTAGACAGGTTTATCTACTCTAGTAGTGATTTAATACCGACATTCGGTCCCACATTACCTCTCTCTATGGTAGACAGGTTTATCTACTCTAGGAGTGATTTAATACCGACATTCAGTCCCACATTATATCTATGTATGGTAGACAGCTTTAACTACTCTGGCAGTGATTTAATACCGACATTCAGTCCCACATTACAT
>NC_054707.1:33944429-34135993 GCF_016097555.1 Gigantopelta aegis | reverse complement strand
GCCCCCCTTGTCTGGGGTAGCCGTTGGTTGTTTCCAGGTGAAAGGGGGTGAGGGCATTTGAAATTTCTCAAGGGTTGCCCCCATTTAATTTTCCCGTTTAGGCCCGCTCGGGGTTAAAGTTTTGCCCTTAAAGTTTGGAATTTTGGTGCAAAGTCCTTCAAGGGAATTGGTTGTTTGGGCAGCAATTTCGGTTTGGGGCGGTCAAATTTCATTTGCGGCCTCGGTCCGGTCTTTCCGGGTTTGGACCTTTGGGTTCCCAACCGGGATACTTGTGTTTGTTTGGTGGCACCCTTCGGTGGAGGCCCCTTTGGTATGGCCTTTAAAGGGCCTGGTGGAAAGGTTGGTTCAGTTTAAATTTTCCCGATTCTCTGGGTTAATTTTGCCCGGTTTAAGTTTGGAATGGTGGAACCTTCAGGATTTGGTTTTTTCAAATTATTTCCCAATCATTGGCTGTTCGGCCGTGGTTTTGATGGTGGTTGGAACTTCCTTTGTTTCCCTAAGAAAAAAAAAAAAAAAAATTGTTCCCCACCAAAAAAAAGTTCTTACAAGGGACAAAATTGGGGCCAAGGTATTTGGTTAAATTTCCTTATTTCTTAATTATTTAAACATTAATTTAAATTTGTTATACCCTCGATAACCGATTTTAAATTATTTTTAAATACGGCTATTTCAAGTTTTTTTTAAATTTCCAAATTAAAAAACTTAAGACCAAGTTGGGTGCAATTTAAAAGATTGGGATCCTCGTTTGCTCAAAATAAGCTAAACCTGATTAACAAACACCTTTAAAAAATTGGAAGGCTACATTGCCTTAATTTATTTTATTAATTTATTTTTTTTTTTTAATTAAAATAAAAATAAACCCGGGGTATAAAATTAAATTTTGCCTAGTGATAGGGATAAAATTAAAGTTTCCACCACCTTAATTAACTTTCTTTTCAAAGAAAACCAAAATAAATTTGAACAGGGAAAGGAAAAAACAAAAATAAAAAAAAAAACCAAAAAAATAAAAACAAAATAACGGGTGTGTGTCCGGATGTGTGGGTGGGGGCAGTCGATTACTTTTCCATCTTTCCTATATAAATATTAGTTCGAAGTGTCCTCTAGCTGTCTCCTGTTTTATTAAATAGAGAGGACTGGGCAAAATAAAAATTAAGTTTGTTTTTGTCCTCCCCGACCGACCCCCAAAAACCGGGTCCCGTGTCCAAAATCTTTTTTGACCTTTTCAAAGCATTTTTGGTCAAGCAAACGGTTTTTAAACCCAAATATATTTAACCAAACTTTAATTAAACGTTTTGGTCGATTCGTTGAAAATTAAAATTCTGTAGGGCCTTGCTTTTATTATTAACCATAAACGAAACCGTATTTCCCGTGATACACAGATCTCGCAATGCATGTTTGTGGGCCGTGGCACTTGATAAATGGCGTTTCGCTTGGACATGAAAAAAAATAAAGTGGGAAACGAAAGCATTTGGCAACTTTCCCCTGGTTGTTCCGTTGTTCTTCCCTGGTGGGGACCCGTTATCAAACCATTATTAATTAATGTTATTTCCTTATTTCGGCGATGGATTGAATTGGAATGAGGTACTCCGATTCATTAATTACGCATTGTGACCGTTTCAAAAAGCGGAAACGCCTTTGTTTCGTTTGAGGGAATCCGACCAAACCGTTCGTGTCTTTGACTTCAATATTAATTTGGAAACAGATTGTTTTAATCCTAATATGCGGAGAAAATAAGTGTCGTCCATCACTTTGACAAATGTTTAAAGGTAACGCCAATTTTGAAATTGAACCCTTGTGTTACGGAAACCGTCAAACAACGAGGTTGCTTTTGTTTACCGCCGGCGGTGTGAAGCAATTTCGCAGTATTGGCCGCTAGAACCGAAACGAAACCACCGCCACTAAAGGACTTCAAATGGTAGATTCACAGGTATGTAATTTATTATTATTCCAATACCCTGAATAAAAAATTAAGATTTGTAATTGCTAATAAATCTTAAAATAAAACCTTATACCGTTTTGTGCTTACGTGTAGAGGGTTGGATAAGGGAATTCTTCAAATAGTTACTGTTCTAAAACTTTTTACTTTAGTTGGTTCATTGATTTTTTGTAAGAATCGCCTGTTTAAAATGTCTATTTGTAGCAATTGAAATGTGGAAATGGTTTGGCCTAACTACATTGAACCAACTTGTTCAGGTTCAGTGGGTTTGGGGTGTTTTTGTCCGAGCTTGCCCTCCCCGAGACCGGCAGTTTAGCCCGTGCGGCGGAAGCTTGCTTCAATTTTTTGTAGAAATTTTGGACTTTGTACAAAAATTATTCTTATAATTGAATGTTTTTGATTACCCCCAAACGCCGAGAAAAATAAGTATTGCATGCCAAGGAATGGAAATAAATGACGAATGAATTGCTATTTAAATGACGATTCCTTTATTAAAAGTGCCAGCCTCTGGAATATTTTTTTATTATTTAGCTTTAAAACAGTTAATTCAACACCGTTTCGTGCATAAGTACAGCGCACTCCACATAAATCCCTGTTTTTCGTAGTCCACTAACAGTGTCCTTTCGAAACTGGGCCAGAAGAGCGGCTCACTTGAACTTCTGCTTTCCTTGGTTGATCGCAAGCGTTAAATTCCCAAACCAAGAGATACTTGCTTGTTCGATCAATCTTCCTATGTATAACTTCAAATACCGATAAAAAAGAACGGTTTAGGCTTAACGGCGAACAAAATGGCGTTTTTGTTTTTTCTTCAACCTTATAGTAAACTTTGGTATAGACGTTAATGGCAACAACCCGCCGTAAATTAAAAAGTCCATTTACTTAATTTTGAACTTAGAACTTTTGATTTTATTGGATTTATTCCAGAAATGTCACTTTAAGAATTGAACATGATAATTTTTTGAGGTTTCATTTCTAGTATGAAACACAAAACCGATTTACAACACTGTTAATGGCATAGGCCGCAATGCCCGGCCATTTCCTTCTAAAAGTTTGTAAATAGGTTTTTGGGTTTTCATAGTATCCTGAACCTAAAAAATTAAAACGTTTTCAATTTCCTTATAAATTCCAAACATGGAAAATGTTATATAATGCAAATCGTTTGTCAACCATCACACTAAATTCCTCAATGTTCGTTTAACCTCGCATTAGGGGAATCGCCAACGTTATTCAAAATTTGAGCTTTTGGCAATATGAAACTCGATTTTTTTCAAATGACGTAGTTTTTACAGATTTGAATCATAAACCATATTAATAATATGTTTTCCGCAAAAGACAAACCTACAATGCTTATGTGTGGGAACTTGAAAACGGATCGGAGCAGAATTTCCAAAATTCTTCTCCCTGATGAAGTTATGAAGCAGTTTGGGCATTGTTTACCCTGCCTCTGGTACATTGATGGGAAATGTATCTACTAATTCCGGAAAGGTCTACAACACGTACCAACAGAGTCACAAACCCCAGGCCCAAATGGTATTGCTTTAAAATCGTATATACTAAGGAAACCCCCCTTTTTTTTTTGGGGAAAAAAATTTTGCTTAAAAAAAGGGGGGGGTTTTTTTCTTTTTGGGGGAAATGGGCCTTTTTTTTGGGGGGGGGGTTTTTTCCCTTTTTCCTTTTTCCCTTTTCCCCTTTCCCCTTTAAAAACCCTTTTTTTTGTTTTATAAAGGGGGGGGGGGTTTGGTTAAGGGAAAAATTTTGGGGGGTTTTTTTTTTGGGGAACCCCCTTTTATGGCTTTAAAAAGGGTTTTCCCCTTTTTTAAAAAAAAGGGGGGTTTTTTTAAATTTTTTTTGGGGTTTTTGAAAACCCCCAATTTCCCAAAGTTTTTTTTTGGGGCAAGGTTTTAAAAATAATTTTGAAAAATTTTTTGGGAAAAAAAAAAAATTTTTTTTTTGGTTTTTTAAAAAAATTGGCTTTTTTCCGGGGCCCTTTTGGAAAGGTTTTCCCCTTAAATTAAAATTTCCCCCAAAAATTTAAAAAAAAAAAAAAAAAAATTTTTTTTGGTTTTTGGTTTTAAAGGTTTAAAATTTGGTTTTAATTTAAAAATTTATGGTTTTTTTAAAAAAAAAAAAAAAAAGGAAGGGGTTTTTTTTTGGGGTTTAAAAAATTTTTTTTTTTTTTTTTTTTTTTAATTTTTGAATTTTTTTTTTGGGGGAAAAAATAAAGGAAAAAAACAAAAAACCCCCTTTTCCCAAAAATTTGTTTTCCTTTCCAAAATTTTTTAAAAAGGGTAAAAAAAATTTTTTTAAATTTTTGGTTTTCCCTTGGCCTTTTTCCCCCCAATTCCCCCCTTTTCAAGCAACAAAAAGGCCAAAAAGGGCCCAGTTTTCCGGTTTCCAAAAATTTTTTTAAATTTTCAAACCCCTTCCCAAAAAGGGAACCCAAAAACAATTTAAAAGAAAATTTTAAAAACCTTTTTTTTTTGATCCAAAACCCCAAAACGGAAAAAGGACCAAAAAAAAAATTTTTGGAAACCTTTTCCCTTTTAAAAGGGGGCTTTCCTTTTTTTGGCCCAAAAATTTCGGAAAAAAACCCCGGTTTTTTTTCCCCCTAAAACCCTTTGTTTTGGGCCCGGGGGTTTAAAAAAAAAAAAAAAAATTTTTTTTTCCCCCAAAATTTTTTTTAAGGAAATTTCCCTTTGTTTTCCAAAATTTTAAAAGGCCAAGGGAAAGGGCCGGCCCCTTTTTTTTTTTTTTCCCCCCAAAAATTTTTTGGGTTTGATTTCCCTTTAAAAAAGGGGCCAGAAAAAAATTTAAAAAAAACCCCAAAATAAAATTAAAAAATTTTCCCCAATTTATTTTGGGGGAAATTTCCAAAAAATTTTCTTTTTCCCCCCCAAAAGCAAAAAAATTTTCCCCAAAACCCGTTTTGGGAATTTAAAAATTTTTCTTTTTTAAAAAAATTTTTAAAAAAATTTTTAAAAACCCCGGGGAATTTTGGAAACCAAGAAACCCCTTTTCAACAACCCTTAAAAAATTTTAAAATTGGGAAAAATTTTTTTTTTAAAAAAAAGGGTTTTGGAAAAAACCCCCTTTAATTTTGGGAAGGGGGGTTTTTTTCCCAAAAAATTTTTTTTAAAACCCCCAAAGGGTTTTATCAAAAAGGGGTTAAAAAACCCCCCCAAGGGTTTTTCCCCCAAAATTTTTTTAAAAAATTAACCCCCCAAAACCTTTTTTTCCAAATTCCCCAAAAGGAAGCCTTAAAAAAAGGGGGGGGGGGGGGAAAAAAAAAAGGGGAAAAAAAAAGGGGGGGGGGAAAAAGGAAAAATAAAAAAAGGAAAAAAAAAAAAGGGGGGAAAATTTTTGAATTTTTGGGGGTGGGGCCCCCCCAAAGGGGAAAAAAAAATTTATTTTTTTTTTTAAAAAAATTTCTTGGCTTCCCCCTTTTTTTTTGAAATTTTTGGGCCCCCCGGGGGCCCAATTAAAAAAAGGGGTTTTTTAAATTTAAAATTTCCGGGGGGGGAATTAAAGGGGCCCCAATTTTAAAAAAATTTTCCCCCCAAAAAATTAAAAACAATCAAAAAGGGGTTAAAAGGGTTTTGCCAAACCCGGGGAAAAATTAAGGAAAAAACCCCAAAAAGGAAAAATTTAAACCCCGGGCGGGCCGGGGCCTCAATGGTTTTTGGGTTCCTTTAAAAAAAGGTTTTAAAAATTTTTTGGGAAAAAAGGCCCGGGGGAAACCTGGTTGGGTTTCCCCTTTGAAAAAAGGCCCTTTTGGGAAAATTTCCTTTCCCTTGGGGCCAAACCCCCTTTAAGCCCAAGGTTTTTAATATTTTTCCCTTTTCCCCCCCCCCCCCCGGGGGGGAATTTTAAAAGGGGGAAAAACCTTCCCGGGCCCCCCCCAAAATTTTAAAACCCGGGGGGTTTTCCCCCCCTTTTTAAAAAATTTTTTCCAAACCCCCCAAAAAACCCCAAAAAAATTTTTGGGGGGGGTTTTTCCCCCTTTTTAAAAAACCAAAAAATTTAAAAAACCCCTTTTAACAAAAAAAGGGGTTTCCAAAATTTTGTTTTAATTTTTAAAAAGAAAATTAAAAAAATTTAAAAATTTTTTCCAAATTTAAATTTAAAAAAAACCAAAAAATTTAAATTTTTTTTTTTCCTTTAAAATTTAAATTTTAAAAAAAAAAAAAATTTTTTTTTTTTTTTTTTTGGTTAAAATTTAATACTTTTTTTTCCTTTTTGGCCCTTCAAAAAATTTTAAAAACCCCCAAAAATTTTTTTTTTAAAAAACCCCCCAAAAAAATTCCTTTTTGGGAAATTTGGGGGTTTTCCCCAAGGTGGCCCTTTTTAAAATTCTTTTTGGTTTTTTCCCCGGGCCCAAATTTTTTTTTTCCCTTCCTTCCCCGGGGGCCCCAAATTTTTAAAACCAAATTTGGGTTTTTTTTTTTGGTTTTAAATTTTTTTAAAAAATTTTTTAAATTCCGGCCCAAGAAAATTTTTTAAAACCCCCTTTTAAAAATAAAAAAAATTTTTTTTTTAAAAAATTTTTAAAATTTTTTTTTTTGGGGTTTTAAAATTTATTTTTTCAAAAATTAAAAAAGGGAAAAAAAATTTTTAAAAATTTAAAGGTAATTTTTTTTTGAAAAATTTTTTTTTGGAAAAAAAAAGGGGTTTTTCCCTTTAATTTGGTTTTCCACCCCTTTAAAAATTTTTTTGCCCCCCTTTAAATTTCCTTTTTTTTTGGGTTTTAAAGGAAAGGAAAGGTTTCAGAAACCGGGAAAACCTTTTTGATTTTTTAACCCTTTTCCCAAAGGGTTTTTTCGGGGAATTTTCCCCAAAAAAAAAAAAATTTTTAATTTTTTTAAAAAAACCCCCCCAAAAATTTTTTAAAAGGGGAAAAACGGGTTTAAATCAAAATTTTAAATTTTAATTTGGGAAAAAAAAAAAAAAAAATTTTTTCCCCCCCAAATTTTTTAAAAAAATTTTTTTTAAGGGCCCCCCCCCAAACCCAAAAAAAAAAAATTTTCCCCCCCCCAAAAATTTTGGGTTTTTCCCAAAAAAAAATTTTTTTTTTTTTTTTTACCAAATTTGGTTCCCCCAACCCGGCCCAAAAAAAACCCCCTAAACCAAACCCCCTTTGTTTTAAACCCCCAAAAGGAAAACCTTAATTTTTCCCCAAAAATTAAAAAAACCCCCCCCCAAAAAAAAAATTTTAAAAATTTTTTTTTAAAAATGGTTTTTTTTTTTTTTTGGTTTTTTTTTTTTATTTGGTTTCCTTTTTTTTAATTTTTTGGGTTTTTTTTGGGGGGGGGTTTTTTCCTTTTTTTTTTTTTTTTTTTTTTTTTTTTTTGGGGTTTTTTTGCATCAATCGTCCATCGTCCGCAAGGATAGTATGTTGTAAATTGCTGGGAGTTTTCGGGAGAGAGAACGAGACAAGGATCTTCAGCAGAACTACCGCGTTGTATTACCTGTTTGCATTAATTGCAAGCACCTTGGATCTCCAAAGAGGAATCCTATTCGGAAATGAATATGTTAACTAGTGTGTTAATCTTAACTATAAAACAGTACACTTTAAGCTGGTTGCTTTGTTATATTATCTGTAGAACAAAAGGCTACATTTTACTTTAAACCAATAGTGGTGCAAATACCGGTAAGTTAAATTCAAATGATTTATTTTCTTGAATATGTATGGAATTCCCACCCCACCCCACACAACTCAAAAAAAAAAAAAGATTTTTCCTACCGACCTACCCACATTTGAAATTGCAGGTCGGAAATGGACAAACAAAAATATTTTTAAGGATGGCCTTGCATGTAATTAATGCGGAAAATACGACTACCAAATGGTCGCCACCTACTGTGTCTAGAATATATAATTTGTTTCCTAAATCTGATGGCACAGACCTTTAGTTTGATTATTCTCGAGTCCAATCATGGCATTATACTTAATGTTGTTAGCCAGTACCAACGCTACACCAAGAAACACGACGCCCCTATGCAAAACGAAACTGAGTTGTTACATGACGCGGTGTCTTTTTGAACGAAAATGACGTCAACGTTAAATGACTTCGTTTTGAATATAGCTAGCCTATATGTACTTATATATAAAAATAAACTATAAATGCATAACATTTGTTTTTAACTAATGACTGTGTTTGGGGGGGGGGGGGGGGGGGTTTTTTCGGTCAGTCAGTTGTTGTATTTGTTGCTTTTTGTTATTCGTGTTGCTTTTTATGTATGTGTTTTTGGGGGTTTTTTTTGTTGATGTTTTGTTTTCTTTTGTTGTTTTTTTGTTGTTGTTTTTTTATGTTTGTTGCTGTTGCTGTTGCTTTTCTTTCTTTTTTTTTCCTTTTCTTTTTTGTTGTTGTTATTTTGGGCGGGTTGTGTGTTTTGTTTTCAGGTTTGACAACTTTCAGTGCAAAGTTGTATTGAAATGTTTTGTTTTGGTGGTTATGAATGCATACGACAATTCTGTAGTACTTTTTTTTGTTTTTTTGTTTACATATCAATAAACATAGTTCCGTGACGGTCGATTTACATATAATTTGCAAAGTTCTAAAATTTTAAAGGTATGCGATATGAAAAATATATTGTATCATTTTATTGAATACGCTACGTATTGTATCATAAATGTCATTATGACGTTGTCGACAATGACGTACAAACATACGATGTTACGTCACATCGTTCTCTTCAAATAACGCTACAAGATCGGAGTCCTGTATGCCTATACTTGATTGTTTGTGTGATTGTTTTGTTTCATTCTTTGGTTTTATTGGTCGGGTTTGGGTTGTTTTGGGGTTTTTTGGGTGTTTTTTTTTTGGGGGGGGGGTTAAAGTGTGGGTTTTTTCGTTTGGGCTTGGAGTTTTTTCGACTAGGAGTTTTGTTATTCAGTGTATGACGTGCATATGTGCTTACATTTCCACATGTGACATATTTTAGTTATAATAATAATAAAAGGATAAGCCCAACGTGGGGCTCGAACCCACGACCCCGAGATTAAGAGTCTTCGTGCTTTTTTCTCTCTTTTTTATATCTTTTTATTCAGAACATCAACATATTAATATAATACACATACATGCATAACAATATAAATATAAAAGCACAATTTAAAAATAAACACACACAAAAGACACACACACACACACACACGTAATTCCAAACTATAAGAATATTCATAACATAATAAATGATTTTTGCACATCTTAAAATCAAATTGTCCTTTAGTATGACAGCCATTAAACCTAAAACATAATTAAACAATATTTAATATTATTATATCAAATATACACACACCTGTTTTAAACTGACATTCCCTCCCATAAGTATTTATGTATTTTAAATAAAATAATCATTCAAAAATACATTTGTACAGAAAAAGGAATACTAAAGGTTATTTACGTTTAAATAATTACAAAACCTATATTTAATTAATCAATCCCATACAATCTATTAATATTTAAAGTAAAAATCTCTAAACAAAAAGACAATTGAGTGTATTGTAATACAAAGAAAATCATTAAATAAGCACATGTTATCAAATTTAATCACATTATCTCACTCATCCTTCCTTCATTCACTCTCTTCCACACCTTTTGCATGGATAGCTTGTCTCTTTTGTTTTCTAGTTAGCACAACACGACGAATCGATTCATTCGCTGGGCGTTTGATCATCTGTGACCGACGCCGTAACTTTCGTAATTGAAAGTTGTTCGTTTCAGTTGTCATGGTGTCCGCGTCCTTGTCACGAATGTCGACTGCTTTCAATTCCTTCACTGATTCCTCCACATTACAGTTTGCGTGCTGGTTGTCATTTCTCGAACTCGGTGTTGCATCTTTGTCAGCATTTCTCCAGTCAGCTTGGTTACCCTTGCTTAATTTGACTTGTTCATGGCTTGCCTGGGTTGGTTCTTGCATTCTATCATCATCAGTACTGTCGTTGTCATCCACATGCTCACTGTCGTATTCATTCACACTGCATATACACACATCCTCTTTATTTCTACATTTTTCACACAGAAATGTTTTCTTACAATTTCTGGCGATATGTCCCTTCTCTTTGCAGAAATGACAAGTCATATTCGGGCAAACCCGAATCACGTGACTATCCGACATACAGTTATAGCAAACCTTTATTTGATTGTCATGCAAAACACGAAAAAACTCCACACCTTCGACAGTGTTAAATTTCATCGAATAAGGTAAACTCATTACGTCAGGTGGAAATTTAACACGCACGTACCTGGTTCCATCCGCAATGCGAGTACCTTTGTGGAATCGCCTGTAAATAGGTGTTATTAACTCAATGTTCATCGATTTCAATTTCTCCTCTATCTCTTCGTCCGAAATATATGCTGGCAAGTGCAAAAACGAAACAACACTGTCCGAATGTAACAATCTCGCCTTCATTTTCATGCCATTCAGTTCCAGGGAATCATTATCCGAAATGATCCTCGCCTGCACAACATCATCCACAGTTACTTCATACTTGTCAGGTCCCTTTGGTACACACGCATGAATCACATCACCAACCTGTTCACTAAGGAATTTAATCAAGTCGCCAGCCGCCATCTTCCTATTGACACCGACATCAACGACGACCGTGCACTCCTTCTTATAAGTAGTATAGGGGCCTGTATGGGGTCATGACCTACTTTCCCATGATCACGTGACCTTGGTAGGAGACAATGGCCTTTGTGTAGGAGACAATGGGCTTCGTACAGGTGTCTGACCTTGGTAGGAGACAATGGGCTTTTGTGTAGGAAACAATGGCCTTTGTATAGGGGGGTGCAGGTGTCTGACCTTGGTAGGAGACAATGGCCTTTGTGTAGGAAACAATGGCCTTTGTAGAGGGGGGTGCAGGTGTCTGACCTTGGTAGGAAAACAATGGCTTTTGTGTAGGAGACAATGACACAATGGCCTTTGTGTAGGAAACAATGGTCTTTGTGTATGAGACAATGGCCTGGGTACAGGTGTGCGTCCTTGGACTGAGCTGGGGGTGCCTCTCTCGGGTATAAAAAGGGTACTTTTGGTTTCATTGTCATTCGTTCGCCGAAAAGTCTGCAGATCTACGTTCATGTTTGTTGAAAGAAAATAGGCTCGTATTTGGATATAAAAAGGTGTGTGTTGTTAGTAGCGTCATTTGCTTGCCGAAAGTTCTGTGAAGGAGATCTATTTCTGCTTTTGGAGTTTGAAGATATTCTGAAAGAAGACGATGGCATCGGGATATTCGAGCAGTGTTAGTAGCAGCAGCAGTAGCGACGAGGACGACGTCATGGTCTGCAAATGTTCAGAAAGACATACAATCAAATGTAAAGGAGAGACTACCAAACAAGATGAGAAGAAGACGAGTATTCATTATACGGATCAAACGGATGCTACACGTGAAATTGGGGTTGGAACTGAAGATGGCGAACTCGTGGATGAACCCACAGATCAGACGGATGCTGCCTGTGAAACAGATGCTGCCTGTGAGGAAGACTGCTATTCGAGATGTTACTTGTTCTGTCATCGTCCCGAAATGAGACATTTCTATGCCCGGATGCTGACGTATGCTCGGTGGCTCATACAATTACGTCAAAAACCAAAAGAACTTGCCAAAGCCGGTTTCTACTACACGGGAGACCACGATGCCATCACCTGTTACTGTTGCGGACTTCGCATCTACCGATGGAAGAAGACAGACGACCCAGTGATGGAACATTACAGACTCTCTCCAAGATGTCCCTATGTGAACAACATGTTCAGACATTAAATATTTCAGACACTTGTGTGCTATGTTTTCATGTTGTATGTTGTGAATAAAACCGTGAATAACATGTTTTGCTTTGTTAGTTATGTCCTGCGTCCATGAGTGTGTCTCTGGACGTGTCCCTATGGTAGTGACACTGGTAAAGGGTAATATGTTGGTAACGATGTTTTTTGGGGAGCTCGCACGACGAGATTCGTGTTTGGGAGAAGGGGCACTGGTCATACGTATCACACACATTCAAAACATTCCTGTACCATATCTTTATGCGTTATAAGGTATATAAGTAAAATAGTTTTGGAAAAACTCGTCATTTGAGGTAAAACCTTCAGAGGAGCAACATGTCAGACCAGTACAAGTTATATGTACCCGACGTGGATAAGTGGACCCGTTTCTATAAACTGCAGGCAGAAGGTAAACTTCAACCTCATTTTCCAGTGCAACGTGGTGGGAAAAGTCAGATGATGTACAGTGTAGATCGATGTCTAGAACTGTATGACCCTACATGGAAAAAAGAGAAAGAGGAACAGAAGAAGCCCACGGCACCCAAAGTCGTCATGGTCTCCCCAACGCAGCAGGTGGTAGAGCAAGCCAAGGCCGAGCAGAAACGGAAACGTCAAGAGAGTGGCGTGGAACAGAAACGACGAGAGCAAACTGGGCAAAAACGGCACAAGCATTTTTGAGAAGACTATAAAAGGGGGCATGGCAGTTTCAACATCATCAGTTCACGTCGAACACTTCAATAAACAACATCATGAATCAGAATTGGTTTATTCCGGAACATGTCATGAACAAAAGATCGTGTCCCGTATGTCCAAAGACTTTTTCAAAACCATCAAATATGCTACGTCATTGGAAGACCTTCCATTCAGCTCAACTCCAGGCTCCTATAGCTCCTGCTCCGGCTCCTAGGGCTGCTGCTCCTCTGGCTCCTATAGCTCCGGCTCCCCTGGCTCCTATAGCTCCTGCTCCTATAGCTCCTGCTCCGGCTCCTCTGGCTCCTCTGGCTCATATAGCTCCTGCTCCTCTGGCTCCTATAGCTCCTGCTCCGGCTCCTCTAGCTCGTATAGCTCCTGCTCCGGCTCCTAGGGCTCATATAGCTCCTCTGGCTCCTATAGCTCCTGCTCCTAGGGCTCCTATAGCTCGTATAGCTCCTGCTCCGGCTCCTAGGGCTCATATAGCTCCTCTGTCTCCTATAGCTCCTGCTCCTAGGGCTCCTATAGCTCCTGCTCCGGCTCCTATAGCTCCTGCTCCCGCTCCTATAGCTCCTCTGGCTCCTCTAGCTCCTGCTCCTAGGGCTCCTATAGATCCGGTTGCTCTGGCTCCTATAGCTCCTATAGTTCCTGCTCCCGCTCTTATAGCTCCTCTGGCTCCTCTAGCTCATATAGCTCCTGCTCCTCTGGCTCCTATAGCTCCTGCTCATAGGGCTCCTATAGCTCCTGCTCCGCTGCAGCAGCAGCCCCTAAGATTGTTACATCCGTTCACCATGATCGTGTCGGGACCCACGTCGTGTGGAAAAACATTTTTGTTGTACAAACTGCTAAGGGATGGTAAAATCCACCCGCATCCTCAGCGCATCATCTGGCTCTACAAACGATGGCAACCTCTCTATGATACGATCAAAATGGTTGCTCGAGTAAAATTTGTTCAAGGTATACCTGCGAATTTGGAAAAGGATCGTTATTTAGATCCAGGAGTCAGAAATCTCATCGTGTTGGACGACCTGATGTCTACAGCTGGAAAAGACCCTCGCATCACCGATCTGTTCACGGAAGGAAGTCACCACAGAAACCTCTTTGTGATTGCCATCAACCAGAACCTCTATAACAGCAAGGACCCGACACAGAGAAGAAACTGTCATTACCTGGCACTGTTCAACAACCCCATCGACAAGCAGCAAGTCCTAACCTTGGCACAGCAGATGTATCCTGGAAATACTCGTCATTTCATGCAGCGGTTTGAGGAAGCTACCCACAGGCCCTACGGACATCTCTTGGTGGACTTGAAACCGACCACGCCCGAACATTGGCGCCTTCGACCTAATGGTTTAGAGACGGGGCCGTCCGAATGGTATAAAAGCACAAGCGTAACGGCGAATGTCTCAGAAGAGTTTCAACCACCGTCGGAGAAAGAGCTCTACATGCAAATCATGCAAAGAAACGCATTCAAGAGAAAACTACCAGGCATACCCGCCTACGAAAGTGACGACGACGAAGAAGAAGATGAGGTAGAGCCCTATCTGAAAAAGGTCAAGAGGATGCAGTCTTGCGATACGTGCGGTCTGGTCTTTAAAGACGGGAGTGACTTGCAGCGACACGTGAAAACGTGCGAGGAGGGAAATGAAGAGCCGTCGTCCGATCTGGAAAACGAAGGCGTACGTCTGATGATCGAGCGTGAATTCGACATCAATCGTGACTATTTCGAAAGCAAGAGGAAACGCTACGAAGAAAAAAAAACATGTCCCAAGATGCCATCGAAAGAAACATGAAGACACTGCAATGGAAGTTATTTAAAGACACGTACTCTCGCTTTCTGACGTATATGCATTACTTTGACAAAGGCCCCAACACGAGAAAAATTCTACAGTTTGTGAATCCAGACAGAGATCTCAGACCTCAGATTCGTTCTAAATTAAATCAGTATCGTTCATGGATTGGCGAATATTTGGACGAACAAGACGACGACGATACCGACGATGAGGAGGACGACGAAGATGAAGAGAAATGAACACTCATATTATTCACGTGTCACCCTTAAGGCCTATCGATGTAACCCAATGTGTATCCATTGCATGTGTAGTTGTCTATAGTGATTGTAATTTAGAAATAAAAAATGAAAAACCAAACCATTGCGTTTTTTTGTGTTTTTTACTCTATGACTAGATTTGTGATTGGATATTTCTACCCCGCAACTTTATAGTAGCAAGAGCTGTATGTACAGGACAGCACATACCACTGCCTTTGATATACCAGACATAATGCACTGGTTGGCTATAGACTATTTGGCCATCGATGGGGATCGATGCTAGATCGATCACTGTATTTACCCATTTGGTAATTAAAAAGTCCTGTACGAAGGCTAGTACTCTAGAGAAATTTTCTGTTTAAAAATGCAGCTATTTCCCTTTGGTTAACACGTATTACTTGTTAAACCCATGGCGGCGCGCGTGTCGCCGACTTACACTAATGGATTAATCACGTGTGACATCTCTCTCTCTCTGTCTCTCTCTCGCTCTCTCTCTCTCTCTCTCTCTCTCTGTCTGTCTGTCTGTCTGTCTGTCTCTCTCTCTCTCTCTCTCTCTCTCTCTCTCTCTCTCCCTCTCTTTCTAGCTGTCTCTTTCTCTGTCTATCTCTGTCTCTCTGTCTCTCTCTCTCTCAACCATTGCGTTTGTTTTTTGTGTATTCTACTCTATAACTAGATTTGTGATTGAATATTTCTGCCGCTACTTTATAGTAGCAAGAGTTGTGTGTACAGGACAGCACATACCACGGCCTTTGATATACCAGACATAATACACTGGTTGTCTATAAAGGCTTGTACTCTTGGGAAATACTCGTGTTTAAAATGTAGTTAAAAGAGCATAGGTTAGGTTGGAGCGTTGAGTTGCAGTCACACGTTCTTTGTTCATAGAATGGGCTGTAGTGTTTCACGCACACACACACGCACGCACACGCACGCACGCACGCACGCACAAAACGTTTGTGTTTAATTATGAAATACTGGCCCCATAAGGGGTATGAGATTGTGTATATAAAAGATCCCTTGCTACTCATGGAAAAAATGTAGCGGGTTTCCTCTCTAAAACTGTCAAAATTACGTTTTTTCATCCAATAACCGATGATTCATAAACCAATGTCCTCTAGTGATGTCGCTAAACACAAACAAACTTTGACGGTCAGTGGGCATACCATAACAAATTTATTCTGCTACTTAAGACGGGCACGCGTCGGTATGCCTTTTGCAGTTCACCTGGTTTCATAAACACTCGGAGAGGTGTAATAAAATGCCTTTGTATGAGGGCTGATGAAGAGGTCTCATAAAGTACTCCTCTATTATAAAGCGAATGAATGAATGGCTGAATGACGGCAACAAAGAAAACGTCGACAATGTGCTAAAGAAATACAAATGAATGAAAATCATCACACACGCATTTTGTCTGGCGACATGAAAGCCTCACTTTAGACCAAACAGTCAGCAAACAGTTACAGTCCTTCCCCACGAGACATATTTTAACGGCTATTATTTTGGGTGCCTAGAATAAAACACTGTGAAAAAAACATCCACGTGTATGTCCACTGTGAATACAAAAAAAACAACACAATAGACTGTTATACAATGAAGCCAAATCCAACGTCACTTACACCTGGCCTGTACATAGTGTTATTATTAATTGTTGTTGTTAATGGTGCTGTATGTTTTTCTTTTGCTTTTATTTGTTTGCTGACACCAGTTTGTTTGGTAATATGCAATACATTGAATTGTATACACCATGATCGCACACCTGCACCCAGACCATTGTTTCCTACACAAAGGCCATTGTTTTCCTACCCAGGTCAGACACCTGCACCTCCCTATACAAATGCCATTGTTTCCTACACAAAAGCCATTGTGTCATTGTTTCCTATACAAAGGCCATTGTGCCATTGTCTTCTACACAAAGGCCATTGTTTCCTACCGAGGCCATACACCTGCACCCCCCCCCCCCCATACAAAGGCCATTGTTTCCTACACAAAAGCCCATTGTCTATACCAAGGCCATACACCTGCACCCCCCTATACAAAGGCCATTGTTTCCTACACAAAAGACCATTGTCTATACCAAGCCCATTGTCTCCTACCAAGGTCACGTGATCACGGGAAAGTAGGTCATGACCCCATACAGGCCCCTATACTACTCTTATATATCACTTTCTTCACTTCTTCCTTCTCCATATCGCCACTCATACTCATCTCCACTGGGGTTTTTTTTTAAATCTGAAAACAAACACCTTATCAAATCAAAAACACTTTTCAAAACTTTTCAAAACTGGAGCCGAAGTGAAACATGTCCTCCATCGACAAAACCCAAACCGGAAGTCAGTCTCGTGCTCTACCGACTGAGCTAGCCGGGCATGTAAATTACTCTTGAACATTTGGAATGCTACTATTGCATTATTGATGTTATATTTACCGTTATATTTATTTATTTACCGGTATATTGACATTTCTTTGTCCAATTTTGAACTAGGTGGTAGTGATGATAGTCAACCAACTAATAACGTCTTGAGAAAGAAAAAAGAAGTAACTTAGAACCGAACACAATAAACGGGTGTATGTCTGGTTGGTGGGTTGGACAGATCGAATATATATATATATTTATCCAGCAATCCCTGTATACATTGGCAAGATATGATGACTAGATAAATCTCTATATTTTCGGTCACTGACCAAAATTATAGGTCACGTAACATAAGCCCGACTCGACTGAGTATTTCAGAGTAGATTTTCAATAAACATACTCTTTAAATAATTTGTAATAATAACTTTTAGTTTTGCTATATAACAATACAAAACGTATATATTTATTTATGTATTAAGAGTTTAGAAACGCTTTTTTAATGTGACAGAATGTAGCTAGCGATTTACAAATAATGACGTCATGCGGAAAAAGCCTTGCTAGGTTGACAATACTCGATTTGTGTACACAAAACTGGAATAAATAATGATTTTCCAAATATTCCTGTAGGATTGCAGGATAAAAGAAATAACTGGTTATTGTCTTAAGATATCGGCTTTATCCTGCTCAGGTCGAATAGCGAATGCAACTCGGCAGAGCCTAGCTGCATTCGCCATTCTAACCTTCGCAGGATAAAGCCGATATCTTAAGACAATAACCAGTTATTCCCTTTATGTATGTAATAAATGCGGAAAATACGACAACCAAATGGTCGCCAGCTACTGTGTCTAGAATATAATTTGTTTCCATTTGTTTCATAAGTGGCCCGTGATTTTAAAACTTAAAGTCTAGACTTTAACGTAATGGTATTTGAATGGCGTTTCCATGACGTTAAAGTCTGGACTTTATTAAAGTCTAGACTTTAAGGTTTATAAGCACGGGGCCTAATGCCACAGACCTTTAGTTGTGTCATTTTATTGAATACGCTACATATTGCATCATAAATGTCATTATGACGTTGTCGACAATGACGTACAAACAATGATGTGACGTCACATTATTACCTGTAGTATGTTTCTCTTAAGCTTACGCTACAAGGTCTGAGTCATGTAGGCCTGTACTTATTTGTTTGTATGATTCCTTTGTTTTATTCTTTTGTGTGTGTTTTTTTGTTTTTGTTTTTGAATGGGCGTTTTGTTATTCCGTGTTCAAGTATGACGTGCATATGTGCTTACATTTACACATGCAACATATTTTAGTTATTTTTGATTACCATAATAATAATAAAAAAAATTGAGCCCAACGTGGGGCTCGAACCCACGACCCCGAGATTAAGAGTCTCGTGCTCTACCGACTGAGCTAGCCGGGCAGATAAATTACTTTTGAAAATTTGGAATGCTACTATTGCATTATTGATGTTATATTTACTAGGGGTGTAACGATACACTCGAATATTCGGTGCACCGAACAGCGATCTGTATCGTAGTTGCATTCGTATTCGTCACTAGCTGAACCGAATACACGAATACTTATATATAATGTTTACTGTATAATTTAAGTTTCTAATTTATACTAACCAAAACGCAATAACGATTCGATCGTTTTTATTGTCCTTTTTTATATTAGGTCAACCGCATAGTGACAGTCAGACTCGTAGACCGATCCTTTTTTTGTTTTATTCCATGCGTTGGACTGGTACTCTACATGCAGCTTGACTGCGCTTCTGTCAAAACACTGTATGACGTCGCATAGTCTCGTTCAACCAGCCTAATACGAGACACGGGCGAGTGTAGTTCGTTAATTTATGCATTCTACGCAGTGCAACGTCAATAATTTTGAACCAATATTCTAACGCTTAAAGGGACACACCCTAGTTACGTTTATTTGTTAACCATTACGGCGTTGTTTTTCGCTATTAAACCCCATTTTTCACAAATAAAATTGCACTTTACTTACATTTTATTATTTAGAATACACATTTCCATTCACCTGAAGTGCTTTTTGGTAATCCTGATGTTTGTAAAACCACGAAATGCATTTTTTGCATTTTTTCACAAAACGTGTTGTCGAGAAAAAACCGTTAAGCAAGCGAGGTCCAATCTATTTTTAATGTCACAGACGTTGGTATATCACGTGACCGTTATCATTTTGGTTCGGTTTGTTTTCTCGTGCACGGTTCGCGCAATCAACATCCGATTTGTTGTTGTTCATTTGTGAGATTTTTCTTCACAGTTCGTGAACATTTTCAGTAACAATAAAGTTCAGACAAGTAAGTGTCTCAATACAAAACGTTACAAACCCTTAAAACCAATAATTTTGCTAAGTCTTACGATATCTGGAGAGGGGATACAACCAGGACAGAACAGTTGGAACATGTCCAGGAGAGGTGAAACGAACGCACCCCAAGTCTGTGAAATTTGTCGTGACGTAGGCATTGTTGTGCTTCTACCGGTGACATCAGAATACTAACTTTCAAAATTATTTCAAGCAATTGGGACATGGGGATTCCCATGGTATTTATCGATATAAAACCTGCTTTTTCACTCCATTTGATAAAAACGTGATCTAAGTGTGTTACAGTTTTGTAGATTAACTAAATTATAATTTATTTTCTATAATTCTTAAAGAGAACTGTGGCATATTAGCAATTCAAATATGGATATAAATTGATTAATACTAGATACCAAAAACCAAAATGGCCTTAAAAATATATATTTGATATTCAAAATAAAATTAATTTACCGGTAATCCATAACTTCTGTCTACATTATACAATGTATATACGGTTTCGGTTTCCTGTGTAATCACTAATCAGGTTTTACTTTAAAAATAAATACTTTTTTTTTCCTTTCAGCAAAGCCTTTGTACTTGTGTAATGTGTATTCATGGATGTGAATACATATTCGTGATATGTATCGTATTCGCCACCATGTGTATTCGTCACACCCCTAATATTTACCGTTATATTTATTTACAATCTGATTAGAATTAGCTCTATTGGTCTACCAGTAGATCTAACAGTATTGCGTGGACTCCCATGTCAAGGTAACATTTCATCTATAAATAACAATTTAAATATCAACCAATTACACTTCGCCTTTTATAGCGTTATTCGGGAGCATACAAATTCTAAAAATATCGGGAGAGACTATTTACGCGAACTTGTTGGTGTATTGTAACATTAAAAAACACGGGGAAAAGTGCAGTAATAAACTCTGGATTGTATACTAGTATAAACAGATTTTATGGCTATACCATCACGTTTTTTTTTTTTTTTTTTTTTTTTTTTTTTTGTTATTCGTTTCAAGACGAAAAACAAAAAACCGTGATGGTATGGAGACTAAGAGTCTCGTGTTCTACCGACTAAATTATACATTACTTTTTTACATTTGAAATGCTACTATTGCCTTATTGATGTTATATTTACAGTTATATTTATTTATTTATTTCAGTTTATTAGTTAAATACCGGTATATTAACATTTCTAAGTCCAATGTTGAACTAGGTGGTAGTGATGATACTCAACCAACTAATAACCTAGGCTCTTGAAAAAGAAGAAATAAATAATCTAGAACAGAACACAAATAACGGGTGTATGTCGGGTGGGTGGGGCTGATGGAATGCTTCTATCGTTCTATATAATATATTTATTTAATATAATATTAGCTCGAGTGTCCTCTAGCCGTCCCCTGTTTATATAATATAGAGAGTACTGCATGTAATAAATGCGGAAAATACGACAACTAAATGATCGCCAGCTACTGTGTCTAGACTATAATTGGTTTCCTAAATCTGATGCCACAGACCTTTAATTCTAAAATTTTAAATGTATGTGATATGAAACATATACTGTGTCATTACTTGAATACGCCATTTCAGTTCTTTTTTATTACCACAATAATAATAAAAACGAAAGCCCAACGTGGGGCTCGAACCCACGACCCCGAGATTAAGAGTCTCGTGCTCTACCGACTGACCTAGATGCATACATCTTACTCTTGAAAATTTGTACAAAATATATATTAAAATTGTCTTAAAAACTATCTTAAAATCCCAACGTATCGTTTAAAAACTTTAAACTTCCTCAGGGAATAAAACAGACTGGCTGTAGGTGAACACAATATAAAACAACACAAGCTAAATAAACAAAGGGAACTAATCAGGTAAATTGGTCATGAAAGGGACCGATTAAAACAAAGGAAGAGTCAACAGCTACCAAAAGCCAAATTGAGTTTAGTCTGTTGTTTCTTTTTATTCTGATTGGATACCTTTTCAAGCAGGTGACAAACATAATAGTGTTCATGCTGATTAAAGTGTGGATCTACATGAGGGGCTTTAAAAGTTTTATTAAATTATTGTATTTTATATTATGACGGTGACCTGAAAGACGTGTGCTGAGCCTGAAGGGGGCGACTGTCTGGCCCGCATATTGTATGCTGCATTTAGTGCAAGTCAGTGAATAAATCACAAAATCTGATTGGCAATGCAGGGTGTGTCTAATGGGGAATGAAACATGGTCTCCGTTTAGAATGGTGACGTCATATAACCGTAATTAAAATGTGTTGAGTGCGTCGTTAAATAAAACATTTCCTGTTTAGAATGACTTTAGAAATAGTCATAGTATCACATGATTTACACCTTGGTCGATGACAGGGTCTGCACCCCCAAGTGTTACACATACATGTCTCTGTTAGGCTGAGGCTAAGTTTATTCACTTTGAGAATATTGCCAATAGTGGTGTTTCTTCTCTCTGCAATAATAAGTTTATTATTTTTCATCACTTTGGTCATGTTTTCATTGGTTTTCAGAATGGTATTTTGTTTAGCAATTGTTCTCAAATCTGGTTGTCGTAGGTCGTCACCCAAGCTATAGTACCCACCGGTGTATGGGGTTTCTGTTTTTACTGTAGAAGTGTTTTTCTAGACTGGGTTCGGGCTTTATCAAACATTTCATTAATGACCTTTTCTTTATAACCACAGTTGCGCTGATACTGATAGACTTTGCTAAGGTTTATTTCGGCCCATTCTGGTTTACTACAGATGTGTCGGATCCGGAATGCTCCACCGTATGCAATAGAACGGAATACATGTCTAGGATGGCAACTTGAAGGTGTTAGATATCTATGGGTTGCACTCTCTTTAGAACAGACACTCTCTACATTCATTTCTATAGTAAACTTAATAGTGGGGTGGTATTGATTAAGTATAGTTATAAACTCCTGGACCCACATTCACAAGTAGTTTTACACGTAAACGTAAATCTACGTCTTAAGAGCTATTCACTAAACAAAGTAAACGTAAGTTATGTGTAAAGTTGGACGTAAATATAAGAGTGCCTCTGGTTACAACTAACGCTGCACGTAAGTCGTGTACATATAATAAATCAAGCAAGATCGCCGTTATTTACTATTATTTGTGGAAAATAACGGCATTTCCAATAACTGAAGGAGTTGGCGATGGCGAAAACCCACGGATTGAATATTTTTGTGTGTGATCGAACGGATGTTTTCGACTCGGCCACATATCGCCGGAGTTATCTTTTCCTTTTTAAGAATGTCCTAAATTTGGTACCAAAACGCGGATCTTCACCAATACCAAATTGCCATGGTTCGCCGTTCGCGATGTTATTGTTAGCAGACGACAAACGAAATAGCGTTTTGCGCATTTGTTATTTTCCCGGTAGCCATCGTTTCTATATAATAATTTTTTTAATTATTTCTCCTGTGAGAGAGTTAAATCGTAGATTTACGTCCAACTAAAGTTATGTTTATGTTTACGACCGTCTTTGAGAATAAGGTGTTTCTTGTACGTAAACGTAAATCTACGGCAGACGTAAGTGCTAGTCGTAGACGTAACTTTACACCTTTTCTTGAATATGGGTCCTTGATTTCTTCAGTAGTATCTGATGAGAATGTACAAATTTCATTGATGAATCTGTAACAAATATCTGGGGTATGGGGTGTAATATGCCAAAACTGTTTCATCCAGAATGACATGAATGACATTGGCGTAGGTGACAACAAAAGGGGTACCCATAACAGTACCCGAGATTTGACGATAAAATTGTCCGTAGAATTCGAATTCATTGTTACAGAGGACAAAGTTAGCTATACTAAGAACAGCTGTAGTTTCTCCGTCTTCCAGGATGTTAGTATCTTCTATGGCGTTTCGAATAGCTTGGATACCTTGTATGATTTAATAGAGTCCAAAACCTGAAATTTCCATGTTACAAATCAAGGCCATGAGACTGAACCTAAATCAAAATAACCCAAACCTGATTTCATTCAGTATTTTATAACAACCAGTCGATTAATAAAAACTTGAAGATGAAAAACATGTATTCTCAGGCTGAAGTTTACATGTATGGTCTATTTTACAAGATTATTCTTGTTTGTTACTCATTTTGCAAATAACACGTCAATACCGTAACGCCGATCAGCAAAAGTGTTCCTTGTTAAAAGAAATTAAATATGTTCGTGCTATTTTGCTCTTTGATGGGCTACTGAAAAATATGAATCGGTAAATGTTCATCACGTATATCTAAATATATTTAGATTTTTTATAAACAGAAAACAAAGTATGTCAACACTGTAATATGGCAGCCATTGCTATCAGACCCCGTTCCAAAAAAACAAATGTTGATAAAAAAAATCTTATGTAAAGATCGCTGCTTGAATTTGAAATACACTCACCTGACTCCAGGGATAAGACATGACCATAAAACATATTGTAAAAACATTATTTTTTACAAGGATACTACTATGCAAAGTGACAACTTCTGGGAGAATGGCCCTTTATTTTTATATATATATATATATATATATATATAATGGTGGGATATGTGACTTTAAAAATGTGGTCAGCAGAATAAATTGTATAGTCAACTAAATCCATCAAGATTTTAATAGATGCCAACAACAATAATGCAAACTCTGTCAGATTTTTTTGCATTTATTTGTAGGTAAATGATGTCATCAGAATGCATTATATATATATATATATATATATATATATATATATATATATCTACATGTACATGTGTATTTATTTTGTTAGGTCTACGTCATGTATTTCATGGAACATTGAAACGTGTATAATGTACAAAAATAAATAATAACAATATTGCGAAGTTCGTAATACATGTCCATTCTTCAAGCCTTCAACCCAAGTCACTGAGGTTGGTCTAATATGCGAAATAAAGATGTACACCAATATATACTTGTGTTATACAGTCTTCAAGCCTTCAACCTAACTCACTGTGGTTGATCTAATATGTGAAATAAAGATGTACACCAATAACATACACTTGTGCTATACATTCTTCACGCCGTCAGGCTATGTCACCGAGGTTGGTGTAATATGCGAAATAAAGATATACACCAATAACATACACTTGTGTTATACATTCTTCAAGCTTTCAACCTAAGTTAGTGATGTTGGTCTAATATGCGAAATAAAGATGTACACCAATAACATACACTTGTGTTATACATTCTTCAAGCTTTCAACCTAAGTTAGTGAGGTTGGTCTAATATGCGAAATAAAGATGTACACCAATAACATACACTTGTGTTATACATTCTTCCAGCTTTCAACCTAAGTTAGTGAGGTTGGTCTAATATGTGAAATAAAGGTTTACACCAATAAACACTTGTGCTATAGAGCCTTCCAGCTTTCAACCTAAATTACTGAGGTTGGTCTAATATGCGAAATAAAGGTTGACACCAATATACACTTGTGCTATAGAGCCTTCCAGCCTTCAACCTAAGTTACTGAGGTTGGTCTAATATGCGAAATAAAGGTTGACACCAATATACACTTGTGCTATAGAGCCTTCCAGCCTTCAACCTAAGTTACTGAGGTTGGTCTAATATGCGAAATAAAGGTTGACACCAATATACACTTGTGCTATACATTCTTCAAGCCTTCAACCTAAGTCACTAAAGTTTGTCTAATAATATGCGAAATAATGGTTTACACATATATACACTTGTACTGAATATTTACTTATTTTGTTGTTTCGCCGGAGCATGACTCGACACCTTTAAAACCTCGCTTGCCATAGCATACGCATACGAGACGGGAGGGGGGGGGGGGGGGGGGGGGGGGTGGGGGTGACAGGAGAAAATCCTTAAATTCGGGGGGAAAATATTGATATTCGGGCAAAATGAGGTAGCCTGACACGTTTTCACAATATATTTCCATCATTCTACCCACAAAATTAGTTGTAATCCACATGTAAAGAATGCTCAGTGATTCGTATGCAACCCTATATAACGGTTTGGCAGTAATGCTAATATAAATAAATGTTGTAATCCAGATTAGGGCATTTTCATTTAATTCGGGCAAAAATCAACCTGCTCCCCTCCCCCTCCCCCCTGCAAAAATGGGAGCCCGTACGCCTATGCACCACAGTCTAGACCCCACCCCACCCTGTACAATTTCCTTCCCTTCATTTTAACACAAATTTTAATTAATTTTCTTCATGAGTTAATGAAATCAGCCAATACACACGAACAGACTACGTCGAAGCGAACATTCAGTCCGTGCATTAAACTATCCGAAATGACGTATGTTGTAGGCCTTGAGTGTTAAAAAGTGAACAATGGTGATCAGTTAACTTCATTTTCCAACAAAAAAATACTGGCATTTTCCAGGGATGATTGGGTCGTAGAATCGCAGTGGCCGATCCTGGGGGTTAGGGGGTTTAAACCTCGCCCTCCCCCCTTGAGCTGCCAAGTAAAGTATAGCTTAGTGAAATATGTGGGTCTGCCAGCAAACCTTTTTCTCATAATTCTAGATTCGTCCCCAAGATAGATCCCCTTCACAGTGGACCCATAGGGTTTTGCCCTCGTCCCTAATAGTGTTCCAGGAATGGCGTCAATACTATATACATACATGTGTTGAAGCAAATATTCCAGAATTTTAGGAAAATGTTCCTATCATGTATTAAATACACGTAACAGTACTATATACATACAATACATAGTGTAAAAGTAAACATCGCAATCTCTTTTGCAAAAACAACAACAACAACGTCTTTGGGCGTTCGAAGATCAAATGGTCCATGTGGTTATACCATTAAGACTCCAGTGATAAATCTCTTTTCTTAAAAAGGAATGAAATGCGATAGCCACATGGTCTGCTATTGTATGGCTTTATGTCTTTTACTATAATATAATTATTATTTTATAATAATAATTATAATGTGGCGCGTTTGCATATACCATTTTGTATTTCTTCCTGCAATAATTAGTTTAATGCTGTCCTTGGCAAATGGCAACAAGACGACTTGGTAGTTGGTAGTTGCTGGATCAAGTTTCGTCCTTGGTCTACATACACTTTGAAAGGTCCTGCGGTATTATACCCATTTGGTGATTCGTCCTGTAGTTTTAATCTTATTCTTCTGGGTTAAAACGCAGCAATACTAGCTACTCGTCTGCTTTTGGCATCCTTTCTTGTCATGACCAATTGGTGTATCCCTCCTGCAACTCCAGTTTAATACTTCACGTTGCGTACAAGGAACAAGACTCGTTGGGTACTTGTCCCTATTCGACGTAACGTTTTGTTTCCTCATTTCGCGACCCTTTTCGTACACGGGTTGTCAGGTATCACGAGTAATCTTGGTGGGCAACCCGTTCTTGCACTGACACCAGATTTAATTTCTTACTTGCAGACAATGAAGCGAAGCAGCAAAGCGAAGGAAGAAAATGTTTTGGAGTTTGTTTCTTTAAGTGGTAAGCATTTCAACGAGCAGTGGACTTCTTTGGAAGGTCGGCAGCACGGTGATGTTGCGGAAGAGTCTCTGGTTCCACTCCGTGAGGTCTCGCAGCGCGGTGAGGCGGTCCATGATCCGGGCAAACAGACCGGGCTCCTTTGGGTGGTTGGTGTACAGCAGGAACATCAGGCACTGTATAACCTTCCACTGCATGTCCGCAACCTTGTCTGGGTTGCTTAGATCGCAACGATCTGAAAGGAAACATTTTAATGATTAAGTAAAGTAGGTGCAGATGTAGATGTGAGCATAAATTAAAGTTTGTTTTGTTTAACGACTTCACTAGAGCACATTGGTTTATTAATCATCTGTTATTGGATGTCAAACATTTGGTAATTTTGACATAATAGTCTTAAAGGTAGAAATCCGCTGCATTTTTTCATTAGTAGCAAGGGATATTTTATATGCACCATCCCACAGACAAAAAAGCACATACAACGGCATTTGATATACCAGTCGTGGTGCACTGGCTGGAACGAGAAATAGCCCAATGGGCCCACCGACGGGGATCGATCCCAGGCCGACTGCGCATCAGCTTTACTACGTCCTGAGCTACGTCCCGCTTCCCGTGTTGGCATAAGGTGTTCAGTCTTACTAAACTCTGTTTGTGGTCAAGTAATGTTTTGAGTGAATATTTGGCGTGAAGGGTTGTTTATCAAAGCCATCGGACTATATTATACGATTCCGTGACAGGATTACGTCCCAGTAAAGGGTCTTAGATAAACGCCGTTAAATAACAATAACAACATAACATAAAGTACATGGAATAGACAGCACCATAATTTTCTGTTTGAGAACCAGAAAATAACTAGCAGGTGTCTAACATGGATTGTGACAAACAACCTAAAGTGATAAAGAAGAAAACCTGTACTATCATAATATAAGCTACTCTTTTTGATTACATATATACAGTTTCTAATATACATGTACTATACCAGTGTATACAACGACCTCCGATGTACAAATTGTGAGAGGTTGCCTGGAATAACGAATGAAATAATAAAGAAAAACTCACCAGTAAACAACACGGAGATACTTTTAATGAGGACATATTCGTCTGGGGAGAGGTTTAGTCGTTTGAGAGACTCTGCAAAATCGAAGCAACCGTTGACGTAAGCTTTTTCCCACAAGCGCCACATTTCCTGCTTGTGGACAGTGTTACCGCTGGGGAATGTCACAACAGCCAGGTCCCTGTTATAGCCACGGAAATTGCCGAGGAACCAAAACTCGAACCGGGAAGCTACAAAGAAATATAATTTGTAAAATATAAAATAAAATACTGTAACGGATGAATATTTTGTTTCATGTTTATGCAAACTAACGTCCTTGATGGCAAATCGCCATTGTGATTCAATATCTAATAAGAGTTATTCCCCTTTTAATCTATATGATCTGTTGTTTACTTCTTTATGGTAAATAGTATGATTATTTTAGCAAATAAAAATTACTGACATTTTCTCATCATTATTATTTTTAAAATCTCTGGTGAGGCCAATGACGATATCGATTAATAGTCTTTAAATAATACGCTTGGTAGTAATCTTAAAGGAGGTCATTGTCGCTCTAATCTAATTAAAATTAGCTCCACTATTACATGTGGATCTAACAGCAGCCCGTTGGAGTTCATGTCCAGTTGACCTTTCATTCGACCAATGATTTGAAAAGAATTTGAAAACATTCGGGATTATGCCGAGGGTATACGAAATGATTCGGGTGAATTACGAAGTATGCCGGAAACTAATTTCAATATAAATTTTATATAAAATTCGTTTCAAGACCAAAAAAAAAAAAAAACGTGATGGTATAGCCATAAAATCTGTTTAATATGGTATACAATCCAGTATTTATTATTGGAGTTTTCCCCTGTTTGTTCACTGTTGAAATAGACCAACAATTCGCCTATTGCATAAATAGTCTCAACCGATATTTTTAGAATTTGTATGCTCCCGAATAACGTTATAAAAGGCGAAGTGTAATTGGTCGATATTTAAACTGTTATTTATAGATGAAATGTCACCTGGACATGGGAGTCCACGCAATGCTGTTAGATCTACTGGTGAGATCAGTAGAGCTAATTTTAATCAGATTGTTGTCGCTCTTGCCAAGGACCCAACAGCGCTTATGCCTACTAACTTTAATTGAGTCTTCTATGTTACCTTTACGGAACATGGCAGACGACATGCTACTAAGTAGCATGGTGTGGGGGTTTGTCCACGATCTCCGGGAGGTCAATGATTCATTGCGGGAGAAGGTAGGAGAGTCAGAGGCTTAGGCTGGGAAGAATCTGGATGTTCGAACAACCCATCTAGGAAAATAATGTCGATAAAAGGGTCCGTTGGTCAATATTCGAACCCCCACCCAGGTCCAGTCCATTTTTAAAAATGTTTTGATAGTCATTTAACAGGTTTAAAGTCCCTCATAATTCCCTAGGAGTGGCTTGTGTACTTTTATTACTGTATCATTGTATTATTACTGTTGAACTCTTGTTTATATTTTAATCTGTATACAAGGTGAGACGTAAATAAAGAATTTGTCTGTCTGTCTGTTTGTCTGTTTGTCTGTTTGTCTATCTGTCTGCTACGCCAGTGAGAGTGGACTCTCCAAATTACGTTTTGTGTCAGGGTGTAGACGCATGCCACTTACATTTAATCAGATTTGACTGGTCCGTTACGGAGAGCTCGGCGAAGCCCGGGATGAGTTTGGCGAAGTTAATGTATCTCCTGACGCCCTCCTCCATGTTTTTGGCGAACGAGTGGATCATGTCCTGGCGGTTGTCCACGTCGATGCCCGTCGTCTGGTAGATCTCGTAGTACTCGTGACTCGGCAGCGGGCGCATCTCGCCGAACATCTCCTGCTTCAGCATGTATTGATCCTGCGTGAGCACAAAATAAGCACAGTATTAGAATTATATACCAGCCTCGGTGGTGTCGTGGTTAAGCCATCGGACATAACGCTGGTAGGTACAGGGTTTGTAGCCCGATACCGACTCCAACCCAGAGAAAGTTTTAACCACTCCGGTGAAAGGCCACTACACCCTCTTCTCTCTATCTAACCACTAGCCACTAACAACTAACCCACTGTACTGGATAGACAGCCCAGATAGCTGAGGTGAGCGTGCTAGCGTGGCCTAGCTAAGGGGCCTCAGAAAGTTGTATTGGCCCTCGGTCAGCTGTATTGTCCTTGGCGTTGCCTCGAGTCAATACAATTGTCATTGGACCTATAACAATATGAAAATGCCCTTCTTATAACAGTAGTATTGTATCATTCACCTTGCTGCTAATTCCCTATAAGTTAACTTGACATAAAGGGGGGGGGGGGAGGATACACTCACTCACACACACACACACACACACACACACACACATACATATATATACACACACACACACACACACACACACACACACGCGCCAGTGCTATACATCTATGTAACGTGTGTATTAAAGTTAGTGCTGATAGTATGCGTGTGGTTTTCATTTTGGGGATTGAGGACGAGGATATTTTGATTAAATAAATTTATTTTCACAATATTCTTGTTCTACTTACATAATAGGCTTTCTGCGTCTGCTGCAGCACGTCATCGGCCACATATGACGTCGATCTGACGTATCTGTTGTGGGCGTCAATAATGATGTTGATGAGACCGGAGAGTTCCACGTTGTTTCCTATTGGTCGAGGGACGACCGGAATCAACTCGGTTGTCTTCGGAATTTGAAAGACTCGTAGTTTTTTAACTTCCAGTATGTCTTGTGTCCTTTTCTCGTGTGTATAGCGTCCAGTTTTTATAGCTGAAAAGGTAAAACCGTGTTATTAACATCGCATTGTTATTTTTTTTATTATTACATAACGTATTTTAATTTAAATAGAGGATATTGACGTACATATGTACACACGGATACAGATGTTCTCATACAGACGCACGCGCACGCACGCACAACACAATACAACACAACACAACAGAAACACGCGCAAAAAATAATGAACCTGGGGCCCCGTCCTAGCCCCTTAAATATATCAAATGCCTCTCTCTTTTTTCTGGCTTTAAAAATTGCAGCTGGGTTGCCCTTTTCACCAATTGGTTCATGTGCCCTTTTACCCTTAGTACCACTCGCCCTCCCCCACCCCCGAAACAATTCCTTGTTTAGCCCCTGCTGATTATGGTAATATTATTACATGTAATAAGCAAACTAATGGATGCTTGTTTTAAGACATACGACGTGAGAACTGTAAAGTGCGTTACCTGACTTGGACATCCCAACGAGCACACATTTCTTGTACCGACACGAGGGGCAGGCGTTCCTGCGTCCTGGTCCAATGACACACCGCCCAGACCCTGTACACCGGTACTTGTCGTTCCGCTGTAAACTTCGCCGGAAAAACCCCTGAAATCAACATGGACGGCAATTCGTTATTCTCAGGGTTTGATTATACAGTAGTGAAGCTCACTGTCCGGTTTACTCGGGCTGGTTGCCAAAGGCGAATGCTTCTTTATTTAGCTCTCTACCGGTCAAATTGGAGGGGACAATAGGTTTTATCTTCGTCCTTCTGTCTGTCTATTTGTCAGTCTGTCCATCCGTCCGTCTGTGCCACATATAGCTTTCCGGATGTTTTTTTGTTTTTTTTCAACAATGCCTGAAGATATTTGCTCATTTTTGACAAAGTTATGCCCCTTGAACTTAGGATATATGACAATTTGTTTTCCGGACCTTTTTGTTTTGTTTTTGCAGTGGCAGTAAGTAGCTTATGGGAACAGAGAATATGGCAAAAGGGGCCTTCTGGATACAGTTCGAAAAATAATCAAAATAATAGCTATGAGGAACAGAGAATAGGGTAAAAGGGCCTTCTAGATACAGTTTGAAAAATAATCATAATTCTACACTTTGAACCATTACTATTAACGCACTACCAGGCAGAGCTGTATTTTCCTGTTTAGGACACATCCGCCGGTAAATTCAGAGAATGTGTCTTAAAACAGACGATCGATCGATTGATTGATTGATTGATTGATCCATTCATTGATTAATTGAATTGATGCGTACCTTGCAGGCCTCGCAAGTGTTAACGCCGTAGTGAAAACCCGATGCCTTCTCTCCGCAGACGCGACATGGTGGCAGCATGGCGGGCGAGGATGATGATGATGTCGTCGACGAGGATGTTGTTGTCGAGGAAGATTGTGTTGAGGGTTTCGGCGAATCGATCCCAGAGTCGGACGACGAGTTGACTACCGAAGAAGAGGAGCCGATGGAATCCACTTCCGAGTCGTATCCACTGGGCACGTACGAGTCCTCCATCCAGTTCAACGAGTCGATGGAACTGTCGCTGAAATTCCCCATCGTGAACCTGAAACGGTGAACGAATGAATGGTTAACGACACACCAGCACAAACCTGAAACAGTGAACGAATGAATGGTTAACGAAACACCAGCACAAACCTGAAACAGTGAACGAATGAATGGTTAACGAAACACCAGCACAAACCTGAAACAGTGAACGAACGAATGATTAACGACACACCAGCACAAACCTGAAACAGCAAACGAACGGATGGTTAACGACACACCAGCACAAACCTGAAACAGTAAACGAATGAATGGTTAACGACACACCAGCACAAACCTGAAACAGTGAACGAACGGATGGTTAACGACACACCAGCACAAACCTGAAACAGTGAACGATTGAATGGTTAACGACACACCAGCACAAACCTGAAACAGTGAACGAATGAATGGTTAACGACACACCACACAAAAATACACATCTGCTGTCAAACAAAGGAGAGTATATGAATATGATTACCTAAAATAAAGGCACATAAATAAAATATATCAAAAGATTAATGATTTTACAATACGGCTTTAATATGGGTTTCGTACTCTCGTTTTGTATTCTCGAAAGGAAAAGATAAATATTTTCAGAGCCATTTGGAATTTCTTGGGAAGTGAACAGTCAATCAAAAGATGATTCCGTCACATCAGTCCTTCATTACAGTAACTGGTACTAGTTTGTTGTAAATGTAATTTTGTCAGTCGGGAAGCTGACATAAAATAGCCCTTGCTGCTAATCGGAATTAGCAAAATCCAGTTTGGGCTACTACCGTATTAGGACGATCAGTGAAACAGCGAATTAGAAGATACTGGTATTCTAAATAACAAAATGTTTTTGTTTGGGCTTTTTGTTTGTTTTTGTGTTTTGTTTGTTGTTGTTTTTTGTGGGGGGGGGGGGGGGGTTGTTGGGTTGGTTTTTTTTGGGGGGGGTTGCATTTCTTTGTTTTGTTTTTGTTTTAGTTTGTATTATTTTTATTTATTTATCTGTCTGTCTGTCTATTTTATTTTACTTTGTATTTTGTTTGTTTGTCTAATGATTTTTCTCTCTATTTTTCTAGTCCGTCGTTAAATAAAATATTTCCTTCGTTTCCTATCTTTTTAAAATGGCTTTATTAGTAGGGAGAGGGACACAGCCCAGTGGTAAAGCGCTCGCCGTGGTATGCACTACCCTGTATGTGGGATGATGCACATAAAAGATCCCTTGCTGCTAATCGAAAAGAGTAGCCCATGGAGTGGCGACAGTGGGTTTCCTCTCTCAATATCTGTGTGGTCCTTAATCATAAGCCTGATATAACCGTAAATAAAATGTGTTGAGTGCATTGTTAAATAATGTCTTTCCTTCCTTCTTATTAGTAGGGATCATTTTACAAACCAGCCTCGGTGGCGTCGTGGCAGGCCATCGGTCTACAGGCTTGTAGGTACTGGGTTCGGATCCCAGTCGAGGCATGGGATTTTTAATCTAGATACCGACTCCAAACCCAGAGTGAGTGCTCCGCAAGGCTCAATGGGTAGGTGTAAACCACTTGCACCGACCAGTGATCCATAACTGGTTCAACAAAGGCCATGGTTTGTGCTATCCTGCCTGTGGGAAGCGCAAATAAAAGATCCCTTGCTGCTAATCGGAAGAGTAGCCCATGTAGTGGCGACAGCGGGTTTCCTCTCAAAATCTGTGTGGTCCTTAACCATATGTCTGACGCCATATAACCGTAAATAAAATGTGTTGAGTGCGTCGTTAAATAAAACATTCCTTTCTTTCCTTTCATTTTACAAAGGCGGCAAAGTCTCAGGACGGTTTAATACTAAAATCTTAATTTATCGAAACCTCTATATGCATCGAGAAGTAGAAACAAAGAACAAGAAATTAAAATAAAGGACGAAGCTAGGGAAAAAAAAACTCGAAAAGAAAAGAAAAAGATGAAAAATGGTGAATTATTGCTGTCATATCAGACGACATTCTCGATCCTTATTGCTCCTGGCGTTGTCGACCTATCGCCTGAGAGCGCGTTTCTGATTGGTCGGCTGAGCGAAACGACAGACACAATACCGTGTAAAACATGCTGTAGTTGACGTCAGCAGGAAGGACATTAACTTGTTAACTGACACATCTCAGCTTCCCATATTTGTCCTGCATACTAGTATATCGAGCAGTCGCGTACCGAGTAGGATGTAAATATTCCTGTTTAGCTAGTTCGTAAACAGCAAAATCGCGAATATTATATAATTTAATAAATATTCATGTGGCGAATTTCTTTTCCCTAACAATGTCAATAGGTTTATTTTTTGTTTTGTTCTTTTGTGTCCGCTTGACTTAAAACGAAGGGATATGTTGTGTCTTTCTGTCTTTGAGTGATTCCTGTCGGTTGGTACAGAATTTGGCAACGAACAACAATCCAATTTATTTTTAAAAATACATTAGAAAGCCTTTTAAGAAATTAAATTACTAGAAACATACCAAAAGCAACCAAAACAAAAAGAAAACAAAAACAACAACATTAACAACAACAACAACAACAACAGTAACATAACTTGTCAGAGCTCTTCCATAAATATCACATAGAATTTTGTGAATTAGGAATAACTATTTTTCCAATATTCACCATTCACGAAATAATGTTAGCATAGGCGTCAGTAACATATTAATTCGTCTGTCAAAAAGGGGGATACAAAAACTTCAGAGTTCGACATAGGCGTATGAAGAGGCCAGCAACTGAAGGTTCAGTAACATATTAATTCGTCTTTCAAAAGGGGAGATACATAAACTCAGAGTCCGACATACACGTCGGTAGGTGCCCGCAAATGGCGGGATTGGGGGTTATATTAACTTGAGTTTCAACGGGGGAGGGCAGCAATACATTATCTTTAGAGTTGGGAAATGTCTCTTGTCCCCGTCCCGCTTTCGACGCCTGTGTTGAGGGGACTGCCCACCTCTCCCCCCCCCCCCCCCCCACCCCCATTTCCGATGCCTATAATTAAGGAGTTTTATTTGCTTTTAAAACTGTTTAGCAGACTCGCGGCCCATAAAAGAAGAAAACAATTTGGTGTCTACCAGTGATGTTCTACTGATCGATTATTGAAAATTGATCAGCTTGGCTCTGCCGATGCGATTATCGATTATTAAAAAAAAATCTATAATCGATTGTGTGGGATTATGTTAACTTTAATTGTTCCTCCAGTTTAGATAATGGAATTGATGTACATATGTTGAGGTAGGTGTTTGTTTTCACGTGTACATAAAGAAAACTGGTATTAAAGCTATTAAAGGTAAAATTAGGCATTTGTGGGATCTAAATCTTGGTGAACACAACACTAGGTGCATGATCCTACCGATTGTGTAATCGAAAGGTGATCGCTTGATGCCAACCGATTATAATCGATGATCGATGACAGGCCTCGGTGGCGCAGTGGTTAAGCCATCGGACTACAGGCTGGTAGGTACAGGGTTCACAGCCCGGTACCGACTCCAACCCAGAGCGAGTTCTTAAGGGCTCAATGGGTAGGTGTAATGCCACTACACCCTCTTCTCTCTCACTAGCCACTAACCAACTAACAACTAACCCACTGTCCTGGACAGACAGCCCAGACAGCTTAAATGTGTGCCCAGGACAGCGTGCTTGAACCTTAATTGGATATAAGCACGAAAATAAGTTGAAATGAAATGATGATCGATGATAAAATTCCAACCGATTCTCAACACTAATGTCTACCACCTTTCCAACGTGATTATTCTTGGAATAGCTCCCGGATGTAAATAATATATATAGTAACACTTTTGCTAACTTCATGGGTGGAGATGAGGATGCAGACGATCTGGGAGAACTTCCTGTCGAATCGGGCGAACTGACCAATGGCAGTGGAGAACAGATCCAGTCTGCTGATTCGTAGCCGCTGGGGACGTAAAAGTCATCCAGCCAATCAAGTGACACGGGAGAACCTTCGTTGAAATTTTCTATCCTCATTCTGAAATTAGCACAAAGGTAAAGTTGAAAGTTTCAAAATCACGTCTATTTAAAAAGAAAGAAAATACTGGAAGAAAACGAAAGGGTGGGGTTTTTTGTTGGGATTTTTTACCTATACTTGCATAAATAGTGGATGGACGATATATACTGATTTAGGGAACATTTAAAAGGTCGACTCTTACCTTTACTTTTTTGCCAAAATTATTTCAGACTGTTTGTTGCTGTTGACATATAAATAGGTGCATCTTTTGACGCCGTACATAAAATTCTATATACATGTATGAATATATATACAATAAATTATTTGCAGAAACTAAATGTTTTAATACTGTAATCCTGATAGTGCGACCACCTGACGATGGAAAACATCATTTTCCCAGACAGCCCAGATAGCTGAGATATGTGCCTAGGACAGTGTGCTTTAACCGTAAAGGGATATAAACACGATTGTCAAGTTAAAAACAAATAAAATAAATAACCTGTAGACGTAACGGATTTCACGTTTTAAACCTTTGAACCGTTATCCTGGATAGAAAAGCCACAGAAATGTTCTGGAATCTTATTTTGATTACAAAGTCATTATATCACAATCATCACCGTTGACACCATTACGATCAATACCATCATCATCATCATCATCGTCATCATTCATGGATCCAAAATCGAATGATACACAAAAACTATTTTCCAAAAGAATATCAGTTTATCAGGTGCGTATGTGGGCGCGCTCACACTTTTATATGAACAAACAGAAACCTTTTTTTTTTTTTTTCTTTTTTTTTTTCTTTTTTTTTTTAAGTTTTGAATTATTGCTGTCATCCCTAAGACAATCCCTATAAGTATTGTTACAGAAGCTGTCCACCTATCTCCGTGTGTTTGTCACTGATTGGTCGGTTACGCTGTCGTGATACAGCACAAAAATAATGTAGCTACATTTTATAGTTGACATGGTGGAAAAAAAACATAAATTTCTTTAGTGATATATCTAACGATTCTCGTCACACTTTGGTCACATCGTCAACATTAGCTCAGTCGGTTGAGTTGTCGCTTAAGATGCTTGCGTCGCAGGATCGAACCACCTCGGTGGATCCATTCAACCGACTGAGTGTTTTTTTCTCGTTCCAACCAGTGCCCAACAACTGGACAAAGGCCGTAGTGTGTGCTTTCCTGTCAGTGGGAAGGTGCATATAAAAGATTCCTTTCTGCATTTGGAAAAATGTAGCGGGTTTCCTCTGATGACTACGTACCAAAATTACCAAATGTTTGACATCCAATAGCCGATGATTAATTAATCAATGTGTCATTAAAGAAAACAATTTTTTTTGGTGATATATCTAACGATTCTCGTCGCTGTTTGAATACATCTTAGACACAATTAGACATGAAATGAGTGTTAAAAATATTTAGTATTTAATTTTTTTTTAATTAAAATTGATAATAAAATATATATTAGTGAATTATCAATAAAATTAGGATAACAAAAAAAGATTGTTTGGGGTTTTTTTTAACGACACCACTAGAGCACATTGATTTATTAATCATCGGCTACTGGATGTCAAACATGGTCATTTTGACAGTTATAATGAGGAAACCCGCTAGTAGCAAGGTTTTCTTTTATATATGTATGCACCATGCCACAGACAGGATAGCACATACCACGGCCTTTGGCTGGAACGAGAAATAGCCCAATGGCAATGGGCCCACCGACGGGGATCGATCCTAGAGCGAGCGCGTGTCAGGCGTGTACCCTACCACTGGGATAAGTATATTAACTAATTTATAATAGCGGTGCTTGCATTCCTATCTCTCATGGCTTGCCGAGGTGATTCAGTATGAATCATCACACATCAAAATACGATAGGTATATACATTAACATTGAAGTATATAGTTTTATCGTATAATCTGAACGACAATCCCGTTTTCCATATTAATCAAAATCATATTTTTTTACAAGGTAGAGTCGAAAGGGTATTTTGGCAAAATTATGATTGCTTCCATGAATCTATCAGGCGTTTCGTCTAAAGGAAGACTGCCAATCATCAGGAGATCATTAAATTTTCATAACGTTATCTCCTTCTTGCAATAATAGCATTCCAAATTTACAAACGAAATTTGTATGCACGGCTAGCTCAGTCGGTAGAGCACGAGACTCTTAATCTCGGGGCGCATCTTTTTTTATTTTTTTTATTTTTTTAATTATTAAAACATGTTAAATATGCAAATGTAACCTCACATGCACCAACCAAACACAGACACGCAATAGCAAAACGCCAAGTGTAAAACATTAAACAACAACCGGCCAGTGAAACAAAAGAACAAAATAAACAATGACACAAACAAATAAGTATAAGAGGACTCAGGACTGTTGTAGCGTTATCTGAAGAAAGACAAATAAGGTGACGTAACATCATTGTTTGTACGTCATTGTTGACAACGACATATAACGGCATTTATGATACCATAAGGGACGGGAATTAGCCCAGGGGTAAAGCGCTCGCCTGATGCGCGATCGGTATGGGATCGATCCCCGGCGGTGGGCCCATTGGGGAATTTCTCGTTCTAGCTAGTGCACTACGACTGGTATATCAAATACGTATGTGCTATCCTGTCTGTGGGATGGTGCATATAAAAGATCCTTTACTACTAATGGAAAAAATGCAGCGGGTTTCTTCTCTAAGACTATATGTCGGAAGTTACCAAATGTTTAACATTCAATAGCCGATGATTCAATGTGCTCTAGTGGTGTCGTTAAACAAAACAAAATTTTAACTCTCTTGCACCGCTTGGATAATGCTCCTAATTGTATAAGTAATAATAATTAGTATGAATTGTTTTGTTTAGCAAACATCATTTACTGAAAATACCCAATGAGTGTACATTTTTTATGTTGGATATAATTAAAATTATCGCATGCTATAACAATATTCAAGGGAGGGTAACAGTTATATCAATGTTGAAGTGAAGGTTACAACAGATCATGTTATAGCGTTGTTCAACTGAAGGTCATATCAAATCATGTTATAACGATGTTCAAGTGAAGATAACAGATTATGTTATAACAGTGTTCAACTGAAGGTCACGACAGAACATGTTATAACAGTGTTCAAGTGAATGTCATATCATATCATGTTATAACATTGTCCAAATGAAAGTCACAGCACATCATGTTATAACAATGTTTAAGTAAAGGTCCACATATATCATGTTATAACAATGTACAAGTGAAGGTCATAAGATCATGTTATAACATGTTCAAGTAAAGGTCATAAGATTATGTCATAACAATGTAATTGAAGGTCATAGGATTATGTTATAACAGTGTTTACGTGTAGGTCACAACAGATCAGACATCTGAGTGAATATAAAAGATTTCTTGCTGCTAATGGAAAAATGGAGCGGGTTTCTTCTACAACTATATGTCTATATGTCAGAATTACCGAACCTTGGACATCCAATAGCCGATTATTAATAAATTAATGTACTCTAGTGGTGTCGTTAAACAAAACAATCTTTATTTTTTTAACTGATTTGTTTTTAGTTACTGTCATGTAAAAACAAAATATTCTGCAATTAGTATAATGGCACGCGATGAAATCCAATCTGTGTTTTAAAATACCCAGTTGTTTAAAGGTATAATATCAAAATGTGACCTCTTAAAACAGGTCGGTTAGTACCACATAATTAGGTACTTTGGGAGAACTGGAACGTGACCTCTTATAGCACGTGACGTCATAATAGAAATGAACGGATAAACAGGTTTGACTAATATATGTAACAAGCATATATATTAATGTTAGTAATACTGTTCTCCTGTTTCCGTTATACGTGATGGATTTCAAAATGTAATCCTAAAGCTAAAAAAAACATAGTTTTAAATAATGCTAAAAAAAAAAAAAAAAACATTAATCTGTTTGTAACGAAATAAAAAAAGCAGAATAGAAAAACATAATTTTGTTTACTTGTAAATGTATTTGTCTTAGATTAATATTCATATATTCATAAATAGCGAAGTGAGATAACGCATGCGTGTCCTTAGGCTAGTTATAAATCATTTTAAAGTTCACAGCCAAACCTTTTCTCACTGAAGCAGAACAATAGTTGTACTTGTGTAGTTTGCGTGTATTATAACACGTTTTATACATTCACTATTTAACACCAAGTTTTTAAACTCCGATTTAATATACAAAAAAAGTTACACAAAATAATATTAATTATATATAATGGGAGAGCATAATTATAAACACATGGGTACCTCTCGGTATAAATAAATAATCAAGTTAATGAATGAATAAACGAAATTAATGGATGGATGGATGGATGGATGAATGAATGAATGAATGAATGAATGAATAAATAAATAAATAAATAAACTGATGGACGAATGAATGAATGGATGGATAGATGGATGGATGAATAGATGGATGGATGGATGGATGGATGGATGAATGAATGAGTGAATGAATGAGTGTTTAAGAACACCCCAGCACAAAAATACACTGGATACTTGATGTCAAATAACGGTAAAAATATGAATGAATTGATGATCAACATCAATATAAAAATTCGAATGTTAAATTAAACAAGTGTAAAGAGTGGTGCATAGTATAAATACCAAAATATATTAAAAAATTTCTGGTATATAAATATCACAAGTAAATATATTAAAATTTAGAATAGAAGTCAATGCGGTTTTGTCATGTACATATGTGTATATTATATAAGTATATTTACATGTTTAGACAAGTGTCCAGGCTATTCAGCTTTGATAAGTTAATTTAGAGTACCAAATACATTTTTTGAAAGATATACTTGCATTTAAAAAAAAACCTAAATAAATATGTAAATAAGTAAATAAGTTAATTTTGAGCACCAAATACATTTTTCGAAAGATATTATATAAGTATATTTTCATGTTTAGACAGTGTCCACGCTATTCCACTTCGATAAGTTAATTTAGAGCACCAAATACATTTTTTGAAAGATATACTAGTACTTGCATTTAAAAAAAACACCTAAATAAATATGTAAATAAGTACATGTATTGTTAAAACTGGTATCAATTTGGTGTAAAAAAACAACAACAACTATATATATATAAACAAAAGTTACAGAAATAACATCCTTCACTTACTTGTGTGTTGTTAGTTCTGTTAAACGTTATTAAATACTACACTGTTGACTATCACATTTCACATACCGACTGGCATTTCGTTAAAGTGTTATTTTTTAAAATGACTGGATAGCAGCGCGTGTGCAATAAACCGTGATGCACACGACACTTTACGACGGTTCCCAAAATTTCCCTTTCTGACAGATTACTCGTTGACCGTGACCACACGAGGGCGCCAGGCGAGTTATTGCTGTCACGTGACCGCGACACAAATGTATATTCTCCATGTTTCGTAACAGGATAAACCTACACACAGTGTAAAACGTGTACATATGAAATATATAATATATTGGTTAGTTAGATATGTAAACATATAATTTAAAAGATATATTTAGCTATATTTTACTAAATAATGTTGTAATTGTGTAAACAAAATTATATTGTTGATGTTGGCGATGAAGCTGATTTTTTAAATTATTATTTATTATTTTATTTTATTTTATTTTATTTTATTTTATATATTTTTTTATTATTTATTTATTTATTTATTTAATGCCATGCTTACATAGATAATTGTACATAGGTGGTAATTAGAAAGAAAGAAAGAAATGTTTTATTTAACGACGCACTCAACACATTTTATTTACGGTTATATGGTGTCAGACATAATTATGGTTAAAGGGACATTCCTGAGTTTGTTGCATTGTAAGATGTTTCCGACTAATAAAATAGTTCTACGATTAAACTTACATATTAAATCTATTTTCTTGTTTAGAATATCAGTGTTTTTATATTCAATGTGTTTCTGGCCGTCTTAATATTTGTAAGTAGTCGAAACTGGATTTTGTCTTCAAATAATTTCGTACGTACGAAAAAACATATTTTAGTAAATAAAATTACATTTAACCTAGTACAAATATTAGAACGATCAGAAACACGTTGAATATACAGATACTGTTATTCTAAACAAGAAAATACATATAATATGCAAATTTAATCGTAGAAATATTTTATCAGTCGATAACATCTTAAAAACTGCAGCAAACTCAGGAATGTCCCTTTAAGGACCACACAGATTTTAAGAGGAAACCCGCTGTCGCCACTACATGGGCTATTCATTACGATTAGCAGCAAAAGATCTTTTATTTGCGCTTCCCACAGGCAGGATAGCACAAACCATGGCCTTTGTTGAACCAGTTATGGATCACTGGTCGGTGAAAGTGGTTTACACCTACCCATTGAGCCTTGCGGAGCACACACTCAGGGTTTGGAGTTGGTATCTGGATTAAAAAACCCATGCCTCGACTGGGATCCGAACCCAGTACCTACCAGCCTGTAGACCGATGGCCTAACCACTACGCCACCGAGGCCGGTCTAGGTGGTAATTAGACACCAGTAAACATCTTAAAGGGAGTTGTCTTAAAACGTAACCCTATAACGAGAAAAAACGGGTTGGACAATTTTTTTTTACACAAGTTGTAAGATATGGTATTTAATGGACATGAATGTGATATTGTATTCAACAACGTGCTTAAACAAAATTCATATAATCAAAAAACAAAAAAAAAAAAAAAAAAAAATTTAAAGTATTAAAGACAAATTTATTTTCGGCATTGGTGAGAACATTATTCGTTATTTTTGACAACACATACTTGTTAACACATATACGTGCGATAACATTTTACAGACATATGACTGGCTGCACTTAGGTGATGACCAGGTCACCAATGCCATACTACTCAATGGAAAAGCACGGTGGAAATCGACAAGGTAGCCTGAAATTGACAAGTTAAGCGATAAGGCCGTATATAGGTTTTAGTTGAAAATACATTTATTTTAAAACTGTTTTCTGAGGATATGTAAGAAATAGAATACTACATTCGTGTCCGCTAGATATCATTTATCTTACAACTTGTTGTTTACAAATGTATCCAACTTGTTTTCACTCGTTAGATATGTTTTATAACAACTCGTAAGATAAATGGTATCTAACGGCCGCTCTATGTCTTTAAATCAATCACCTATATATGTTTGATATTGCCACACAAATTATCACAAACTTGATTCAGTGTTACAAATCCAATTAGTATTCAAGCAAATCTATCCTGGCAGAGATTATTGTGTGTATGTTTGTGTGTGTGTGTGTGTGTGTGTGTGTGTGAGAGAGAGAGAGAGAGAGAGAGAGAGAGAGAGAGAGAGAGAGAGAGAGAGAGAGAGAGAGAGAGAGAGAGAGAGAGAGAGAGAGATGGTTTTGATTTAGATTGAGAACGCTAGTCTTGGAGTGGCAGTCCTCTTTGACCAGTGCAGGAATTATTTATCGTCCAGTAATGGCATCTCCTCTGCACTGGCTGTCCTCCTTGAGACTAAACACACGACAGATTCATGAACCAATCACTATTTTGTCAAATACCCATTCGACTCTGCTTTGTGCAGAGATATGGTTTTAACAATGCATAACGGTTTTGTCAATCAGATTTAGTCGAAAGATAGCTTATATCAAGTCTTTTCCTTCCCGTACCATATACCACCAACATTTGTACCATCAATCTGGCTCGGGTCTACGATTCTGTAGACGTAACATTAATGTAATGTAGTTAGACGGCGTTGATAAATAAGACGGTACAGAAAAGTAAAATTTACTGTTAGATCAATTGACGTCATACCAAGCGTTTCAAGTTGTAAAAAAATGAAATGTTCGTGTCCTAAATAAAGTATTGCAAAGGGAAGCTAGATAAAATTTCAGATTTTAAAGCTGCCATTAAAGTCGCGGATCTTAATTTGAACCATGAAAATAGACACTGACGTAGGTTTTTCTACAACTCTGTAACACATTTGGATAAATTTACTTATGGATTGTCTGTTGTTTCTTTTACGTTCATCGGGGTATGAACAAAAAAAAATCATCCGCAAACTGTGTGAATCGGCGAAGCCATTCTCACATAAGTTTGCGGATGATTTTTTTTGTTCATACCCAGATGAACGTAAAAGAAATAACAGACAATACTTATAATTAAATTTGAATGATACATGCTAATAATAACACTAAAACGTCATACTTTATTTTGAATTATTTTTTATCCATAAACAATAACGCTCATTAAGACAACTTGCCCATATAAAATGACGTCATCACATATGACGTTCCCTGACGACGTAATTTTTACGTTCATCGAAAAATTAAGAAACTCCCATTGCTACGTCTGGACCAATCGGATGATGTTAAGTTGTAATGAATGTACCACAGAAATTTAATTATAATAGAATGAAACAAGGGACAGTGACGTTGAAACGGGAAAATACTCTCTAAAATAGACTACAGCTCGTCTTAATAACCTATTTCTCAGAGGTGCTTTCGTTTTTAGATTTATGACAAATGTATTTCGTGACATCACACACACCAGGATTACCTTAAACACTTCGGATGTTCGGAAATGGATAACCTGAACAATAAAATCTAAGTAAAGTCTGATTTTAATTATTAAAAACGACTCTAATAGTGAAAAATACGCCGTAGTGTTTAGGTTCTGTCACTTTAAAGTTACACAGTGGCGTTTTTTTCTTTAAACGTATTTATCAATTTAAAAATAATTTTATTCACTGATAGATGTTTCTCTTTTTTTTAAATTGGGAAATCTATAGATGACCGACAGGTTAAACGCATGATGTCGCGGTTATTGTGTACACGTTTTTCTCCCACAATTCTTTGACGGTCAAGAACTAGCATATGGTTTTCAGAGGTAGCCTACATGACGTAGCATTTTGTGTTTATTATCTATTTTTCCTCAGAATCCCTTTCATCTAAGAAAAGAAATGGCAAACCAGACATAAAACATAACAGAGTTGGTGTTCACACTGATTCATACCTTTGTGGCAACTCTTCGGAAAGTCCAAAAGTATTTTCTTGAAACAAGGAAGTGTTCTGCGCTGTATTCAAAGTGACCATTTTGTCGGAACGGATGGAGTCTTTGTAATTGAACTTGGTAACCCACATTTTGTCACAATAGCATACCAAGCTTCCGCGTATTATGAGCGAGTATGGAGAAACCATAGAGAGTTAAAGATGCACAATCATAGTTGACATTGACAGATTTAGTTAATTTTGGTACACGCCTAGGGTGACAGAAATAATGTACATTTAATTTTTGCTCGGCGACGCGTTTCGGTTGTGCGTGTGTTTGTACGTCAGAACACTGCATCTAGTTCAGTTTGGGCACACGCATTAGTCACGTATCAAGGTCCTTGTCGATCAAATGTTGTCAGTGTGTAACAGCGGTATCTCCAGTGTTACTGTTTAGTATACATGGATATTGCTTTTTAAACTCTTTGTATGTTTTAAGACCATTCATATGTTTTATTACATAATGTAGCCATGAGTCATAATGTTGTTATTCATTGACTTTATGACACTTAATTATATATAAATTCATCCATCCAAATGCCTACTCATTCTACCACCCATTTATCTATCCACCCAACAAAAAAAAAATACCCACCCACTAACCAATCCACAAATCCACACACACACACACACACAGAGAGAGAGAGAGAGAGAGAGAGAGAGAGAGAGAGAGAGAGAGAGAGAGATACATACAGACATACATACATACATACATACAATCATCGATGCATTCATTTATCCATCCAAACCCCTCCATCCATCATTCTTTTAGTCATCCAACGTAAACAAACATAAGAAAATTATCTGTTACCAAATTATATATACTACTCAAAAGAATTTAAGGGTCAGACGATATTTTCGACATTATTTTCTGAATGTCAATTATATTAGCTAGACCATAATGTCACGCATGGTATTGTTCCATTTTGACGAAAGTGGGTCTAAGCAACCCATAAATGAATTAAAATCCACTGTCATTGACACTGTCGACTAGTTCTAATGGCGAAAACATGCTTACATTTGCACGTAAATTAGGGCGAAAACGAAAGGTCTGCTAAGTGCCCATAACTTGCTTTTTCACAAAGCGCTTCATTTGCACGTTTTGCACGTGTATTCCATGTTCCCAATGCTGAATTTCCGTATAATTGGAGCTTGCGTTCGTGTACGGTGCACACTCCAAATTCGACAATGGTACGACTTCAACTGACTATCGAAGATCGAGGAAGGGCTATTGCTTGGCTCTAGGATGGCAATACGCAAAGAAATGTTGCTCTGAGACTTGGTGTCAGTCAGTGTCGTTGGCCGACTGTGGCAACGGTACCAAGCAACGAATTCTGTTCTAAATCGTCCACGTTCGGGAAGACCCCGAAGCACTACAAATAGAGAGGACCGCTACATCACCAATATGGCTCTACGTCAACGCACAACCACTGCACGCCGATTACGTGACAATCTGCGGACTGCGATTGGAACTCGAGTGTCTGATCAAACCATACGCAATCGTCTGAGAGCCAATAATCTACACTGCCGTCGCCAGGCTGTTCGACCACCACTACCACGTCACAGAACGGCCAGACGTCACTGGTGCACGCTTCATCTGCGGTGGCAACGTGTTCAGTGGGGTCGAGTGATGTTCACTGATGAGTCCAGGTTTAGTCTCCAGTTCAACGACGGTCGGGTTCGTGTCTACAGACGTCCTGGGGAGCGCTTCGCTGACGTTAACGTTAGACAACGTCACCGGTTCGGTGGTGGCAGCGTCATGGTGTGGGGCGGCATCTCTATCCACCACAGGACCCCCCTCCCCTCTATGTGGTGGATGGCAATCTGAATGGAATCCGCTATCTGAATGAGATTATCCGGCCGTTGGTTCTCCCAGGCCTTCAGCAGATTGGCGGCGGGGCAGTTCTGCAGGATGACAATGCCAGACCCCACCGCGCCAGGGTGGTAACGGACTTTCTCAAACAACAAGGTATCGCCAGGATGGATTGGCCAGCATATTCGCCTGACTTGGCCCCAATAGAGCACGCCTGGGACGAATTAGGAGAGTTCAGGATAACCATGCCCATCCGGCCAACCTTCATTATCTGGGTCAACTTCTTATGGCAGAGTGGCAGGCCATTCCCCAAGAGTTCTTCAGACGTCTGATCAACAGCATGAGGCAACGATGTGTCGAGTGTATTCGCGCCAGGGGTGGATTCGCACACTATTAAACGAATGTTCTAATGTGTAAAATCCATGTTTGACAACCTTCAACTTTGACAGCATGTCATGTGACTTTCTTGTATACAGTGACGTTTATTTGTGGTTTTTTGTAAATATGGAACAATAAATAAAAAATTTGGTGTAGTTTACATCATCAATCTAATACACTCTGAAACTTATTTGGTTATAAATTTTTGACCCTTAAATTCTTTTGAGTAGTTATATATATATTACTAGACATTATTATAAACATGGCCATGAAATATATATATATATATATATATATATATATATATATATATATATATATATATATATACATGTATATATATATATATATAAACACAGAAGCCATAAAAGTGATATTTGGTGAAAAGTCATGTTCACTGAATTTAATCTACAGTTAAAATTTAGAACCGATATTCACATTTTTGATGAAACAAGTTCGTGCTTCTGTATATTATTAAGGTCTAATTATTGAGACCAATGTGGCATTATCATTTTGTTTTTGTTTCATGATCAATGCATCTGATCGTATGTTGTTGAGGTTTTTTAATGTAATTTAAACAAAGGTATCTACTGGATATGATGACCGGCCTCGGTGGCGTCGTGGCAGGCCATCGGTCTACAGGCTGGTAGGTACTGGATTCGGATCCCAGTCGAGGCATGGGATTTTTAATCCAGATACTGACCCAAACCCTGAGTGAGTGCTCCGCAAGGCTTAATGGGTAGGTGTAAACCACTTGCACCGACCAGTGATCCATAACTGGTTCAACAAAGGCCATGGTTTGTGCTATCCTGCCTGTGAGAAGCGCAAATAAAAGATCCCTTGCTGCCTATCGGAAGAGTAGCCCATATACTGGCGACAGCGGGTTTCCTCTCAATATCTGTGTGGTCCTGAACCATATGTCTGACGCCATATAACCGTAAATAAAATGTGTTGAGTGCGTCGTTAAATAAAACACTTCTTTCTTTCTATTGGATATGAAGTTCAAATATCTAAAGCTGATTGTGTGCGAAGCCAAATAGTGGCGACACAATATAATATCCAGCCTTATAAATTTACGTTCCATTCATGTTTTGTCTGTTGCTTATTAATTGGCATTTCTTTTGTAGAGACCATGGTCAAGTAAGTTTATGCAACAAGTCCCCTCAGAATCATGGCGTTACGTGTTTTTCATCTTCAGGGGTTTTTTTTTTCTTCTTTTCTTTTCCTTTCCTTTCCATTACTTTAAAAACTGAATAGTTATAGACATGGTTAGAGCATTGCAGAATACATGTAAATCAGTATTTTACTCACAGCTGATTTACCGAAAGCGTGTGGCAAAAACAAAAAAATGCATTTTAAAAATCCAAAATTGTTTGACTGTTTTTAAAGGCATACGGTTACAGATTTAAGGACCTTATTTCTCTAAAAATGGATAATAAAAAAAAATTACATTAATTGTTGGAAACCAAATCTAACTATCGCATCACCTTAACTGAACCATGATGGAGTGAAATCCATGTCATCCCTCTCAACAATTTTAGTTTTTGAATTATGGACCATTGCCATAATTCAATTATTTTTACAAAATGTCATTAATAAATGGAGTATGGTGGTTATGAAGATGGTTGAATAAAGTACATTTAGGGACAAATCAAATTATTTTTGTTCAGGTAATACTTTGTTAGACCATTAAATAGGTCAGTGGTCTGTGACAGTGGCCTTTAAACTTTGCTGACTAAATATAAGCAGGACGCCTGCCTGAAAATTGCATGGTGCCCGTGAAACTCCTTTTCGTGTTTGTTTAAGGTTGGGGCTGTATGATTTATATTTCCATGGAAATTAAAAGTTAAAATATTCAGTTGTTAAAAGTGCTATGTCAAAGTTGCAATAAAAGCGATTCCAGTCAAAACCTTTTATTAATAGTTGTTATATGCCTATAACACTTACAACCACATTATTTAATTTACTAGTAGAAAAAAAACGTATTTTAGTGGAGACTCTTTAGAGTAAATCACACGCATTATTTAGTGGCGTCACTGTTTTATGTGTACACATTCAACGCACTAAGTTTTTTCCATAATTCTTTGCAGACAACTGAAACAAAGATGGCGACCATTCTATTTTTAACCACAAATTATTCAGGAAACCTCTCATATCTTCCAATGTAAGACGTTTTAAAATGTTTATTCCTGAGTTAATTGAGGAAAGATTATGCGTAGAATTGATTAATTTGTAGTTATTTATTACAAATAAATGTGAAAAATAACAAAATATTGTTGCTTCAACTTTGACATAGGACCTTTAAGTGTTTGTATATTTCATTTTAGTAAACGATGTTACCATTTGATGAGATTGGACAGCGGCTTTAAGGGTCAATGACCTTGATTAACATCTGCATTTAAAGTAAAAACATTTTTTTAATCAGATTACATCAGACGTTTAGCTAGATGACGTAAAACTGGAAGAGATTACTAGACATATGTCCTATTCATTTTAATTAGTCATTAGTCAAGTGTAGCAGTCTTGCACATCCGGACGACCTTAACTCCCGGTAATGATGTCGTGGGAACAACTTACCAGTAGTATTTCTTCAAATCCTTTACATTCACAGACAGGCCCGTATCCAGCTAATGTCACTTGGGGGGTGGGGAGATGGGTGTATTTAATTTAAATGGAATATACTTAATTAAGGCACATGGAATAAAAGTCTAACAGTTTTTTAAAAAGAAACCAATTTTGATTGGGTTGCGGCATGGCCTGCGTTTAAAAAGAAACCCCCGCCCCCCCCCCCCCCCCCTCCACGCCAGTGGGTGCCCCAATGTCCCACCCCCAGCTAAGGGCCAGTTTCTAGATAACCTTAATTTTAATTTTATGCCACACTGTAACGTGAAATAGAGTGGTCTGACGCAGATGGCTGTGGCTGAACGAATAAACGAATAAGAAGATACTGACATGGCGTCATTTATTAGTGCAACCTAGTAATGGATAGCAGGATGAATATGTCATGTGATTTTAAGGCGAACGGCTCATGAACCGCCATATTATACAGTTCATATTTGTACAAATGTGTGTATATGTCTGCCTGTCTGCATGTGTGTGCATATGTGTGTGTGTGTGTGTGTGCGTTTTCGTTCGTTTGTGTGTGTGTGTGTGTGTGTGTGTGTTCTCGTGTGTGTATGTGTGTGTGTGTTCGTGTGTGTGTATGTTCGTGTGTGTATATGTCTGTCTATGTGCGTGTGTCTGTCTATATGTGTGTGTTTGTCTGTCTGTCTGTCTGTTTGCATGTGTGTGTGTCCGTCTGTCTGCATGTGTGCGTGCGTGCGTGCCTGTGTGTGTGTGTGTGCACTGCGTTGCGAGATCGCAGAGTTACGACAGTTTATTGAATTACGACCGAAAGATATACATGGACATGTACATCTTGTGATTCCTGTATCAAAATATTTATTTTAAATCTTTCAAAATTGAATAACTTAATATTGGTTTCAATGTCAAACTAATGTCTATGAGATCTCATGGACACTGGAGTTAGGCCTAATGGAAAGAAATTCGGGATTATGCCAATACAACCAGCAAAAGAGGAACTGCAACGAAAACCATCACCCACAGTGTCAGGAAGCTGATCGTGTTAACATATTCAATTTCACATTAGTGATGTTCAGTCCAATATTACGTCTTAATCAGAGGCTGATCTAGGGGAAGGGGCAGGGCCCGCCCCCCCCCCCTAAATTTTGCGACAGTTATAATTTTATTATATATTAATTTTAAATTTGTTTACGATCCCCTCCAAAACCTCCCCCAAAGTTCCCTTGGCATTACGCCTCATGTCATTGCCCCCCCCCCCCCTTCCACACAAACACTAAATGGATTACCTAGATCAGCCACTGTTAGTGTTTTTTTATGCAGTCATTATAACGCTATTGTTAACTGGAATTACCAAGTGTTTCCTTATTGCTTTCTATCAGTCATATAGACTATCATCATCACCACCACTACTTAGTTCAAAATAGGTCAAGTTGAGAATATTAGAATACATGTATTTATCTTTCTTATACACCCGTTGGTGAGAACAGCATTCGTTATTTTTTATAACACATACTTGTTAACAATAACACACATACGTGCTTTAACATTTTAAAGACATACGACTGGCAGCTCCTAGATGATGACCAGGTCACCAATGTCATACCATCTAGAAAATAAATAAATAATAACGGTCGAATCGATCACTCCGTGACGTACAAGATTGAAATTGACTTGTCTGTGACGCGCAAGTTAACTATAAGCAAAAGGGTCGTAAATAGGTTTTCGTTGAAAAGGGCATATAAATTTATTTTAAAACTTCATTTTTTTCAGGATATGTATTATACATGTAAGAAATAGAATACCAGGGCGACCAACTTTCCGGAATTTTCCGAAAAATTCGGAATTTTTAACCCATATCCGGAATTCCGGAATTAATGCCAAATATCCGGAATTTTTTCCAAATTCGCTATCATTATTTTTTGGGGAAGCAACCATTTCTAAATATATTTTAAATTTTCTATATTTTTAAATCCCAAGTTTATTAAACAGGAGTTTATCATTCTGCATTCTCCATTGCAACCTCAACTTGGTATTATCGACTGTTTTGTGCTATTACTAAGACGTTTGTCTATTGGCTGTACTTGTCAACAGCCGACCAATGAAAATGTTTTTAACAATCGAGTAAACTGAAGTCATGTATGAAATTTGTCTTACTTGCTATGTAGTTTATGTATTTATTTTAAAGATATTTCAAATATCATACAGTAATTACTACGGGGCAGATATCGGTTCTATGGTGATGCATGCAACTTCGCCACGGTGTGTAAAAACCTGAACATATAACAGAACACTTGCGATCGTACGAAAACAAAAGAAACGGATCCATAATTCTCAATCTAAATAAAATTAGCTCCACTATTACATGTGGATCTAACAGCAGCCAGTTGGAGCTTATGTCCATGTTGTTGTTATTTTTAAAATATGTCAAATATGGCGCTGTTTAAATTATTTTTTATATTTTTGAAAATGGCGTTTTCGCGTGCCTTAAACTATTGCTTTGAAAGGCGCGTTCGCGTGCTTAAAAATGAAAATACCAGAAAAATATTTCCATTAGGTTGGTCGCCCTGGAATACAACATTCGTGTCCGTTAAATACCATTTATCTTACAACTCGTTGTTTAATAACGCATCCAACTCGCTTTCACTCGTTAGATACGTTTTAAAACAACTTGTTGTAAGGCAAATGGTATCTAACGGCCAATCATGTAGTATTCTCTATTTAATATAATAAAATAAAATAAAATAATGTTAAATATGACATCAATAAGGCAATAATAGCATTCCAAATTTACAAGAGTGATTTATATGCCCGGCTAGCTCAGTCGTTCGAGCCCCACGTTGGACGCATCTTTTTATTTATTAGTATTACTATTTTAATAGTAAAAAAATAATTCAAACATGTTAAGTATGAAAATGTAAGCGCACGTGCATCAATCATACACGTCATACTCGTACATAAAATAAACAAAACGCCCAGTCGAAAACAATAAACAAAAACTTACCAAATAAAACCAAAGAACAAAACAAAACAATCGCACAACCAAACAACTTTCATTCATGAATTTCTCTCAGTGTGTGTCTGTGCGCGTTTCTGTGTGTGTGTGTGTGTGTGTGTGTGTGTGTGTGTGTGTGTGTGTGTGTCTGTGTGTATATGTATCTGTGTGTGTCTGTTGTGTGTATACAGGCTGGTAGGTACTGGGTTCGGATCCCAGTCGAGGCATAGGATTTTTAATCCAGATACCGACTCCAAACCCTGAGTGAGTTCTCCGCAAGGCTCAATGGGTAGGTGTAAACCACTTGCACCGACCAGTGATCCATAACTGGTTCAACAAAGGCCATGGTTTGTGCTATCCTGCCTGTGGGAAGCGCAAATGAAAGATCCCTTGCTGCTAATCGGAAAGAGTAGCCCACGTAGTGGCGACAGCGGGTTTCCTCTCAAAATCTGTGTGGTCCTTAACCATATGTCTGACGCCATATAACCGTAAATAAAATGTGTTGAAGTGCGTCGTTAAATAAAACATTTCTTTCTGTTGTGTGTATGTATGTGTGTGTGTGCCTGTCTGTCTGTCTGCATGTGTGCGTGTGTGCGTGTGTTCGTGTATGTGTGTGTGTATGTTCGTGTGTGTGTGTGTCTGTCTGCCTGCCTGCCTGCCTGCCTGGCCCTGCATGACGTGTGCGTGCGTGGGTGTGTCTGTGTGTGCGTGTGCGTGCATTGCATTATGTTGCTAGATCGCAGAGTTACGACAGTTTATTGAATTAGGACCGAATGATATACATGTACAGCTTGTGAATCCTGTATCAAAATATTTATTTTAAATCTTTATAGGTAGTACTATACCAAATAACTTCCGGCTGGGTCAAAGTTCGAGGTGCACCCAACTTTTGATAGAGAAGTGAACACCACAAGTCCTGTGATTGGTTATAAATGTGAGTGTGTTGGTTGTAAAAAATAATAGTTTCATCTGGGTAAAATAAATGTGCAATTTTATTTCATCTAGTACCAATGTGTCAAGTAGCCTTGTGTTTGAAACATGTATGGGGTACCTGTAAAAAAAAGTACTCGAATTTTGTGCGGAACTAGGGTAGTCATAGACGCTACCCGTTATCTCAGAAACGAGCAGCTTGACCCCCATTTTTTTCTGATTCACTTTAAGTGTAAGGGGTGGTAGTATTTATATCCGTGGCGTTTATGTCGGTTGATACGTTGCAGGTAGGAGTTTTAGCCGCATATGTTACTATTGTCGTCTATGGGATTTGATTTGGTAGTATACACCCTCTACGGGATTGCCACGACCTAAAATCGCGCTTGGAAAATCGCAGATTTGGGAGTCAGGTTTTCACGCCCGCTGGGTTCGGACTTAGGGAGACACAAATATCTGAGCAGAAAATATGAAAGATAAATAAGGTATGAGATCTCATGGACACTGAGTTAGGCCTAATGGAAAGAAATTCGGGGTCACATCAATACAACCAGGAACGAGGAACTGCAACCAAAACCATCCCCCAGGAAGCCGATCGTGTTAACAAATTCAGTCTCACATTAGTGATGTTCAGTCCAATATTACATCTTTATACTTTTTATGCAGTCGATATAACTTTAATCTTTTAATTTCTAATACACCCATTGCACCAATCATACACGTCATACTCGTACACGAAATAACAAAACGCCTAGTCGAAAACATTAAACAAAATCTTACCAAATAAAACCAAAGAACAAAACAACTTTCATTCATGACTTTCTTTCTATCAGTGTGTGTGTGTGTGTGTGTGTGTGTGTGTGTGTGTGTGTGTGTGTCTGCGTCTGTCTCTGTGTTTGTGTGTGTCTGTGTGTGTGTGTGTGTGTGTGTCTATGTGTGTGTTTGTGTGTGTGTTTGTGTGTGCGTGCGCGCGCGCTTGTTTGTGTAATGCGAATGACAGATTTAAAACATAAGTGCCGGGCAATATGCTTGTTTTTGACAAAGTTCTGATAGATGAAAGGAAGAGATAGCACGGCTATTTTGGTGTGTCACTTGATTTATATAAGGAGAGGGGAAACCCGCTGCTGCCACACCACGTACTCCGACCAGGAAGCAGACGGGCTGTTTTACATGCACCGTCACATTGGCAGGACAGATTACATCACGGTATGATAGATGCCAGTCGCGAGGGACTGTTATGGCGGGGGAAAACCCGAATCTACTGACGGCGATCGATCTTATGTCCCAAGCGCACCTTAGGCGAGCGTTGGACTACTTCCTGTTTTACACTCCAAAGCATATTTAAACAAACAAAACAAAACCAAATACAAATACAAATAGAAAAATACAAATACAAAAACAAAAACAAACAAAAACAAAAACAAAAACAAACACAAACACAAACACACAACCAAAAACACTATCACAAACACGAGCAGAACTGAACTGAACAACATATAAACAAAAATAAAAACAAAAACAAAACGATAACAGAACCAGAACCAGAACCAGAACCAGAACTAGAACCGAACTGAACAGAGCAGAACAAAATCAAATACACACACAAGCACAAAACACATGTCCATGCAATACCAGAGAGTAAGTTCATTTTCGGCCCAGCTGCTATGCCACTAACATGGGCCGATTTGATCGATCTCCATATCTCTGATGGTGTCGTTATTTAACGTCATTATCCCCTTACTCGTAGAAAATTGGAAAAAGTGCCTGTTTTTGTCTAGCCGGAGAACCCCCTGTCACTGTGTCTCTATTCCTTTTTAACTACCCACACCAACAGTTATATTTGGTTAGGTACTGGGTGTTTTAGTCGTCGTCATCACCATTATCATCATCACCATCATCAACTATATGTCAAAATTACCAAATGTTTGACATCCAATAGCTGATGATTGATAAACCAATGTTCTCTAGTGGTGTCGATGAACAAAACAAACAAATAAACAAATATCACCATCATCATCATCATCATCATCATCATCATCATTATTACCATCAATGTTTAAAACAGGACAAAGAAACATCAATACTATACGTGTGCCACATGATAACATTAAAAAAAAATATAATTTCTTCAGTGTTCGATATTTATGATTACTGTTTTCTTGCTTCACAAATATCCGTCGACTAATTTTACACATATTTTGATTACTCATAGGCAACCTGACTATGTTAGACATGCCAACAATTTCAGAATAATTTAAATCACAACTGCAGATGTTCTCATTTGACAAATTGCTCATACATGTATGTGTATTTATAAACTGTTCAAAATGTGGGGAGGGACGTAGCCCAGTGGTAAAGCGCCCACTTGATGCGTGGTCGGTCTGGGATCGATCCCCGTCGGTATATACATTGGGTTATTTCTCGTTCCAGCCATTGCACCAAGACTGGTATAAAAGATCTCTTGCTACTAATAGAAAAATGTGACGGGTTTCCTCTCTAAGCCTATATGTCAAGATTACAAAATATTTGACATCTAATAGCCGATGATTAATAAATAAATGTGCGCTAGTGGTGTCGTTAAACAAAAACAAAACTGTTCAAAACATAACTGTTTGGTTCTTAACTTACCTCGAGTTCTCAATCCCCATTTTAATTGTTATGAAGTAGGCTTGTTTCGCTTCGTCTTGTTAGATGACCTCATGTTACGTTACGCGAAGCAGACGACAGCTGTTAATCCCTTTTTACTGTCGGAAATATACCAGCCAGTTAAAACATGTGTTGGCAGATTGATGGTTTTGAGCGGAGGGACGAGTGGCATTTAAAATTATATAGCTTAGGCGTCAAAAAAAGCAGCCCCTCCCCCAAGTTAAAATGCGATCTAAATATGACTTTGAATTATGGGATGTGTTGACGTCAATCTTTATAGAGACTGCCCTGAGTGTGTATGGCAGAGACGTGCTAAGTTCAGTCTTTAAAGAGTCTACCCTGAGTGTGTATGGAAGGGATGTGTTGACTTCAATCTTTAAAGAGACTGCCCTGAGTGTGTATGGAAGAGATGTGTTAACTTCAATCTTTATAGAGACTGCCCAGAGTGTATGAAAGAGATGTGTTAACTTCAATATTTAAAGAGACTGTCCTGAGTGTGTATGGAAGGGATGTGTTGACTTCAATCTTTATAGAGACTGCCCAGAGTGTATGAAAGAGATGTGTTAACTTCAATATTTAAAGAGACTGTCCTCAGTGTGTATGGAAGAGATGTGTTAACTTCAATCTTTATAGAGACTGCCCAGAGTGTATGAAAGAGATGTGTTAACTTCAATATTTAAAGAGACTGTCCTGAGTGTGTATGGAAGGGATGTGTTGACTTCAATCTTTAAAGACGCTGTCCTGAGTATGTATGGAAGAGATATGTTGACTTCAATAGTTAAATAGTCTACCCTGAGTGTATGGAAGGGATGTGTTGACTTCAATCTTTAAAGAGACTGCCCTGGGTGTGTATGGAAGAGATGTGTTGACTTCAATAGTTAAAGAGTTTACCCTAAGTGTGTATGGAAGGGATGTGTTGACTTCAATCTTTAAAGACGCTGTCCTGGGTGTGTATGGAAGAGATGTGTTAACTTCAGTCTTTATAGAGACTGCCCAGAGTGTATGAAAGAGATGTGTTAACTTCAGTAATTAAAGAGACTGTCCTGAGTGTGTATGGAAGGGATGTGTTGACTTCAATCTTTAAAGACGCTGTCCTGAGTGTGTATGGAAGAGATGTGTTAACTTCAATCTTTATAGAGACTGCCCAGAGTGTATGAAAGAGATGTGTTAACTTCAATATTTAAAGAGACTGTCCTGAGTGTGTATGGAAGGGATGTGTTGACTTCAATCTTTAAAGACGCTGTCCTGAGTATGTATGGAAGAGATGTGTTGACTTCAATAGTTAAAGAGTCTACCCTGAGTGTGTATGGAAGGGATGTGTTGACTTCAATCTTTAAAGACGCTGTCCTGAGTGTGTATGGAAGAGATGTGTTAACTTCAGTCTTTATAGAGACTGCCCAGAGTGTATGAAAGAGATGTGTTAACTTCAATATTTAAAGAGACTGTCCTGAGTGTGTATGGAAGAGATGTGTTAACTTCAGTCTTTATAGAGACTGCCCAGAGTGTATGAAAGAGATGTGTTAACTTCAGTATTTAAAAAGACTGTCCTGAGTGTGTATGGAAGGGATGTGTTGACTTCAATATTTAAAGACGCTGTCCTGAGTGTGTATGGAAGAGATGTGTTAACTTCAGTCTGTATAGAGACTGCCCAGAGTGTATGAAAGAGATGTGTTAACTTCAGTATTTAAAGAGACTGTCCTGAGTGTGTATGGAAGAGATGTGTTAACTTCAACCTTTATAGAGACTGCCCAGAGTGTATGAAAGAGATGTGTTAACTTCAGTATTTAAAAAGACTGTCCTGAGTGTGTATGGAAGGGATGTGTTGACTTCAATCTTTAAAGAGACTACCCTGAGTGTGTATGGAAGGGATGTGTTGACTTCAATCTTTAAAGAGACTGCCCTGAGTGTGTATGGAAGAGATGTGTTGACTTCAATAGTTAAATAGTCTACCCTGAGTGTATGGAAGGGATGTGTTGACTTCAATCTTTAAAGAGACTGCCCTGGGTGTGTATGGAAGAGATGTGTTGACTTCAATAGTTAAAGAGTTTACCCTAAGTGTGTATGGAAGGGATGTGTTGACTTCAATCTTTAAAGACGCTGTCCTGGGTGTGTATGGAAGAGATGTGTTAACTTCAGTCTTTATAGAGACTGCCCAGAGTGTATGAAAGAGATGTGTTAACTTCAGTAATTAAAGAGACTGTCCTGAGTGTGTATGGAAGGGATGTGTTGACTTCAATCTTTAAAGACGCTGTCCTGAGTGTGTATGGAAGAGATGTGTTAACTTCAATCTTTATAGAGACTGCCCAGAGTGTATGAAAGAGATGTGTTAACTTCAATATTTAAAGAGACTGTCCTGAGTGTGTATGGAAGGGATGTGTTGACTTCAATCTTTAAAGACGCTGTCCTGAGTATGTATGGAAGAGATGTGTTGACTTCAATAGTTAAAGAGTCTACCCTGAGTGTGTATGGAAGGGATGTGTTGACTTCAATCTTTAAAGACGCTGTCCTGAGTGTGTATGGAAGAGATGTGTTAACTTCAGTCTTTATAGAGACTGCCCAGAGTGTATGAAAGAGATGTGTTAACTTCAATATTTAAAGAGACTGTCCTGAGTGTGTATGGAAGAGATGTGTTAACTTCAGTCTTTATAGAGACTGCCCAGAGTGTATGAAAGAGATGTGTTAACTTCAGTATTTAAAAAGACTGTCCTGAGTGTGTATGGAAGGGATGTGTTGACTTCAATATTTAAAGACGCTGTCCTGAGTGTGTATGGAAGAGATGTGTTAACTTCAGTCTGTATAGAGACTGCCCAGAGTGTATGAAAGAGATGTGTTAACTTCAGTATTTAAAGAGACTGTCCTGAGTGTGTATGGAAGAGATGTGTTAACTTCAACCTTTATAGAGACTGCCCAGAGTGTATGAAAGAGATGTGTTAACTTCAATATTTAAAAAGACTGTCCTGAGTGTGTATGGAAGGGATGTGTTGACTTCAATCTTTAAAGAGTCTACCCTGAGTGTGTATGGAAGGGATGTGTTGACTTCAATCTTTAAAGACGCTGTCCTGAGTGTGTATGGAAGAGATGTGTTAACTTCAGTCTTTATAGAGACTGCCCAGAGTGTATGAAAGAGATGTGTTAACTTCAGTATTTAAAGAGACTGTCCTGAGTGTGTATGGAAGGGATGTGTTGACTTCAATCTTTAAAGACGCTGTCCTGAGTGTGTATGGAAGAGATGTGTTAACTTCAGTCTTTATAGAGACTGCCCAGAGTGTATGAAAGAGATGTGTTAACTTCAGTATTTAAAAAGACTGTCCTGAGTGTGTATGGAAGGGATGTGTTGACTTCAATCTTTAAAGACGCTGTCCTGAGTATGTATGGAAGAGATGTGTTGACTTCAATAGTTAAATAGTCTACCCTGAGTGTATGGAAGGGATGTGTTGACTTCAATCTTTAAAGAGACTGCCCTGAGTGTGTATGGAAGAGATGTGTTGACTTCAATAGTTAAAGAGTTTACCCTGAGTGTGTATGGAAGGGATGTGTTGACTTCAATCTTTAAAGACGCTGTCCTGAGTGTGTATGGAAGAGATGTGTTAACTTCAGTCTTTATAGAGACTGCCCAGAGTGTATGAAAAAGATGTGTTAACTTCAGTATTTAAAGAGACTGTCCTGAGTGTGTATGGAAGGGATGTGTTGACTTCAATCTTTAAAGACGCTGTCCTGAGTGTGTATGGAAGAGATGTGTTAACTTCAGTCTTTATAGAGACTGCCCAGAGTGTATGAAAGAGATGTGTTAACTTCAATATTTAAAGAGACTGTCCTGAGTGTGTATGGAAGAGATGTGTTAACTTCAATCTTTATAGAGACTGCCCAGAGTGTATGAAAGAGATGTGTTAACTTCAATATTTAAAGAGACTGTCCTGGGTGTGTATGGAAGGGATGTGTTGACTTCAATCTTTAAAGAGACTGCCCTGAGTGTGTATGGAAGAGATGTGTTAACTTCAATCTTTATAGAGACTGCCCAGAGTGTATGAAAGAGATGTGTTAACTTCAATATTTAAAGAGACTGTCCTGAGTGTGTATGGAAGAGATGTGTTGACTTCAATATTTAAAGAGACTGCCCTCAATGTGTATGGAAGAGATGTGTTGACTTGACTTCAATATTTAAAGAGACTGTCCCGAGTGTGTATGGAAGAGATGTGTTAACTTCGATCTTTAAAGACACTGTCCTGAGTGTGTATGGAAGAGATGTGTTAACTTCAATCGTTAAAAACACTGTCCTGAGTGTGTATGGAAGAGATGTGTTAAGTTAAGTCTTTAAAGGGACTCCTGGGTGTGTATGGAAGAGATGTGTTAACTTCAATCTTTAAAGACACTGCCCTGGTGTGTATGGAGGAGATGTGTTAACGTCAATCTTTAAAGACACTGTCCTGAGTGTGTATGGAAGATATGTGTTAACTTCAATCTTTAAAGACACTGTCCTGAGTGTGTATAGAATAGATGTGTTAACGTCAATCTGAAGACACTGTCCTGAGTGTGTATGGAAGAGGTGTGTTAAGTTAAGTCTTTAAAGAGACTCCTGGGTGTGTATGAAAGAGATGTGTTAACTTCAATCTTTAAAGACACTGCCCTGGTGTGTATGGAGGAGATGTGTTAACGTCAGTCTTTAAAGACACTGTCCTGAGTGTGTATGGAAGATATGTGTTAACTTCAATCTTTAAAGACACTGTCCTGAGTGTGTATAGAACAGATGTGTTAACGTCAATCTGAAGACACTGTCCTGAGTGTGTATGGAAGAGGTGTGTTAAGTTAAGTCTTTAAAGAGACTCCTGGGTGTGTATGAAAGAGATGTATTAACTTCAATCTTTAAACACTGCCCTGTATGTGTATGGAGGAGATGTGTTAACGTCAATCTTTAAAGACACTGTCCTGAGTGTGTATGGAAGAGACGTGTTAACTTCAATCTTTAAAGACACTGTCCTGAGTGTGTATGGAAGAGATGTGTTAAGTTAAATCTTTAAAGAGACTCCTGGGTGTGCATGGAAGAGATGTGCTAAGTTAAGTCTTTAAAGAGACTCCTGGGTGTGCATGGAAGAGATGTGTTAAGTTAAGTCTTTAAAGAGACTCCTGGGTGTGTATGGAAGAGATGTGTTAAGTTAAGTCTTTAAAGAGACTCCTGGGTGTGTATGGAAGAGATGTGTTAAGTTAAATCTTTAAAGAGACTCCTGGGTGTGCATGGAAGAGATGTGCTAAGTTAAGTCTTTAAAGAGACTCCTGGGTGTGTATGGAAGAGATGTGTTAAGTTAAGTCTTTAAAGAGACTCCTGGGTGTGTATGGAAGAGATGTGTTAAGTCTTTAAAAACACTGTCCTGAGTGTGCGGCCACTGTAACATGTTTAAGACAAACAAAGCCTTTTCTACAACTAAAATTACAAATGTTAAAACACATTTCTTTTTGTTTAGAGTATCACAGTCTGTACATTCAGTGTTATTGTGGTCAGTCTAATGGTTTTAACAGCTCTAACGGGATTTTCCCCATTGATAATTTCGTATTTTTGAAGAAACAAAATAGACATTACGATATAAAATGAGGTACTACAAAACATTAGGACGACCAGACACAAGTTGAATATAGAGACACTGATATTTTAAACAAGAGCATGTATTTAATATGTCGTAAAAAAACTACGTTGTGATATGCTAGACTCAAACTACCCACTGCTAGCAGAATGTTCTGATCTCAAAACATTTACGACTGTCCAGTTGCTGGTCTAAGCGCTCTTACAACTCGATTCGCGTCGTATAACCCATTAGTTGTCAATCCCGTCGTAAGTTACAACGCAACCCTCGAGTTGGCCAACTTTCTACTGACAGTTGGTAGTCTGAGACTAGCATTAGTAAAAATAACCATCTCACAATAGTAGTAAACTCGGGACAGTAATTTTCGTCCTTTCTGGACAAGTGATGCGTATTATTAATACTGTTGGCAGGACATTTCCAATAGACGAAAAGGAAATGAGTTGACAAAAAGCAAACACAACAACATTCCTCAATTTGTCATTTATTTATTTATTTATTTATTTATTAATCATTGTGATAAACAACATTTATAAAATATGGCCAATAAAGATGACAGCAAAGCTAGGTTGTATAAATTAAAGTCACGTAGGATAATCGTAGTTTTATAAATAGAAAAACAAACTATTTTATAATTACGATTCAAGAACGATTGTTTTTCTTTGGTGAAAATAAGACATAAAGTTGTGTAATTGTTTTTGCATTATATTTTGTGCAAATGGCTGGTCTGTAACCGGGGGGGGGGGGTGGGGGGGGGGTGGTGGTGGTTCCGAGGGATGTAACGACCCATCCCTCCTCCGTAGAAAAGAGAGTTCCGCTCCGGGGGGGGGGGGGGGATAATGCATAATATCCATATAAAAGGTCATGTTTCTTGCAAGAATAGCAATGACATATAATATGTTCAAGTAAGTTACTGACATAATATATAGGCCTACTGTTCGTCCTTCACTTGTGTCTGTCTTCGTCTTACCTTGTAGTAAAATAAATTGTTTGTCAGTAATGTAATAAAATAATGTATTTGTTTTAATGTACTTTCATTATCAAAATATTGTCATATTTAAAACATTCACGCACGCACAAACATATTAGTCGGAAAATTCAGAGATAACTCAAGGACGTTACTAAAAGTCCATCCATCTCAAATCAACAAATATTTAGGGACTCATACTCCCTTGAAATTTGTCCCAAATATTCCTCAATCATCCACATGAATATATCAAAAATTTGGGCTCTTTATTCCATGTAGTCTTTGAGAAATGGTCATTTTGCTAACCGTGGTAGGTGTTAAAGTTAGCTCGAAAATGGCCACCATCATTTCCATGGAATTTTGTATGAGTACTAAGAAGATTATGAAATTTCGATATATATTTTATCTTGCAAGCAGCCATTTCTGAACACTGTCTTACATTCAATATTAAACACATTTCACTCTTTTTTTCTCTCTCTGTCAAGTTCACGCCAATTGCAAAATAATTATTTTCCTGATAAAGACTTTTATATATATATATAATATATATAATGACATTTAGTACACATAAACTATATACCATTAGCTATACCACGGCCTTTGACCAGTTGTGAGCACTGGCTGGAACGAGATAAATTTAGGCTAGATAGGCATGTTGTCCCATCACTTGGCTAGTGCTCCACGACTGGTATCTGAAGGACCAGTTAGTGGAGAAAGTGCATATGATACATCCACTGGTTCTGATCCGAATGCTTAACCTATGTGACTCCAGCGAGCATCTTCCCAACTCTCTAGACCAAATAATAACTTACGCTTATACTAATTATTACCAAACATTAACTTACGCTTATACTAATTATTACCAAACATTAACTTAAGCTAATACTAATTAATACCAAATATTAACTTACGCTAATACTAATTATTACCAAGTATTAACTTACGCTAATACTAATTAATACCAAATATTAACTTACGCTAATACTAATTATTACTAAGTATTAACTTACGCTAATACTAATTAATACCAAATATTAACTTACGCTAATACTAATTAATACCAAAAATTAACTTACGCTAATAATTATTACCAAACATTAACAAATAGGCTATTAACTTACGCTAATAATGATTATTATCAAATATTAACTTACGCTGATACTAAATTAATTATTACCAAATATTAACTTACGCTGATAGTTAATTACAAATGTACAAATGTTAAAAAATGTTCTCTCTTTTTTCATTATAGGTTTACTTGTGAGGATTTATGATATCCGTGAATTATATTTGATTTATATAAATTGTATGAAACAGCACATCTAATTATAGTGTACTCTAAAGCAGTGTCTTGTTGATATATAGGGTCAGGACTAGAGAGTAGCCTATACGCTATGTATGTAATAGATTGACTTGTCTATTTTTTACTAACAAAATGGCGGTCAAATACTGTGTCTTAAATACACACATTTTCCTGAATTTGACGCCATATGTTAGTGACTAGCACAAAGATTACAAGAAGAACGAAAGAAATGTTTTATTTAACGACGCACTCAACACATTTTATTTACGGTTATATGGCGTCGGACATATTATGGTTAAGAACCATAAAGATATTGAGAGAGGAAACCCGCTGTCGCCACTTCATGGGCTACTCGTTTCGATCAGCAGCAAGGGATCTTTTATATGCACCATCCCACAGACAGGGTAGTACATACCACGGCCTTTGATATGCCAGTCGTGGTGCACTGGCTGGAACGAGAAATAGCCCAATGGGCCCACCGACGGGGATCGATCCCAGACCGACCGCGCAATGAGCGAACGCTTTACCACTGGGCTACGTCCCGCCCACACTACAAGAAGAAGAAAAAAAAAGAGTTAAATTTTGTTTGTTTGGCGACACCACCAGAGCACACATTTGGTAATTTTGACGGTCTGAGAGAGGAAACCCGCCCCTACAAGAAGAAAGCCGACATCTCCAACAGTATGGAACGTAACTAGCTAGCTGTTAAAGTTAAAGTTTGCTTTGTTTAACGACACCACTATAGCACATTGATTAATTAATCATCGGCTATTGGAGGAAACCGCTAAAAAAAAAATCTATTGCAACAAGCGATCATTTATATGCATTTTCCCCACAGACAGGAAATCACATACCACGGCATTTTACCAGTTGTAGTGCACTGGCTGGAACGAGAAAAAAAATCCAATCAGTTGAATGGATCCACCGATGTGGTTCGATTGTGCGACGCAAGTACCTTAAGCGAGTACTCAACGTTATACCCCTGTGCCCCCCCCCCCCCCTTAAGTTGTCTACTATTTCGAAATGTTTGACAATTTTTAACACTACCCTGACTCAATACATTTATAACTGGACAGGGCTAGAGGTTGCTCGTGCTAACCTAATTAAAGTAAGTAGATACAGGTCAGTTTGGTTTATATATGCTGTAACTGTACTTTTAAATTCATAACGGTTCTGTTACTGTGTGATTTACAGGTAAAAACACCGACCGTTGAACTAACAGGTTCTCAAGGTTATCGTTCATGCGATCTCATTAATATACGTTGTTTGTTTGGGGCGATGTTTACGACAAATACATATATATTTTCACATAAAGATTAATTCAGGGTAAATCCTTTCCGACCCCCTATCCTCCTAATAAAGTGTCATCTTACACACTTATACCCTTTTTTATTTTGGGCTAGGTACGACATCGTTTAATGGAAGCAGATTTGGTTCAGTCGGTAGCGCTTGCCCGAGGAACTTTAGTCGTATGATCCTTTGGGTTTGTTCGTTGTTCTTTAAAGCATGGACCCATTCGGGGTTCCCGTCCCAACCACCTCATGGCTTATATATTAAAGATTGCGGTTGGTGCTGTACTGTATGTGGAAGACTGCATATAAACGATCCTTTGTTACTAATGGAAGAATGTAGCGGGTTTTCTTTGCAGACTACGTGTCATGATTATCATCTATTTGACATCCAATAGGCTTGGGTGGGACGTAGCCCAGTGGTAAAGCGTTCGCCTGATGCGAGGTCGGTCTAGGATCGATCCCCGTCGGTGGACGCATTGGGCTCCACAACTGGTGTAGCAAAGGCCGTGGTATGTACTATCCTGTCTGTGGGATGGTGTATATAAAAGATCCTTTGCAGCCAGTCAAAAAGTGAAGCTCATGAAGTGGCGACAGCGGGTTTCCTCTCTCAATATCTGTGTGGTCCTTAACCATATGTCTGACGCCATATAACCGTAAATAAAATGTGTTGAGTGCGTCGTTAAATTAAACATTTCCTTCCTTCCTTTCCAATAGGCTTAGCCGATGATTAATTAATCTATGTGCTTTAGTGGTGTTGTTATGCAAAACAAACTTGTAACCCCTTTCAATATAATTTACAATATATATATATATATATATATATATATATATATATATATATATATATATATATATATATTATTCATATTTTATTTGTGTATCAGTCAACTAGCGTATAACCCCATTTTATTTAAACATATGGTAAAAAAGAAAGAAAAAAAAAGTAAAAAAGAAAGAAATGTCACTGTTTCAACTCGCTGCCATGTTGTATCATGTCAACCGCATTTTTGTTTTCTGGAGCGAAGACCTGGGACCACAGGTATAACATTTATTATGTTGGTTGACAAATGGAGGAGTAAGACCAGTTTAGGTCACCCAAAAAAGAAACCCTGCCTTGTCTGTTATACTGTAAGTTAAGATCACCTTGCTACTAATGCAAATATGTAGCGGGTTTCCTGTCTTAGACTATACGTCAAACTTACCAAATGTTTCACATCCAATAGCCAATGATTAATAAATCAATGTGCTCTAGTGGTGTCGTTAAACAAAAACAAACTTTTAATTGTAAGTTACGATCAATGCGAAGAATAGATCGAAAGAGAAGAAAATTTTAGAGAGAGAACAAATTTTGTTTAAAAATGTTTGTTTGATAAGATCACAGGATATTGAGTTATCACGCATCATTTGGCTATTGTGACTTGTGATCTGGTCTCCAAAGTATGAGAAAAGAAACCAACACTATAGCTCGTTATCTGACATCTGGGAACAATATCCACGCAGCTGTTTTGCCCATTTTAATTGTATTACAAACAAGATAAAACATAATGAAAGCAAATTTAATTCTTCTTTTTTATTATTTAGAATACGATTCAAAGGTTGCAGCGTATAACAAACTTGGCGCCCAATGTATTATAATATAGCTTCAAAAAAACAAAAACAAAAAACAAAAAACAAACAAACAAACAAGCAACCCCCCCCCCCCCCCCAAAAAAAAAAAAACACCCTGGAAACTGTAAAAAAATATAAAAACTAAATTATGCCTATATTGATATTGATATACGTTAAAATATGAATTACAGTATGTGTTACGTTTGGTTAAATTATATTAATTAAGTTGTAACAAATATAATGAATAGATGTTTGAAGAGGGAGTGGCTGTGCAGGCTGGGGGCACTACCATCCAAACTTTGAAGCTGGGGATCAGAATATGTGTTCCTACCTCCACCACCACCTCCACCCCCACCCCGCCTGCCTTAATTGTTAAAGAGCTAAGAAAGAAAGAAAGAAATGTTTTATTTAACGACGCACTCAACACATTTTATTTACGGTTATATGGCGTCAGACATATGATTAAGGACCACACAGATTTTGAGAGGAAACCCGCTGTCGCCACTACATGGGCTACTCTTTCCGATTAGCAGCAAGGGATATTTTATTTTCGCTTCCCACAGGCAGGATAGCACAAACCATGGCCTTTGTTGAACCAGTTATGGATCACCGGTCGGTGCAAGTGATTTACACTTACCCACTGAGCATTGCGGAGCACTCACTCAGGGTTTGGAGTCGGGTATCTGGATTACAAATCACATGCCTCGACTGGGATCCGAACCCAGTACCTACCAGCCTGTAGACCGATGGCCTAACCACGACGCCACCGAGGCCGGTAAAAGCTAACAAAATCTGGATTTGAATTAATATTATGTTTGCTTTTCCCCCGGTAATATCTTTAAAAATTTCCTGAGAATATAGATCATAATTCATTACAATGTTGTCAAGACACACGCACGCACGCATGCATGCACACATGTATACACGCAGGCACGCACGCACGCACACACACAGATATAATATTTTTTTAAATCTAAAACATATATAAAAACGAAATAGGCCTACAAAGTAAAAATAGCCCAAACGCTTTCAATTATTTTTGTTTTGGTTTATATATAGGCTATATACATGTCATGTTTATAAATCAAGGCTAATATTCGTTCCTCGTATTCAAGGAACGAATATTAGCCTTGATTTATGAAGATGTATACATGTATATAAGCCAAAATTATATGCTTGAGCCCCTCCCCTCATTCAACATATCGTTCCTATAGGCATAAACTGCCCACCTGACCTGACGTTGGCATTATTTGACACCTTTGTAAACTGGAAAATTGTATTCATTGTGTTGTGTTTATCATTATGTTGCTAATCATATCATAGGCCCACAAATGAAATCTAGCTAAACTGATATAAGAAAATCGGGCTATATAGTTTAATTTTTCTTTAATTTATATTTATGAGCTTATACCATTCAATAATAACAGAAATTAGATTAAGATGACAGGTTTAGAAAATCAAATAAGAAAAACAAAGTACACGTACGTTATTGGTTTTACACCTTGATGTTTTCCTACAAATTTAAAGCAATACACCAGGACCGTACCTATGATTTTTTGTTTGGGGTGGGGGTGGGGTGGGGTGGGGCAACTGAGTAGTTAATAGTCTAAAACTCCTTAAACAGTGAAGAAAAGATTTTTTTTTAAAGTTTCTATAATGCTCTCCCCCCCCCCCCCCCCCCCCGCTAGCTACGGCCGTGTACACAAATATATTTTACCAAAGCTATACAATAACTAGCCTGTATAATAGTTACTTTAACTGCCATTATGATGAATAATATCGATTCTACTTCAACAATTACGTTATAGGACATCGCAAAAGTAAATCCAGAAAGCAAAATAGAATTACGTTGCTGAGTAAATTACATTGTGACGTTCTGACGTTTTATGTATGACGTTATCAGTGACAATATTAGCCAATTATGCACGGCTGTACTACCTACAACATCAACAACAACAATGCAAAAAATAAATAAATAAATAGAAATAAAGATAATAAGAGTACTTACAAATAACTCAAAATGGATACACCTTTCTCTTCTATCACGAAGTTATCAGGAAAATATTTAACTTTACGTGGTGATATTTAAATACATCGTATTTGCATAATATTTAACATGTGACTAGCTAAAACCTAACCAAACAGTAAATAGGCCTATAATATGAATTGACAAACAAAACTTTGATGTGTAAAATATGTATGTGGCATGTATTTATTGTCCGCACCTCTTTGTGTGCGTACTAGAAAGACAGCTAACCCTTTAAACCACAAATTCAAACAGAAACTAGTTACCTGAGGTAGAAGACCACAGTTATTTATAACGTCCTAAATGCCGACCCATGTTTTAAAAATAAAGAAAGATACAGGTATTTTTAGTCTCAAGGAAATTACAAAAAGAGTCATAATTATAAAGAGGACTTATTTTTAATATCTTTAGTTAAAAGTTTATGTTAATTTCATCATAATGTGTTCAACAGGGCCTCTACAATTTGTTTTTAATCCTCTAGCCATGGGATCAGTGATTTTTTAAATTTACTAGCCACGATTAAAACTTTACTAGCCCTACCTTACTTAATACAATTTTACTAAATAATAGTAATAATCAGATATGTCACCAAAAGAGGGAGACAGAGCTTAAAAACACTAACACTGAGGGTTGGGGTGGGGTCAGGATATTTATATTTACAAAATAGACTTAACTGCAACATTTGACAAATTGTTTCTACACTAGCCGTCGGGTGTGTCAATAGTAGTTATTTACTACCCCAACATTGAATATAACTAGCCATGGGAGTGGGGCTACCATAATCTAGAATCATTGGTCCAAACTGCATGAGTTTGGGTGCATTTAAATTTACAATGTTCACACCCATATAAACCACACACAAGCGGGAGTTGGCGGATACCACACATATATTTATAGAAACTTTGCTCATCAAACCTTACAAAAACCCTCATTTGAATAAAGGTTTAGCTATTTATTTTTTTTTTACAAAATCAGCTTGCTTGAAAATTACTAAAAACGATCGCGCCCCACTTTTGTCACAAGGAAAACCCGGTCGGTATATGGAAGCTTCAAAATTACAACTAAACCGTTTGCACTGCTGGTGACGAACCACTTGTCATTTTTAAAAATAACTCTTTGGCTATCACTATGCTTAAGAATTTACTTCCTATTCCAAATAATTAGCCTTCAAGCATGGATCTGTGCAAAACTAACAGGCGAATTCTTTTCTCTGGGTACACAAGCGAGCTCGTTGTATAGTGCTACCTGAGTGTAAATTAAATGGAGGAATTATGAAGAACAGAAAAAGAAGAATGGCTGCGCCCATGGGCGATGATGTGTCTAATATAATTTTATGATGACTGCACGAGTCTTTGAGCATGGAATCTTCGTATCGCAAGATATTTCAAAAAAATATTTATGACATTTTGTCTCATAAATATGGCCTTTTGTTAGTAGTGATTGGCCTGTTTCTTTTGGCGTTGTCTGCATTACATTTTGGAGAGGTGAGGGACCGTTCATCCATTGTGACAAATCTAGACTAAAGTCCGAACCACATTCAAGACATTGTTAACAACTACGATAAATTACTCTTTGGAAATAGTTCGACCCGTATATCAACGGCTCTAAAGACTAACCCTATCCCTAAAACTACCCTAACCATTGAAGGGGTGGGGGGTATGGTCAAACTCATGCCCAAAGGCTATGGTATGTACTATCCTTTCTGTGGGATGGTGCATATAAAAGATCCCTTGCTACCAATTAATGGAAAAATCTAGCAGGTTTGCTTTCTGACACTACATGTATATATATGTAAAAATTACTAAATGTTTGAATTCCCATAACCGATGATTAATAAATCAATGTGCTCTAGTTGTGTCGTTAAACAAAACAAACTTTTTAGCTGTTCAGCAATGTATCTCGCTTACAAATTTAGCTATTTTCGCTCATAATATTTTTTTTAAAGCATCTTTAAAAAATAATTATGTAACTTTAAAATAATTCTGTTACACCTCCAATTAAATTTTATGTTTTTCTATTTTATCAACTAGAATGTTTGAATTACATTATTTTTCGCAACTGAAATGGTTCGAAAAAATATTAAAAATACTCTACCACCAGTTTGCACTGATCGGTCCTCTTTGTGTCATACTTAACAGTTTAGACAAATATCTCATCCCTATTTTTCGTTTATATTCAAAAGGTGAAGGTCACTTGGTTAGCTTTTTTTTCTTCTGAGTTGAAAAAATTAACTGTGGAGTGTTTCGAATGCTATTTTCAAGCAGGAAGTTGTAACGGTAATTACAATCATACTCAAATGCAGCATAAAGCAAGCATCATGACGTCAGATTCATACTTTTGAGACTTCCACCCTTCTTGAAGAGTATTCCATAAGAAAGCCAGATGTCCTAGGAGATCTCAGTGAAAGAAAGAAATGGTTTATATAATGACGCACTCAACACATTTTATTTACAGTTATATGGCATCGGACATATGGTTAAGGACCACAGAGATATTGAGAGAGGAAACCCGCTGTCGCCACTTCATGGGCTACTCTTTTCGATTAGCAGCAAGGGATCTTTTATATGACCATCCCACAGACAGGGTAGCACATAACACAGCCTTTGATATACCAGTCGTGGTGCACTAGCTGGAATGAGAAATAGCCCAATGGGCTCGCCGACGGGAATCGATCCCACACCAAACGCGCATTGAGCGAGTGCTGTACCACTGAGCTACGTCTGTCCCCGAGACTCTAACAGAGTCTGAGACACTAGTGTCATGACAACGCCATACATATTGTATGTGTGTGACGTCATTAGAGATTGAGTGTGGACTCTATAAAAGTTTTATAAGCACAGGCCCTTTGATATACCAGTCGTGGTGTGCTGGCTGCAGCAAGAAATAGCCCAATGGGCCCACTGACAGGGATCGATCCCAGACCGACCGTGCATCAAGTGAGCGCTTTATCACTGGGCTACGTCTTGCTCCAAAGATCTCAGCGAAGTCAATATCACTTTATAAGTGACATGGTTACAATCTATAATCGGGGACCACCTTTTTTTCATACAATGGAATTTACTATTATTTAAAAATTATATCTATTTATATCTATTTTTATTTTTATGTCAAACCAATTTTTATTTTATCTATTTTTATTTTATTTTAATTTTTATAGGAAAGAAAGAAGTGTTTTATTTAACGATGCACTCAACACATTTTATTTACGGTTATATGGCGTCAGACATATGGTTAAGGACCACACAGATTTGTTTAGAGGAAACCCGCTGTCGCCACATAGGCTACTCTTTTACAACAGGCAGCAAGGGATCTTTTATTTGCGCTTCCCACAGGCAGGATAGCACAAACCATGGCCTTTGTTGAACCAGTTATGGATCACTGGTTGGTGCAAGTGGTTTACACCTACCCATTGAGCCTTGCGGAGCACTCACTCAGGGTTTGAAGTCGGTACCTGGATTAAAAATCCCATGCCTCGACTGGGATCTGAACCCAGTACCTACCAGCCTGTTGACCGATGGCCTAACCACTACGCCACCGAGGCCGGTAATTTTTATAGGATGATGGAATGGACCATAGTAATTGAAATCTGTGTCATCACAAATGCAATGGGTTTTTTCTTGTGTTGTGTCTGGATAAAATATTGGACTGTAATTAAAGGTGTGAGAGTAATGTATCATAGTTGTTAACAATTTGGTGCAGACTTGAATGTGGCAGAGAGTGGTTATAGAATTTGTCTGCCACTATTTATTTTTGGGTGGGAATTCATAAAAAAAAGGGGGACATGTCCCCAAGGGGTTTTTTCTGGAAAAGAAATAATTTCAAAAAAATATAGAAAAGAATCATTAAATCATGCAAGTACCATACATAAATTTGGGTTTATCAAACATGAAACTAATACAATGTTTTTGTTGTATTTGCAGACAGCATTAGAATGGAGTCGAGAAAAATATGCGGCAGTATTCAACTCTTACAGTGACAACATTGGTGGCAGGTCTTTCAGGCAAAGGTATCGTAGGAAACTTGTACTGAATATTCAAGTACTACCTTATTTGACTGGGAATAAACTGGGAAATACTCAACATACTAAATATTTGGGTGTACATGGGCTTATTCAAGGATATGACTCTTATGAGCTTCATTCTTTAGATCTTATTTCCGGTCAAATACGGTGCTACAGGGCTCAAAATTTAATGATGGCACCGACAGAAACTGCTGTAGTTGTGATGTGAATTATCATGGGTCATGGACTCATTCATTCATTTATACTTATTTTCGTGCTTATATCCAATTAAGGTTCAAGCACGCTGTCCTGGGCACACACACCTCAGCTCTCAGGGCTGTCTATCCAGGACAGTGGGTTAGTAGTTAGTTGTTAGTGAAAGAGAAGTCAGTGTAGTGGTTTTACACCTACCCAATGAGTCGTTAAAACTCACTCTGGGTGGGAGCTGGTATCGGGCTGCGAACCCAGTACCTACAAGCCTTATGTCCGATGGCTTAACCACAACATCACCGAGGTCAGTTGTCATGGACTTTATTGATGGTAGTTTTCAGTGTTCAACAAATCCACTATCCCTCTGCTCCGGCTAGTGGAAATTATCAACCTTATTACCATAATGTATACTGCACTAGCCAAGTGAAGTTTGTGTTAAAATCTTCAAAAATGGAATTGATTTTGCTTTAAATTAAAAACATTTAAAATATTTTCTTGGAAATAATTAACAGATAGATATCCTCCAGATTTATTTCATACTTGTAATTTAGAATTTTGCAGCAATCATAAACTCAAAACAGTTTCCTGATTATTTACCCGTATCCAATTTAATTTTTATGCTTGATTAATAAGTTAGCAAATGATTTTTTGTTGTTTTTAGCTAGTGCCATTTAATGATAAAATATCAATTGTCGAAACAGGCTAAGTACTGACAAACTGAGTCTTGATTAACAGTGTGTTTTTTGTCAAAAATAATTTAAAGTATATTTCTTAATTTGGAGAAGACATTTTGCATAGCTGATGTTTTTCACTTTGTAAATTTATTACATTGCTGATTCTGTCACAGACTGTGCCTGCCAGTTCCTATCGACATCGTGTACACCTGGGTGAACGGCTCCGACCCCGATCTGATCATTCAGCTTCGACAGGTGAAGGTCGACCTGGAACAGGAACTCAATGTGTCAAGGTGCATTTTATATTCCTCAAAACAAAGCCTCTAATACCTTTGTTCCTTCTTATTGGGGGCAGGGTGTAGCCCAGTGGTAAGGCGTTCGCTTGATGTGTGGTCAGTCTGGGATCAGTCCCCGTCAGTGGGCCCATTAGACTATTTCTCATTCCAGCCAGTACACTACAACTGGTATATCAAAGGCTGTAGTATGTGCTTTCCTGTCTGTGGGATGGTGCATATAAAATATCCCTATCTACTAATGGAAAAAGGTAGCAGGTTTCCTCTCTTAAGACTGTATGTCAAAATTACCAAATGTTTGACATCCAGTGGCTAATAAATCAATGTGCTCTAGAGGTGTCATTAAACGAAACTAACAAACTTGTTCCTTATTGTTCCAGATTTTAAACAGAAATTCACCATGTTAAATTGTGTACATGTATATAAGTGTTGTCATACAGTGTTTAAAAATAATATGATGTACTTTATCTTTTCTAAAGAGCTCAGTCAGCTGAGTGCTCGCTTAAGGCGCTTGTGTCACAGGATCGAATCACCACAGTGGATCCATTCTGCTGATTGGGTTTTTTCTTGTTCCAACCAGTTCACCACTACTGGTCAATCAAAGGCTATGGTATGTGCTTTCCTGTCTGGGAAAGTGCATATAAAAGATCCCTTTCTGCATTAGGAAAAATGTAGTGAGTTTCATCTGATGACTACGAGTCAAATGTTTGACATCCAATAGCCGATGATTAATTAATCAATGTGCTCTAGTGGTGTTGTTAAAGGCATATTGTCACAGACCACTGGCCTATTTAATGGTCTAACAAAGTATTACCTGAACAAAAATAATTTGATTTGTCCCTTAATGTACTTTATTCAACCATCTTCATAACCACCATACTCCATTTATTAATGACATTTTGTAAAAAATAATTGAATTATGGCAATGGTCCATAATTCAAAAACTAAAATTGCCGAGAGGGATGACATGGATTTCACTCCATCATGGTTCAGTTGAGGTGATGCGATAACTAGATTTGGTTTCCAACATTTAATGTAATTTTTATTTATTAACCATTTTTAGAGAAATAAGATCCTTAAATCCGTGACAGTATGCTTTTAAACAAAATAAACAAACAAGCTTTTCTAAAGAAGTTATATATAAATGATATATACAAAAAAGGTCCCACCTGTCATGCTTTAACAAAGTCGTTTGACATGTGTCTTACTACCTTGATTAAAATTTAATATCTTAGTTTAATCATTTTAAAAATTCTTCACAATTATCATTCTTATAATGAATTATGATGCAATTTGGTAAAGCACTGTAATTGTACAAATGCAACATTGTAATATTAATGTTATTCACACAATTCTGACTGACTGACATTTTTGTCTGCACAGGCCCGTAGGAACGCTGTATGAAGTGTTTTGTTTAAATATATATTGTATGAAAAGAAAAAAGTAAATACTTTGGGGCTTAAATGGGGAAGAGGCACAGGTCCCCTGATCCCTGAAACCCCCAACTGCTTATGTTTAACACAGGGCTCACCCTGTCCTTTGCCAATGTTTATGCAAAGTGGCTACAACATTTAGTGTTTGGTTAAAATAAAAGATTCTTTAAATTAACAAAGTTTGAATAATTTTTATGGAAATCCTCTACATATCTGAAAATGGGTTAAAGCAACATTTGTTGCCTTAGTATTAAGAAATATTTCTGGTGTTAACATAAATCATGTGTTTCCTGTTTAGGATTAGTACATCAAGTGGGTAAGCATATCTGTGTGCATGCATGTACATGTATAGTACAAAGGACAACTATAAAGTCACATAGCCCCCCCCCCCCCCCCCCCCCCCATGCATGTACATGTATAATACAAAGGACAACTATAAAGTCACCTAGTCCCCATAGATGAACAGTACTGTTAAAACACAACTATAAGTCACCTAACCCCCATAGATGTACCGTACAGTACCAAGGACAACTATAAAGTCACCTAGCCCCCATGCATGTGCATGTATAATACAAAGGACAACTATAAAGTCACCTAGTCCCCATAGATGAACAGTACTGTTAAAACACAACTATAAGTCACCTAACCCCCATAGATGTACCGTACAGTACCAAGGACAACTATAAAGTCACCTAGCCCCCATAGATGTACAGTACTGTTAAAACACAACTATAAGTCACCTAGCCACCATAGTTGATTTCTTAATGATGAACCTTACTTTCTGGCACCAGACTGTACATGTATGCATCAGTGGTTGATTTACCCATCCAGTAGTTCCTAGGAACTTTACTTGTCTGTTCATCTGTCTACTTTTACACTGTGGCCCACCATTCACATGACATTCAGTAAAGCAGGCTGGAAACCCCTCAGTTAGCCATTTCTGAATAGTTGACTTTATTGTTGGTTTGCATGGTGTATGTTTGTGCTTTATTTAAAGAGACTGTCCTCAGTTTGCTCACCATTTGACTTTATTGTTGGTTTGCATGGTGCATGTTTGTGCTTTATTTAAAGAGACTCCTCAGTTTGCTCACCATTTGACTTTATTGTTGGTTTGCATGGTGCATGTTTGTGCTTTATTTAAAGAGACTCCTCAGTTTGCTCACCATTTGACTTTATTGTTGGTTTGCATGGTGCATGTTTGTGCTTTATTTAAAGAGACTGTCCTCAATTTGCTCACCATTTGACTTTATTGTTGGTTTGCATGGTGCATGTTTGTGCTTTATTTAAAGAGACTGTCCTCAATTTGCTGCCATGGTTAACATGTTTCTGACTAATATAATTATTATATCAGCTAACATATTAAATACTGTTCTATAGATCTATAGAGAATAACTAGTTAATGATGTAGGATATCGGCTTTATCCTGTGATGGTAACAATGGAAAAACAGGATAAATCTGATATCCTACATCATTAACTAGTTTTTATCTTTATCCTGCAGACCATAAAATTTAAGGGGGAAAGCTATTATTTCTGTTATTTCAGCAACATTGTACAATGACCTAGGGGTCAAATGAGTGATTTTGTACTGCATCTATGCATATGTAACATCACATGCATGACGTCAGAAGTCATAATCTGCTAGTATATGTTTATGACTGCTTTAATTGGTCATCATAATCGGCCTATAGAGACTGTAGTTGCAGGATAAAATATGTTTATGGTCGGCTTAATGTTCTTAGTAGCTCAATGTTCATTTTATTTCGTGATATTTTTTTTCGTACATACAAAATGTTTGGGATGTAAAATTCAGTTAGGACTATTACAAATAATGGGATGATGAGAAACACATTTAGTATACATATATTGATATTGTAAACAAGAAACTGTCTTTAGTACATAATTTTATAGTTATTAAGAGTGATCTCTTAGTTGGGGCAGGTTCTTGCTCAGTTGGTAGAGCATTTATATACGGTGAAAGGTTGAAGGATCGAACCTCCCAAGTGGACTTATCCTCTGATTGTTTTTTTTCCCAATCTCAAACAATGCCCCATATGTGGTATATCAAAGGCCGTGGTATGTGCTGTCCTGTCTATGGGTAAGTACATATAAAAGATCCCTGGCTGCTAATTGAACAGTGTAGCAGGGGTTTTCTCTGAATATTGTGGCACAGTGACATCCAATAGCCGGTGATTAATGAATCAACAAAACACATTTTAACTCTGTTGCTGTTGAAAACCTATTACCAGGGCCGTACCCTGACCAAAATCCATGGGGGGGCACCAAATTTTATAAATAATTTTTAACATACTATAAAGATTAAACATTTCTATGCTATTACTGGAGATATATAAAAAAAAAAAAAAAGGACAAGATTATCAGGGGGGGCAGCTGCCCCCCCTGCCCCCCCCCCCCCCCCCCCCCCCCCCCCGGAGATTATAGCAGCAAAAAGAAAACACTTAGAGATGTTTGAGATTTGGTTTTCGGGAATGTTAGTTATGTTGCATGTCTTGTGATCTTGTTCTGTCATTACGTATGGGATTGGTGTCAGTCTGTTTCCATCACATATCCATGTGTCTGTTTCTCTGTCTGTATTTCTGTCTCTCTGTCTGTATTTCTGTTTCTCTGTCTGTATTTCTGTTTCTCTGTCTGTATTTCTGTCTCTCTGTCTGTATTTCTGTCTCTCTGTCTGTATTTCTGTTTCTCTGTCTGTCAAGATAATGCCTCATGATATTGAGCTGACATTTTGTGTATAGCTTTATCATGTACTGTTACAGATCAGGTTTAACTTTCGTGGCAGTTTATCCATTGTTCACAGTTATTGTTCTTGAACTTAGAAGAGATGGAAATTTGTTTTTCTTACTCTTTTTTTGTTGTTGTAATGCCTGAAGATATTAAGGTGTAATTTTGTATATAGCTTTATTATGTACTGTTACTATACAGACCAGTTTAACTTTTATGGTGATTTTAATGAAAAATGTAGCAGGTTTCCTCTCTAATGTTTGACATCCAGTAGCCAATGATTAATAAATCAGTATGTTCCAGTGGTGTAAAACAAAACAAACAAACATACAAACATTTTCATGGTGATTTGCCTTCTTTTTTTTTTTTTACAGAGTTATTGCCCTTGAATTTAGGAGATACTAAAATTTGTTGGGCCCATTAGGGGACATGTATTTCTTTAGCAGTACTCTCAGAATGTTTATTGATTCTGCATTTGTTTGTTCTGTCCAGGTGTGCTCTCAAAGTGTATAGTGAGAAACATGACATTGTGTATTTAGAAATACCTTTTTGTATTCAAATTTGTTAGTTTGTCAACCTTTGCTGTCTGACAGTGTTTCACAACATACATGTACCACGGTATTCAGAATCTGAAAAGTGAACACCTATAGAGGTTAAAACTATTCTTAAAATTCGGAAATATCCAGTGGAAAATAATGATTCAGTACAGAGCATTAATGTATTACTACTCACCTATTGAGTAACCCTGCACAACTACGGAAACTATTTATATTTCTGTTGCTAGCTTGGTTGTTGGTTGTGTTATTTAAAGGGACATTCCTGAGTTTGCTGCATTGTAAGATGTTTCCGACTAATAAAATATTTCTAAAATTAAACTTACATATTAAATATATTTTCTTGTTTAGAATATCAGTGTCTGTATATTCAATGTGTTTCTGGTCATCTTAATATTTGTAAGAAGCCCAAACTAGATTTTGTCTTCAAATAATTTCGTACATATGAATTTTTTTTTTTTTTTCAGGAAATAAAAGGAAATTTAAACTAGTACAAATATTAGAATGATCAGAAACACGTTTAATATTTTATGTAGAAAAATATATTTGATATGTAATTACAGTCGTTAAAAAGTCTCTGTTAGTCGATCAATCTTAAAAAATTGCAGCAAACTCAGGAATGTCCCTTTAACACATTGTTAATTTGAAGTTATGCATGAGAGTTTTCTTGTGTAAGCATGATTGGTCAATGTGCTGAGATTAGTATGATATGAATATGTAATACTGCAATAAAGTGTAATTTAGATTGTTAAGTAAAAAATACTTAGTAATTTTAAACCTTAAATCTGTTTTGATTATCATGAAACCACTCCTCTTAAGGTACAGCTGAACAGGTGATCTCAATAACATTTAAAGAAAATAAAACATTGCAGTAGTAATTATTTGACATTTTCAAAGTTTTTCTGTTTTTTCTTAGTTTCTAATGCAAAAAACACAAATTAATGTGGCTTGGGAATGATTTTAAATCTTAATGGGATTTTCTCTGGGGGGGTTTATTATTATTATTTTTAATTTTATTATTACTATTTTTAAATCTGTTTTAGGGTCTAAAACCATAAATTTGTTAAAAAATAGTTTTTGCTATTTGTCTACAATTTTTGAGAGGAAAAAAAAAAAAAAAAAAAAAAAAAAAATATATATATATATGTCAAAATTCCAAAAGAGAACTAAACTAACCACTTGACCAGAGCCAGATTTTGCTAACCTTTTGATGCAAAACAAACACACAAAAAACCCCACAAAAAAACAACACCTGTACCAAATGCTTTGTTATTGGTTACTATTGATAATACATGTATTGTATATATATTTGGTACATGTACTGTTTCCAGGGAGGAGAAATGTTCTTTCAGCAACTGTCTTCCAACAACAAAGGTGGTCCTAAATCCTGCCCTGCCGCCCAGTATGAACTTGACCCAGTTCACGAGCGCCTTCCCAGCATTCTCTGAGGTGAAGGCCATGTATGTGGTGACATCACCAGCAGACGCCAAGCTGAACTTCACTGTGCTAGTGTTTGACAATGAGACGTTAGGTACTGCCAGAGATTTCACTTGATATGTCCTTTCAAAATGTATACCAGCCTCGATGGTGCAGTGGTTAAGCCATAGGACTACAGACGGGTAGGCTGGTATGATATGCGAACCCAGTACCTACCAGCATTATGTCTGATGGCTTAACCACAACACCACTGAGGCCGGTATTAGGTACAATCAGTGATTTCATTTAATTGTCTCACCTTGATGAAGTAAAATCATGAGATATAGAGAATGCTATGTTAGTGGCTGTTAAATGCCATTTATAAAACAAGTTCTAAAATGTATCGAATGAGCGGAAGCGAGTTGGATACATCTTTAAACAATGAGTTGTTAAATAAATTGTATGTAATGGATGCCAGTGTAGTAGTATATTTCTTACATGTATCCTCAAACAACAAGTTTAAAATAAATGTAGATGTGTTTTCTAACTGCAGCCTATTTACAGCCTTAGTGCTTGTAGTTAACATCCATGTATGTGTCGCAGAGAAATCAGACTTTCGTCACAGAGCAATTGATGTCAAGTGTTCTGGGTTTTTTCCGTTGGATGATATCAAGTTTTTTGCTAGAGGGTAAAATGGGTATTGTGCCCAATCTAATTAAAATTAGCTCCACTATTACATGTGGATCTAACAGCAGCCAGTTGGAGCTCATGTCCACCAATCAAAAGCTTATTTGCAGAATCATGCCAGTGATTTGAAAATAATTTGAAAATATTCCGAATTATTCTGAGGTGTCATGTGAATTACAAATGCCTTATGTAGACCAGTAGAACTAATTTTAATCAGATTGCTAACAACACTGCGTAGTCTCCAATATCCAGGTAACATTTCGTCTGTAAATAATAATATAAATATTGACCAATCACACTTCGCCTTTTATAACGTTATTTGGGAGCATACAAATTCTAAAAATATCGGGCGAGTCTATTTTAGTGGCCGCAGTACAGCGAACCATACCAATACGTACGGGATGGGTTATTAGTCTTCAATTTTACATTAAAAATTATTTATTTATTTATAAAAAACTAAAAAACTAAATCAGTCTTCAGTTTTACATTACAAATTATTTATTTTATAAAATAAAACATATTTTAAGGCATTCGTAATTCACACGAAACATGTCGTATACCCTCAGGATAATTCGGAATGTTTTCAAATTATTTTTAAATCACTGACATGATTCTGCAAGTAAGGTTTTGATTGGTGGACATGAGCTCCAACTGGCTACTGTTAGATCCACATGTAATAGTGGAGCTAATTTTAATTACATTGGTATTGTGCCATACCCAAATGCAGATATTTTTTTTTTTTACTTTACCTTTTTACAAAATTAATGACTCTTTATCATTACTGTATGATTTTCTTAACCGTAACCCTAAACCATTTTCTTTCTGATGTTCTCACTGACGGGTGTGTAAGAATCTATCACAGTTGTAGGGTATAGACAGGCAAATCCAACTCAAGGGACAAAATGTTTTTGTGAGGGCTGAGGTTTACCAAGGATATAGAATTGTCATACCTATACCCCACAGCGGTGATTGATTCTTGCGCACTTAACTACAATAACACATAAAAAGTATAAGCTATTTTTTTTTTATTCTTCACCCATTCATAACTACTTCACCTACAAACTCATTTATTCATATGGGAAATAAATATAGTCCATATTATGCTTCAACATAAAAATTACCATAAATATATATAAAGTTCATAATATTAATTTGTTTAAATACTTTTGAAAACAATGATTTAACCTGAAATGGCAACTTGGTGAATAAGTATTTCAACAGAATTCTGAAAAACATCAGTTATGATGTCACACATATTTAGAAATGTATGGTCCAACAGATTTATATAGCATCATGCAAAAGTTGGCTAATTCAATCCAGTGGGCAAGCAATAAGTATTACTTTTTTTCAACAGTCATGGCATCAACTATTGTGTTTAACTCCAATGTTAAGTTTTCTCATTTAAGTGCATTTCTCACAAACTATAAGTTTTAGATCAATGAATTTTGCTTTGTTGTCACATCAGTGAATATTCATCTCAATGTATGTTCAAAAAATTTAAAATTAATTATCTTAAAATTATCTCTTTATTCACAAGATTATTTTATGATAGGTCAGCCATTTAATTCTATGGACCTACAACTTTTATAAATGTGTTTTGAAAATGTTATCTTCAGGTTTATGGCCTGACTTGTATCTCAAAGTCTAAGGTATGTGATGCCTAGCTAAAGACAAATAAGTAAATATAAAACAAAAGAATGAAAAGCAGATGTGACTTTTTTAATATACGTTTTTGTGATTGTTCATAGCATGTAGATGTCATACAGTTTTCTAACAGAATTATTTTTGTTTTTTAGTTAACAAAGTGGTGAATATGGATATAGTTGTGCAGGGAAACAAAACAGCTGTCAAGAGAGCTTATATTGTGAGTGTATAACTTAGTTGTGTCAGTTATGTCATACTCGGAGATGTGGTACTTGGATGTATTACAAACTGTTAATGGACAGGGAATGGGAGTTAGGTACTGTTACCAAACAGTGTCTTATGTTTATTCATAAATGCGGCCAGTCATGGCTAATCTACTGTATTTGTTTCCAATAATTTTTTTGACATCTAAAATTTATTATCAAAGAAATAAAAAATTACAAATGAAAAAACTAATAACATTGGTTGAATTCTGTCATAGTGACGGTGAAAGGGTTGGTGAAGAAGTAGTGGTCTTAGCATTCAAAATGTTATATTGGAAAGATGCCAGATTGTCCATGGCTTATGTTTAATGGTTGATGTATCTAGCTCAAGTGTTCCATACTTTAAAATATAATAATTTATGAAAGCCCAATGCCCTGTTTCACAAAGCAATCTTTGCACTAAGTTCATCATGCAATTAAGGTGATCTTAGTGCTAAGATTGCTTCATAAGACAGGGCCCTGGTTTTATATTATTTTGCTTAACAAGACATTATTTGGTTTTACAAGACATTATTTTGTTTCATCAGACTGGACGGTTTAGCACACGATTCTGTTACATGATGTTATTTTGTTTATCAGACCAGTGACTGGACGGTTCAGCACACGATTCTGTTACATGATGTTATTTTGTTTATCAGACCAGTGACTGGACGGTTCAGCACACGATTCTGTTACATGATGTTATTTTGTTTATCAGACCAGTGACTGGACGGTTCAGCACACGATTCTGTTACATGATGTCATTTTGTTTACATGATGGACGGTTAGCACCGATTTGTTTGATTTATCAGACCAGTGACTGGACGGTTCAGCACACGATTCTGTTACATGATGTTATTTTGTTTATCAGACCAGTGACTGGACGTTTCAGCACACGATTCTGTTACATGATGTTATTTTGTTTATCAGACCAGTGACTGGACGGTTTAGCACACGATTCTGTTACATGATGTTATTTTGTTTATCAGACCAGTGACTGGACGGTTCAGCACACGATTCTGTTACATGATGTTATTTTGTTTATCAGACCAGTGACTGGACGGTTCAGCACACGATTCTGTTACATGATGTTATTTTCTTTATCAGACCAGTGACTGGACGGTTCAGCACACGATTCTGTTACATGATGTTATTTTCTTTATCAGACCAGTGACTGGACGGTTCAGCACACGATTCTGTTACATGACGTTATCATCATGTCTGGCTTTCCTCACGAACTGGACGTTGATAACCTCCGACAGAAGCTGCCTGAGAAGTTTCACACGGCCATCACAAAAGTAAGATATTTTGGGCTGAATCTATAAGGCCCGTCTTTCTTAAACATGGATGTTTGAGCATTAGAAATATATATATATTTACATGCAAGTAAGACAAAAATTTATGCCTTATAAATTCTGTCCAGTGTGTTTTGTTAGCCCCTACAGGCAAACAAGTTTGTTTTGTTTCACGACACCACTAGAGCACATTGATTTATTAATCATCGGCTATTGGATGTCAAACATGGTCATTTTTGGGAAGGAGGCTTTTAGAGGTCAAACCCTCCCGCACTTAAGCAAATTTTCTTCTTTTTTAAAATATTTTTTCCAGTGGAGCATTACTTTCCCCCCCCCCCCCCCCCCCCCCCCCTCCCCCAAATAAATGTCACTCACCACTGTCTAGATTTCCCCCTGCATAAATTGTTGTATTTTTAGTATTAAAATTTCTCTGGGTAACCATAGCACATTTTTCACCTTGTTAAAAGTGTGAGAACATTATATTTTGTGTTTTTATAGATTGACCTCCACACAGACAGAGGTATAGCTGTTCTGTATGTTCCAAAGAAAGAAGAATTTGAGGAACTTGTTGATGTAAGTAGGAAGGTTTTTGTAGTTTTTTGGGTGGTTTTAAGGTAAAATGATGTATGTAAATTCTATAATTTATTATGACTAAAACAATGCTGCTGCAAAGTTTCATTCCAATCTTACTTTATATTTAAGGATTGTCTGTTATTTCTTTTACATTTACCGGGGTATGAACAAAAAAATCATCTGCAAACTGTGTGAATCAGCGAAGCTAATAATAATTTTTACATTCATCGAGAACTGAACAAACTCCCGTTTCTAGATCTGAACCAATGGGATGACGTTATGTGGTAAATGTAACAGAAATTTAATTATTTATCAATGAACAGTAAGGGCATAATAAAATCAAGGCCCACCCCTGGGGTTTTTTATTACCAAAAATGAAATGTCCTTTAAATGTATATCATGTGCGGTATTTCCAATATCCTGAACATAAAAAATAAAAAATAAACTTTCACACAACCCACCCTCATTTTAAAACAAATTTGGATGAAAATCTAGCATTAAATTTATTATGGTCTAATGTGGATTTCCCATCCCAGCCAGTGCAAATGTTACACACCCCACCCTCATTTTGAAACAAATTTGGATGAAAATCTAGCATTAAATATATTATGGCCTAGCCTGGATTTCCCATCCCAGCCAGTGCCAAATGTTATACACCAACTAACCATAGTTTAAAAATATGCCGAATTAATGTTAAAACTAAAAAAAATTTTTTTTCCTTTACTATAATTTTAGTTTAGTCAATTGGAACACATTGGCATCTAGTTTGAATAATTCTTTGTATTGTGGTGTAACTTGTATTTTAAATGTATTTAATATGTATTAATTACATAAACTCTTCTTGACATACAGATTATATTTGTGTTTAGATTAAAAACTTCACAATAGATGGGAAGGAGCCGACTTTGAATGCTGCTAATTTGATTTGGGAACTCAAAGATGTGAGTTTGAACAACTGATCATATCCTAACTATAACCATCTTTAATGTTATGACTTGCTAGCTATAATAAATATTAACTGTTTCTTTGCTAACTTAACTATTTTGTCACTATTGATTTTCTAACTATAACATTCCATGCTAAATTTAAAATCTAATTTGAATTAGAATTTGAATTGTGATTTCAAAAGCAGGAATAACAGTAATTAATTCAAAATTCAATAAAACCATAATGTGGAGTTTTTCCTAGGACAGTAAAACCATAATGTGGAGCTTTTCCTAGGACAGTAAAACCATAATGTGGAGCTTTTCCTAGGACAGTAAAACCATAATGTGGAGTTTTTCCTAGGACAGTAAAACCATAATGTGGAGCTTTTCCTAGGACAGTAAAACCATAATGTGGAGTTTTTCCTAGGACAGTAAAACCATAATGTGGAGTTTTTCCTAGGACAGTAAAAGCATAATGTGGAGTTTTTCCTAGGACAGTAAAACCATAATGTGGAGTTTTTCCTAGGACAGTAAAACCATAATGTGGAGTTTTTCCTAGGACAGTAAAACCATAATGTGGAGCTTTTCCTAGGACAGTAAAACCATAATGTGGAGTTTTTCCTAGGACAGTAAAACCATAATGTGGAGTTTTTCCTAGGACAGTAAAACCATAATGTGGAGTTTTTCCTAGGACAAGACAGTCATTTATTCAACAGTTGTTTCATATGAACTGGTCTCAATGCCATATAGTATATATTTGGTTTTTGTGTGAATAGTTTATATTATGTAAGCATAATAAGGTGTTAAAAAAGACATGTATGTGTTACTTGCTGTTCTTTCATTTTAGTTTTCACAGAATGAAGATGTGTCATCGAGTAGGTTTGAGGACAATGAGGTAACGGATTAGTTCAAATATTGCGTGGAGTCAGATTTTATTATGTGCTACAAACTAATGCTGAATATCTAGGCAACAGTACAGCTCTTCATAAATTCTCAAACCGCGGGGTGTTGCGAGAACGATGGTTTCATTCATGTGTCTCTCGAGCAAGTGTAATTTTGGGTAACCCATTTTTCATTCATGTGTTATATGTAGGACATCATTTACATGATTATAACAGGTTATGCAAAAATGAAATGGATTAACGTACATTTTGTTTTACATAACCCATTAAAGAGTAATGCCAGTTTTCAATTCTTGAAGGTTTATTGACATGATGTTATGCTTATATATTCTTACTGCATCTAAGGTTGTTTTCTTGTTATCAGGAGCTGAGATGTAGCTCAGTGGTAGAATTGTAGAATGGGTCGTATGATCTCTCTGTCTGTCTCCCCCTCTCTTCTCTCTCTCTCTCTCTCTCTCTCTCTCTCTCTCTCTCTCTCTCTCTCTCTCTCTCTCTCTCTCTCTCTCTCTCTCTCTCTCTCTCTCTCTCTCTCTCTTGTGCTGTCCTGTCTGTGGGGAAATATTTAGCAGTAAAAATGTGTTGTATTTCTAATTGTATGTGACAGTTTTAAGAAGTTAGTCATGTGGTCCAGTGTATGTTTTCAGTTTGTTATATACAATATACGGGATAATCATAAATTGAATTACACAATATCATTACAACTTTTCTTTTGTGCTTCACCTGGCCTCAAAACAAATGCATATTTCCCTAAGGATAATAGTCTGGTCAGAACATCCTAACAGCCAATGTTTTCATTTTGTTATATACAGTGTGTGGAATAATCATTATTTGAATTACACAATATCATTACAACTGTTTCACTGTGTTCTTGCTAACAGGAACTGCGCTACTCTCTGCGGTCTATAGAGAAGTTCGCACCGTGGGTTCGTCACATCTACATTGTCACTAATGGACAGATTCCCTACTGGTTGGACTTGGAAAACCCAAGAGTATCCATAGTCACACATCAGGTTGGTACAACTAAACATAATGACTGGTTCTTACAAGGCTGATTTCAGAGGTTGGACGTGATCAGGAATTTCTGTTCTTTTCCCAATATTACAGTCATTATCGGCGCTTCAGATAGTTTGGGAAATATTGATATTTAGTATTAGGAAAAAGAATTTGATCAGAAAAAAAGAAGTGAACTTTCGAAATGTTTGAGATAACAACATGCTGATAACATTGTATATGTTCTTACTTATTCATGGAAATAATTGTCATAATTGTACCATACTGTGTATCTTCCAATACTTGTATATTTTCATACATAAGATCAATAACTGATTGTAATTTTACCTATAGGTCATACAGTTCTCAGGTGAAAGTGCTGTATACATGTACCTGTATGTTAGAACAAAACAGGGGAATTTATACAAGTTATTTAAGTGGAACACTAGAAAAATGTATACATTTCAAACTGTATACAGATTCTTTAAGTAAATATTTGATAATTTTACGAATGGTAAGATTAGAAATGTTTTATACAACATGCATATGTAGGTTTCTTTTAATAAAGGTGTTTTTTTCTTTGTTTTGTTTTGGGGGTTTGTTTTAGGGTTTGGGGTAGGGTGCTTTGGTATTTTATTAAATGATCTGGTATAGATCAGATCCCCCCTCCCCCCATTCCTAAAAATGTCATGTTTATACATTATAGTTCTACTTCCCATCCATTTTTTTAGTAATGTGAGAACCTTTTTTCTTTAAAATAACATTAAAATAAGCTTTTAATCCAGACACCTGCATGTTGCACCGATGTCAAATTACAAAAAAAAGAAAGAAAGTAGTTTGATTTCATCTACACTTTGAAGATTTCTGTTTTACGTTTTGTGATGTCGAATTGCCCCCCCCCCCCCCCCCCCCCCCCCCCCCCCCCCCCCCCCCCCCAAAAATGTACATGTAGTTTGATTTCATCTAGACTTTGAAGTGTTCTGTTTTATGTTTCATGTGTTTGCCCTCAGGAAATCTTCAGCAACACAAGTCACCTGCCCACATTCAGCTCTCCGGCCATTGAGGCTCACCTGCACAAGATCGCTGGCCTGTCAGACAAGTTTATCTACCTCAACGATGACGTCATGTTTGGCAAGGAGGTGTGGCCCGATGACTTCTTCTCCTTCTCCACAGGACAGAAGGTGGGTAAATAGTAGAGGGTCCAAGTGCTGATAAACCGGCCTCAGTGGCACAGTGGTTAAGCCATCAGACTACAGGCTGGTAGGTACAGGGTTCGCAACCCGGTACCGGCTCCAACACAGAGCAAGTTCTTAAGGGCTCAATGGGTAGATGTAAGGCCACTACACTCACTTCTCTCTCACTAACTACTAACCAACTAACATCTAACCCACTGTCCTGGACAGACAGCCCAGATAGCTGAGGTGTGTGCCCAGGACAGCGTGCTTGAACCTTAATTGGATATAAGCACGAAAATAAGTTGACCCAAAAAAAAGGTGCTGATCATTTTACATTTAAAATCTTGATAAGGTCATTATTTGCCAAATGTACTGTATAATACATTAATTCAAAAGCTGATTTTCTAATTTGCATATATACTGATAGAAAGAAATAAGGGAACACCAGGCACATATGTGGGGGTGGAGTTGGGAGCCAACTCCCTCAAACACCTTTGTTCTTGTGTATTTTTCAGGGGAGCATGATCCAACCCCCCCCCCCCCCCCCCCCCCCCAAGAGCTTCGTTCGCCATAGTTTAGACTTCTCTGCACAATTACCTGAACACATAAATAGTAATACTGACAGCAAATATTGGCTGCAACAAGTAGAACCCTCACTCATAGTGTCAAGCCATTAACCATGTTAATGACATTCAATGCCACATTAAATGTCTTTATTTTTATAGACATAAATTCAGTCTTTCCATCAGTATAAATGTATGTAATGATCCTTCATGTAGCTAAGACTGATCTGAATTTGGCTCGGCCATTTTCAAACAAATTACACCTCAATATTCTTGATTGTCTAGATTAAAGACCAACTCAAGTGTAATTTTAAACTAGATTTGGCTACCTTTTTTCAAACACATTTGACCATAGCATTGTTAGTTATCTATCATAAAGAACTATTCAAGTGTAATTATAAAACAGACTGTCCTGAGTTGCTGCCATTTTAAAATGTTCCTCACTAACAGAGCTTTCTTAACTATTAAAACTGCATAATAATTACATTTTCTTATTTAGAATATTAGTCCAGTGGTCATTGTAATGTTAGTGGTAGCTTAGTAACTTTGTTTTACGACCTACTATAAAAAAAAATCATATGCACAGAATTATTGACAGGGAAAATCCAGTTTGGGCTACTATAAACAATAGGGTAACCAGAAACACCTTGTTTATACAGACACTGATAAACAAGAACACAGTGGACCCTGTCCAAAGTGGCATCTGTCTAATCCAGATGTTTGTATAGACCAGCATAATCTCAGTAAAATGAGAATAGTTTCTTTAATGCAGATATTCCCTTGTGTGGCTATAAATCGTCGGTATGTAAGGAACAAATACTATTTCTAACTGAAGGCACCTCACCACCATTCACTAGTTCATTACTGTGTGTAGCAGCTTAACATTGTCCAGTTTAGGAAAACGGTCTTCATTAAAAAACATTATATATATATATTGAAATGCCTGATAAAAAATTTCTGTGATGATTACAAGTATCTTGACCTCTTTTTGACTGATAACTGTTCAATCAAGTGGTATGCTGCCACTTACATAACAAAATGAGGCAGTGCTCTGGTTTACAGGTGGAAAATTCAAATTGAATGATTTGTTTTGGCGGGGAGTGGGGGCACAGTAGTTAACAAGCGACTGTACTTCCTAAATATATTCTGACATAGAAATTGTATTCAAATGCCTGTAAAAGTTAATGGTGGTGTACAACATGAGTTTACATGTATGTTTACAGTGATGGCTCTGTCATGTTTTTTTTATCATGTTATTCAGGTGTACCTGACGTGGCCTGTACCAAACTGTAACGAGGGGTGTCCGTCCACATGGATCAAAGATGGCTACTGTGACAAGGCCTGTAATAACTCGGAGTGTGAGTGGGATGCTGGAGATTGTGATGGTATGTTTCACTAATCACTCTTTCTTACATGTGCCGCGGAGCATGGGGAGGGGGAACTTGGGGGCCTTGGACGAGTGATTGGTCTAGGATTAATCTTCGACGGTAGGCCCATTGGGCTGTTTCTCGTTTCAAGCAGTGCTCCACAACTTGTATTACAAAGATCTTTGTATGTACTATCTAGTCTGTCTTTGGAATGCTGCATATAAAAGATAGTTGCTGCTAACTGGAAACACTCTGACCTGACACACTCTGACCTAATTGGAAAGAGTAGCCCATTGTGTGGCGGCAGCAGGTTTCTTATTTCATTATCTGTGTGGTCCTTAACCAAATGTCCAATGCCATCTTTTAACCATAAGTAAAATGTGTTGAGTGCATTGTTAAATTAAACACTCCTTCTTCCTTCCAATAGCCAATGTGGGTTTTTTATCTGGGCTGTTGTTAAACATTTCATTCATTCATTCATTCATTCATTTAATTTCATTCATTCATTCATTTATTCATTAGTTACATGATGTATTGCAGGTACACAGAGAAATATTCAGCTGGGAGCTGGATACCACAATCATTTGTCAGACAGCCGCATACAAGCACTTGGTACGTACACTCTACCTTGCCTGGTCAAACAGTTTACAGGATACAGTGATTTGATTTATGTGATAGGAAAAAGATCAGAACAGAACAGAATCTTCAACCTCTTTAAACTTTGTGTCCAGTTTAAGAGGAGTTTCAATGAATGTGAAAATGTTAATATATGTGAAATGCCCTTTGAGTTTAAAATGTTCTGTAAATAAAAAAAGTCTAATTTTACATTGAAATATAACTTTGTGGATTTGTTGTTACTTGTTATATTAATAAACTACCCCATCATTATTTATCCTAATCATATGTATTGTGTGTGTGTTTCCAGCATATTGCAACCCTGGGTGTGCTAACAGTTGGATTGCAGACAAGTACTGTGACACTGTGAGTATAAAAACAGTCTTTCTTTCTTTTATTTATTTCTGTGCTTATATCCAATTAAGGTTCAAGCATGCTGTCCTGGACACACATCTCAGCTTAGAGCTATCTGGGCTGTCTGTCCAGGACATTGGATTGGTTGTTAGTTGTTAGTGGTTAGTGAGAGAGAAGAGGGTGTAGTGGTCTTACTCCTACCCACTGAGTCGTTAAAACTCGCTCTGGGTGGGAGCCAGTACCGGGCTGCGAACCCTCTACCTACCAGCCTTATGTCCAATGGCTTAACCATGACATCACCGAGGCCGGTTGTAAACACAGTATTTGGGTGTGAGCAGTTAAATTGTAATATCTCTTATGTGGAGCTCAAGTACAACTTTACTGGACCAATCAGATATCTTGTTTTATCAATACAGAACTAAATTAGAATTAGTATGTTATTAAGAGCATATTGTTTTATTTAATTTTATACTCTTAGAAATATATTTAGAGCGAATATATGTCAGGCCTCTGATTATTGAAAATCTGCGTCACCCATTTATCAGTTACGCAGAAATAAATCCATGTAACCCATTTCCATGTTGCATAATCCGTTATATACATGTAAATGGTGGTAGAAATTTTGCGCAAACAAAAAATGGGTTACGCAAAATTAGATTTGCACGAGCAACGCGCGAACGAAATGACCATTCTTGCAATTTTCAGAGGCCTGTATGTTTCACATACCTGTATAAAGTTTTATTATTATGCCTATTGTGTTAGTAGAAATTGTGAAAAGAACACTTTATAATGATAAGTAAAATGATAATATTGCAGAGTTTCATATTAACTGTCATTGATATATCATCCCTTTTCTTTTTTTTAAACATAACAGTTTTTCTGAGGAAAAAAAAGTTCTGTCTTGATTTTTATTATATATTTATATATCTCCTTGCATTCAATCTTTAGAGAAATATTAATTAGTCAAGTGTCAAAAATGTAATTTGAACTGATAATTCAAATAATAATTTTCGGGATGAGTGAGGGTGTTTTATTTGCAAAAACACTGTGTGATTTTTGAAGTATTCTTTAACAGGCGTGTAATGTGCTGGAATGTGGGTTTGATGCTGGTGACTGTGGTGTTGATCATTATGACAAGCTGTACGGCCTGGATTTCTCGTTGAACAAAACTCATTACAACTTACCACCTGGTATGTATTACAGAACCTTTTTTTAAGGGTATTTTATTTTTATTTTTCATTGCTTTCTAGACACTAGAATATCTTGTGTTACACATTCTATTTGGAAGAAACAGTGTCATAATGTATTCAATAATTTATTTAATCTGCTGCCTTTTCCTTAAAAAACTGGATTATTAGTTGGTTAATATGTAACACATTTTCAGGGAATATTTTGTGTTCAAACTTTTGATTTCCTATCAACCAAATGTCAAAATAACCATATATTAAACACCAAAGAGCCGTAATTTAAAAATGAGCTGAGGTGTCGTAAAACAAATATTCCTTTCCTTTCCTCTTACACTCTAGACCACACGTCGCAATAACCATGTTCAACTAAGCCCTAGTTTAAACATGCTGGGGTGTTGTTAAACAAACATTAATTCCCATGTCTGTGTATTTCTTCCGGGTGTCAAGGTAGTAGTGTAGGTGTAAAGTGCTCCTACTAGCAGTAGCTAGTGGGAATTTCCCTATTAGCTCAGTTGGTAGAGCGCTGGACTCTCATATTAAACATTAATTCCCATGTCTGTGTATTTGTTCCGGGTGTCAAGGTAGTAGTGTAGGTGTAAAGTGCTCCTACTACCAGTAGCTAGTGCAAATTTCCCTATTAGCTCAGTTGGTAGAGCGCTGGACTCTCGTATTAAACACTAATTTCCATGCCTGTGTATTTCTTCCAGGTGTCAATATGGCTTTCTTTAATCTCACGTACATGCTGGGGTGTTGTTGAACAAACACTAATTTCAATGCCTGTGTATTTCTTCCAGGTGTCAATATGGCTTTCTTTAATCTCACGTACATGCTGGGGTGTTGTTGAACAAACACTAATTTCCATGCCTGTGTATTTCTTCCAGGTGTCAATATGGCTTTCTTTAATCTCACGGATGTGCTGGGAAAACATGGCATGATCACTCAGGCATCTTACAATGACTCCAGGGTTTATAGACAGGTTGCTGTTTCCAACAAGTTCAAGGTCATGACCCTTGTACTTCAGTCTGGGCACAATCTAACCACACTGGTCTTTAACATCAGTGGACACCAAGGTTCTACAAACCAGACATTTCAGGTGTGTTTAAGAGTAGATTTTGTTAAACAAATACATCTGGCTGTATTTATATGCATTCCAATATATATCAGTGTTAAGAAGGTCATTTGCAATCTTAAAAAATAAACCAAGGTTTATTTCAGTTAAAAGGTACTGACGCTAAATTATTCTCAACTGTTAGATAGATAATAATACATGAGTGGCCGTTAGATACCATTAACAAGTTGTTTTAAAATGTTTTTAAACAATGAGTTGTAAGATAAATGGTATCAAACGGACACGAATGTATTATTCTATTTCTTACATATCCTCAAAAACCAGGTTTTAAACAAATTTTAACATTTTTATCGACTAAAAGTTATTTACAGCCCTTTCACTTGTTGCTAACTTACGCGTCACAGACAAATGATTGTCAGGTTAACTATACGCCACAGTGTCATCGATTTCGATCATGCTGTTTTTTTCATTGGATATACAGCATTGGTGACCTGGTCATCACCTAGGAGCAGTCAGTTGTATGTCTTGAAATTGTTAACACACATACATATGTAAACAAATATGTGTTATCAAAAATAACAAATGATGTTTTCATTAACGGGTGTGTAAGAAAGTTTTTTTACCATTATATTACAAATTAGCTATAACTTTCTGCTTAAATTAACAATTTGCCCATTGGGCTATTTCTCGCTCCAGCCAGTTCACCACAACTGATATATCAAAGGCTGGGGTATGTGCTATCCTGTCTTTGGGATGGTGCATATAAAAGCTCCCTTACTACTAATGGACTATATGTTAAAATTACCAAATGTTTGACATCCAATAGCCGATGACTAATAAATTAATGTGTTCTAGTAGATTTGTTAAACAAAACAAACTTTAACTTTAAATTATAAATTGCATTTTGTGCAAAACAAAAAAAGGATGTGGTATAGTTTCACATAAATTAATTCTGAATTTATAGTACTAACACCAGTATGTCCAAAAACATATTAGATTTGCCACAATGAATAATTTAAGCAAATAATTGTAATGTGTAAGTTAATATCTGGATTAATTTGCTTCCACATAAAACATCTTAGTCACATATTTTTGGGGGGAAAGTACAGTATATAGAAGAAAATAATAACTTTAGTCTTTAACACCACAACATATAAAAATTCCTGTACATTATGGAATAATGCATGCTATTATAGTCATGTTAAAGGTAGTACTAAACCAAATAACTTCCGGCTGGGTCAAAGTTCGAGGTGCACCGAACTTTTGATAGAGAAGTGAACACCACAAGTTCTGTGATTGGTTGTAAAAAATAATAGTTTCATCTGGGTAAAAAAAATATGCAATTTTATTTCATCTAGTACCAATGTGTCAAGTAGCCTTGTGCTTGAAACATGTGTGGGGTACATGTAAAAAAAAGTACTCGAATTTTGTGCGGAACTAGGGTAGTCATAGACGCTATCCGTTATCTCAGAAACGAGCAGCTTGACCCCCAATTTTTTTCTGATTCACTTTAAGTGTGAGGGGTGGTAGTATTTATATCCGTGGCGTTTATGTCGGTTGATACGTTGCAGGTAGGAGTTTTAGCCACATATGTTACTATTGTCGTCTATGGGATTTGATTTGGTAGTATACACCCTATAAACCTCTTTTATACTCTGACAACCATTACAAAACAAAACAAAAAACCCCAAAAACACACATCATATATAGAAATTAACTTTTTAATAAAACAATTTATTTTAGGAATAAAATTGTGCCAGCATGATTTCATAAAATCTTTAATTAGATAGAAATAGAGCATGTTTGTTAATAGAACATGTACCAGTACCTTTAAAAAATTGCTGGGGTTATTTAGCATAACAGTATCTTTCAGCCTAATATGGTTTGTTGAAGCAGGGCCTGTGCTTATAAAACGTTTAGAGTTTAGACTCCATCTTCAGTGACATCACACACATACAATTTGTATGGCGTTGTCATGACAGTAGTGTCTCAGACTGTATTAGAGTCTTGGCGGTGGGACCTAGCTCAGTGGTACAGTGCTCGCTCGATGCGCGTTTGGTGTGGGATCGATTCCCGTCGGTGGGCCCATTAGGCTATTTCTCGTTCCAGCTAGTGCACCACGACTGGTATATCAAAGGCTGTGATATGTGCTACCCTGTCTGTGGGATCGATCCCTGTCGGTGGGCCCATTGGGCTATTTCTCATCACAGCCAGTGCCCCACGACTGGTATATCAAAGGCCGTGGTATGTGCTATCCTGTCTTTGGGATGGTGCATATAAATGATCCCTTGCTGCTAATCGAAAAGAGTAGCCCATGAAGTGGCGACAGCAGGTTTCCTCTCTCAATATCTGTGTGGTCCTTAACCATATGTCTGACGCCATACAACTATAAATAAAATGCATTGAGTGTGTTGTTAAATAAAACATTTCCTTCCTATTAGAGTCTCGAGTCTAGACTAAACATTTTCTAAGCACCAGGACTGGAAGCATTGGAATTGTTTTTATCTTCTAGGTGGCCTTTACTGTGTCTGTGGACACAAACCAGACTAAAAGTGCTGACTTAGCCGTGAGTGGTAAGACTGGTAACGACAGTAAACTGGTTCGTGCTGATGAAGACTCGGTGGAGGAGCCACTCATCTTTCAGGAGATGGAACTTTATGAACAGTGGGTTTCAGATTCAGTTTCCATTCTTTTTTTTTCTTTTTCTTTTTTTAAACACAAATTTGAACAGTTAGGGGCGTGATAAAGAGTTCACTTGATGCGCGGTCAGTTTGGGATCGATCCCCATCGGTGGGCCCATTGGGCTATTTTTCGTTCTAGCCAGTGCACCATGACTGGTATATCAAAGGCCGTGGTATGTGCTATCCTGTCTGTGGGATGGTGCATATAAAAGATCCCTTGCTGCTAATCGGAAAGAGTAGCCCATGAAGTGGCGACAGTGGGTTTCCTCCTTCAATATCTGTGTGGTCCTTAACCATATGTCCGACGCCATATAACCGTAATTAAATGTGTTGAGTGCGTTGTTAAATAAATCATTTCCTTCCTTCTTCCTTCCTTGAACAGTTAGAAAATAACCAGTTTATGGTTTCATTGGAATAAATCAATTGATGTTATAAAAAGTTAAATTTAACATTAACTGATGTTTGAATAAAAAGTGAAATTTAATATTAACTGATGTTTGAATAAAAAGTTAAATTTAACATTAACTGATGTTTGAATAAAAAGTTAAATTTAACATTAACTGATGTTTGAATAAAAAGTGAAATTTAACATTAACTGATGTTTGAATAAAAAGTGAAATTTAACATTAACTGATGTTTGAATAAAAAGTGAAATTTAACATTAACTAATGTTTGAATAAAAAGTTAAATTTAACATTAACTGATGTTTGAATAAAAAGTTAAATTTAACATTAACTGATGTTTGAATAATAATCGTAATTTGAAATGAATGTCTCATTTTGTTCTTCAACTCTTTGTCATATGACCATTTAATCAAAAACAATATTCCAAAAACTATAAGGAGAACATGTAGAGATCTATAGTTATAATAAGATCATTTCTATATCAAATAGATATTAAACTAACATATATTCTAATTTAGTTTTCGCAGACTTACTATTGAGAATGTTTTAGAATTGAACTGATTTCTTCATTTTATTTCTTTCTATCTGGTGATTATTTTGATTTTTAAATAAACCCGAACATTATTCTCCCATCCCATCTTTTAAATATTATTTTGTTTTAGAAATATATTATTGTGAACTGTTAATGTTATGTTTCAGACAACCTCATTCCAAGATGGCTGCCAAAATGGTGGCCAACGATTTAAAAATACCAGTCAACTTTGATAGGAACTTCACCAATGTGAGTCTGTCTGCATCACTACGACAACAAGTTGATAATCTGCTGAAAGAGTTGCAAGAAGGTGTGGATTTTATTCATATATAGTAGAAGAAGAAAACAATTAAAAGAATATTTTAGAATTTCATTGGAGCACTAAGTTACTAAAATTATTGGAATAAATAAAATTATATAGAGATTATTATATGAGCTTGTGTGTTGTACTGATTTTACGAAATGAGTGTCAGGATTATTGTATTACCCAAGTGAGAGCGAGGGTAATACATGAATTCTGACATGAGTTTCGTAAAATCAGTATGATTCACACGTGTGTAATAATTTCTAATAATAATCTAATAATATCCACATTATCCAAAATATTATTTTCACGAATAACAAGCTAGGACCATGTCAAAACATTTCAAATGTAACTAAAAAGAGACGACGAAATGACATCGTTTTCAGAAAATATGTCATTTTGATAAGCGTGTACACTGGGGAAGCCGTATTAAGTTATGACGTCTCCTCACAAAACTACATCATCCGTTGTGCATGTGAAATCATTATGACACACGTGGGTCATACTGATTATATTTCCCTGAATATCTTGAACTATGTGGATAATAAAGGTTTTTATGTTTTAAGGTTTAAGATGAACCCCAAACATTATTAGCAGTTTGAGGAATTTGGTCAGAAAAGCTGCAGCCAAGTTGAAGTATCAGTTATCTAAACAGAAAATAACAGAATTAAAGCACTTTAAAGAATTATAATGATTTGATTTTCAAATGGTTGGTGATTTAATAATGAAATGAATACATTCCCCAAATTTTCATATTTGGTTAATTACAATTTAAAGGGACATTCCTGAGTTTGCTGCATTATAAAATGTTTTCGACTAATAAAATATTTCTACGATTAAACTTGCATATTAAATATATTTTCTTGTTTAGAATATCAGTGTCTGTATATTCAATGTTTTTCTGGTCATCTTAATATTTTTAAGAAGCCCAAACTGGATTTTGTCTTCAAATAATTTCATATTTACAAAAAAAATATTTTAGGAAATAAAATGAAATTTAACCTAGAATGATCAGAAACACATTTAATATACAGCCACTAATATTTTATGCAGAAAAATATATTTGACATGTAATTACAATCATTAAAAAGTCTCTGTTAGTTGATAAAATCTTTAAAATTGCAGCAAACTCAGGAATGTTCCTTTAAACCATGATGTTTATTATAGTATTATTTGAGTTATATACATGTAGTGTGGTGTTTGTTTAGATATAATCTTAACTTTGGCTTTAATTGTGACAGATATTTTAAGTATAACCATAAATAGTTTCTTTTAATCACATTCAGCCTGGATAATCAAATATAGTCTTTTTGTAAATAAGTTGACTTTGTATATTAGTCCTTTTTTTTTATGAACTATTACATGTACAGACCTGTAATTCAATTTTAATTTTCTTTTTCAAAAACCATTTAGGTGAAATTACAGAACTTGGATTCAATACAACATGGATTCAGCTTTATCAGAAATACCTTGATGAAAAGAATAACCCTGCTCTCTCGGTATCTGCGAAACCCTCGGAGAAAGATTCTAAGTCAGAGAAATACCCCAAGAAGCAGATTCAAGATACTGGTGAACAGAAAATAGCTGAGACAGAAAAAACATTGAAACGGTCACAGAATGATGAGAACCCAATGATAAATCTCGATAGGTCTCCTTACAATGAGAGGAAAGGTCCAAGGAAGCTGCTTAACATCAACGTGAGTCCGAGACTGGAGGAAGACGGCACAAGAGAGACAGAGAGAGACATGGGGGACAGTGAGTTCCTGAGACAGGCTGTGTTAGGAACAGAAGTGAGAAAACCTGGATCATTGCCATGGGAACGGAATAACAGCTTGGAACAACTTCAGAGAGTAATTATAACAGTTTTGTTTTTACTAATTCTTTAACTTTTATTAACGTGCCTATATCCAAAAAAGGTTCAGACACTTTACTCATTTTCATTTCATTTCAACTTTTTTTTCGTGCTTATGTCCAATTAAGGTTCAAGCACGCTGTCCTGGGCACACACTTCAGCTATATGGGCTGTCTGTTGAGGACAGTGAGTTAGTTGTTAGTGGTTAGTCAGAGAAAAGAGGGTGTAGTGGTCTTACACCTACCCATTGAGTTGTTAAACCTCGCTCTGGATGGGAGCCGGTACAGAGCTGCGAACCCTGTACCTACCAGCCTTATGCCTGATGGCTTAACCACAACACCGCTGAGGCTGGTCAGTTTACTAATTAAGTTTACAGGTAGAACAGAAGTGTGTAACGGAGGTAATAAGATCTTACCACATAAAAGAACGGAATAACAGCTTGGAACAACTTCAGAGAGTAATTATAACAATTTTGTTTTAAATTAAATTTGGCCTCAGATTACAGTTATCTGCCCATTTGGTTGTCCAAAATCTAGAAATTTGTCTGTGCAAGTTGTCTGCTGTTTGACTGTGATTATTTCATGGCAGACAGCTATGAAGTGGCAACTATTTGACTGAAGTTGACAGGGGAGAGCATATAGTTTGTAAACATGTGTAACTTGTTGACATTGAAGACTTGTTTGTGGTAATTCCGGCCCATGCAAAAGTAGTGCTTTTTGTGTGAAATGGGTGTACTCCGACCAGGTTTAGAGGGTGTATTTGTTTAAACCAATATTCTGGAAGAAAGAGCTGAACAACAGGGGTTGTCCTTTTCAGGGTATGTGTCCCCCAGGCAGCCAAAGGTACATACAAAAATCCACTGGCCTGCTGATATTAATAAAAATGTTATAGCCACTAAGGCTATATAGAAAGATATATAGCGAAATTAATTGTGGTCTGTGGCCATTTACAGGTAGAATGGAGGGGTGTAACGGGAGTAATAAGATTTTACTATCCAAAAGAGCACTCAAACAAATTATTACTAGAGTATTTATTTGGTCCTGAAGAGGTTTAATTACAATTATTGAAATTATTGGACACTTTGTTATTATTTTACATAAATGATTTGATCTGAGGTTTTATAAACGAAAAGAAAAGAAACAGTAAAGAAGAGAAAAAAGTAGAAAACGAGACATGGTTTCATTTACTTCCTTCCTGTTATCTATAAACAAGCCATACAACAAGGTTATCAATGACAACTATTGTGTAGGTCATCCAGGGTTATCATTTAAAATAAGTCATCATGTGATTCTACTTATTTTATTTTATTTTCTAACACTCCTTAATTACAGATTAATATATAATTAAAGTGTAAAAGCTGTAATTAGAAATAATTAATTAATTAAATATTTAATACATGTGTACATTTAATTAAGTTAACGCCTGGATACATTTAGTTACTGTCTCACAAAAATACATTTAAGTTAAATGCATCTAGCTCTGGGAGGTCGAAAATTATGTCAAATTATCTATTAAACTTTAAAAAATTGCAAAAACTCACAATTCATTTTCAGCAAAAAAACAAATATTACATAAAATTACTCCATCAAATTAAAGTAAAATTCTCCAGTTGTTTTTCAAATTTGCAACTAGTGAATTTGAATATTTTACAGTTACCGTATTTTCTGGCCTACTACATGCACTGGTGTATAAACCGCACCATTTGTTTTTAGACCAAAATTCATAAATAAAGCACAACGTAAGTTGCGGCTTATATGCCAAAAAAATATGATATGCTTTTTATCAAATGCAAATTTAAATCTTTGAATTTTTCAGGAAAAAGAAAAGCTATTAAAAACTGAAGATTATGTCCTGAGATCTCGACAGACGAGAAACTTACTAGACACATTTGGCGACTCCCTTCGTCACGTGAATCGCATCTATAACAAAGCGTTTGGATTTGGACAGAGGAAGGTCCCGGCTCACATGCCTCACATGATTGACAAACATATTATGAGTGAAATGCAGGAAAGGTGAGAGACATAGCTAACAGAAAGAAAGAAAGAAATGTTTTATTTAACGACACGCTTAACTCTTTTTATTTACGGTTATATGGCGTTAGACATATGGTTAAGGACCACATAGATTTTGAGAGGAAACCCACTGTCACCACTACATGGGCTACTCTTTCCAATTAGCAGGAAGGGATCTTTTATTTGCGCTTCCCACAGGCAGGATAGCACAAACCATGGCCTTTGTTGAACCAGTTATGGATCACTGGTCAGTGCAAGTGGTTTACACCTACCCATTGAGCCTTGCGGAGCACTCACTCAGGGTTTGGAGTTGGTATCTGGATTAAAAATGCCATGCCTTGACTGGGATACGAACCCAGTACCTACCAGCCTGTAGACTGATGGCCTAACCACAACGCCACCGAGGTCAGCATTGCTAACAGTGTACAGTTTTCTAATTATTCTTGTTTGACTGATAATCAATTTGGAATCGTTAATATTTTAAGTCATGAAAACTTGCAAAACTATTCGAAAATAAACAGGTTATTTCTTTTCAACATCACCTGACCTCAAAGAATTTTAGGCCATCCCATTGGCTGTTGTCATGTTTGGACCTGACTACAAGCTGTGGGGGGGGGGGGGGGGGGTGCACTTGTTTGAGAACTGGTGATGTATCTATAAAAGAGAAAACACCTCAAGTTTTCTCCATTGTTAAAATTAAAAGATTAGTAAAGAGAAAATCCCCACAGTTTGCTATATAAACCTGTATTAAAGTCACTGTCCCTAGTTTTTGAGCTACATAGCTTTTCTGTTTTGCATAAAGTGTATTCTAAGCTACTAGACACACCTGGGCCTTGTTCCACAAAGTGATCTTAACACTAAGATCACCATAAGTGCATAACTACGTTATACACTTGAGATGACCTTAGTGCTAAGATCGCTTCATGGAACTGGGCCCAGTAAGCAAACCATTTTGTATTCCCTGCATATACTAAGCTAATGTTTTATAAGAGATTTTGGTGAAGTGGTATTACACCATACAAAGGGATGTAACTCAGGTGTGAAAGCTATCCGAGGAAATCATTTGCTAAATGCATTGGCAGTCTTGTGGCAGATATCGTCTGGAGTGAACCAGTCGTCTATGACTGATATCTTCTGATAAAGGGTTAACATGTGTTTTGTTGTTGACAGGTTTGCTGCCGAATGGGACGAGACTTCGTCTCACAAAGTGCGACACGCCCGAGACATGCAGTTCGCCTTCTCCTACTTCTACTACTTGCTGGGTGTCTCTGAGGATGTGTCACCAGAACAGATCTTCGATAACGTCGACACAGACCACTCCAGGTAGAAATAGAGAATACTCCACGAGTGGCTGTTATATATCCATTCATGAGTGGCTATTATATTACTAAAAATCAGAAGATTTATGTTGCTAATATGTCACTTATTTGGATTTCATTAAATTTTAAGTTTGTTAATATTTTATGATTTATAGTATTCTATTTATTACATTAATATATATTTTTTAATTTAGCTTTGAAATATATTTAAATACCAGGAGCCTAATTCACAAAGGTCTCTTAGGCTCTGCTAGACAACAAAGCATCCTCTTTGCAAGTCTTTTTAGTATTTACATTGCACTGCGATATCACAAAGTTGCGACAATTTAGTGAACTGGCCCTTTGCTTACAAAACTTTTAGAATCTGGACTCAAAACTCTAATAGAGGCTGAGATTTTAACCATGACATCAGTAGAGAGTTGAGTCTAGACTTTTATAAGCATGCATGAGCCCCATGTTCTCATATATTCTATAAATATGTTTATGGTATTGGCACTTGCACATCATTGATAAAAACCCTTATCTGCCATGTAACTTTCACTGGAGTGTTTCAATTTAACAAGAAGGTGATTATTCTTGCAGAGTTTTGTCCGACCGGGAGATCAGAACACTGGCTGCACAGCTGTATGATCTTCCACTGTTCTTGGAGGTGAGCAGTGATGTAATTCATTAGCTATAACCTATATGTCTGAACTTTTAAACAAAATACTTATTATAGGCCTTCACAGACATTTATATATTCATGGAAAAAAAATCCCTATTCAACAAATAAAATAGTGTCAGGCCAACTGCAAGGTTTGTAAATGGTTGAAATGTGATAAAGATTATACACCATAATTGTGTAAATTGTTTTACGATGTTTGCGAATTACCAATAAATAACTTCTTGAAAATACTTTGATCTTTCCGTCATAACCGTTAATACAGGCAACACAGGCACAGGAACTTTTTTTATGAGTATATATTGTTCATTTCATGTGCAATTATGATTTTGTAGGTCTTTTTATGTTTAAATGTACAAGAAATGAAAAATAATTCATGCCTGAAAAAAAGTTATGGCAGTTTTTATGATTGGAAAAAAAAAGTGGGTAAAAGTAATAATTTTTATGTGATAATGGTAAAAATAGTATAAATGACATTAAGATTTTATTTTAGACTCTGCAAGGACTTGAGGCAATCATCGTTAACTGCTCTCGCGATTTACCTGATACACAGCAAAATGAGTTACCTCCCCCTAAGGAAGAGGTGTATTATGACGCAGACATGGTAAGCTTGATGTAATGAGAGTTTAGCTACACTTAAACCTCCAAGAAAATTATACTGACAAATATTTAACGTGTTAAAATCTGAAATGAAAAATATTGATTTGAAAACTTTCTGAGTTTTTAAGCATAATTAAAGGAACTTGGTCTTGTTTTTTGTTGGGGTTTTTTAATACGAAATTCGTTTTTTTTTTCTTGTTTTTTTTTGGACATTTTTTATTAGCCCAGAAATGTCGATAGTGTCAGGGATGGGGCCTTACAGATAATGTTGAACATAAATAACATTAAATATATATATAATACATAAAATCATTTAATGTTATATGATTATTTACTGATATTTAACTAGGTTAACTGTTCAATTCTGTAATGTTGTGGTATCATAAATGTTATTTATGTGCGCATCATTAGTAAAATGTGTGTTTACATTTCTGTGTATAATTTTTAATGTATTTCTTACATGTCTGTGTAATTCTGTTAAGAACACATGAGTTTGGAAAATAGTTTTTATTACAATGAATTCTGAATTTCAACTAAAATTTAAATTTCTTTTTAAAAATGTATATTATTGTTAGGTATGTGGTTTAATATCTTTAATATCTTGTGACCTTAGTTAAGAAAATATCATTATGGACAGAAGTCTTTATTACTTTTAATATTAAATTTCACTTAAAATTTTATGTAAATAAATATTCTTAGGTATATATTTTTATCAAATATTCTCCGATATTATACTTTTTTGATAGCCGCAGGTGACCAGGAAATTGTTTCTAAACTGTGAGAATCTGACAAGACTCATCAAAGAGAAGTTCAAACCGAAGCCAAAGTACAAGTAAGATTTTTGTTTTGGTAATCTTGTTGGAGTTATCAGCTCAGTTGGAGAAATAATAGAGTTCACTTATTGTTTTGGACATTTAAATCACTTGATTTAGTTCATCATTTATCTTGACTGGAGATAAAACTAGTATAATACTCATCACGTTATAAATATATGTAAACAAAAACAAGTGTGTTAAAGGGGTTGTTTCAAAGTTCCATAATGGTGGCTTCCTGCCAAATGTGTTTATTAATTCTTGTGTTGAAATGTAAAGATTACACCTTCAACTAAAAGCTTGTGAAAATAAAAAAATACTTTTGTTTATAATAAAAAATTTTTTTATTATTGTCCCCAGACCTTTTTGATGGTGTCAGGGTTGGGGTGCATTAATTTATAATCATTTTGTTTACTAGTAGAATGATTGTTAAAATTGTTACTGGAGAATCTGTAGATGGCTACTGACAGATTAAACATGTAAGATCTCTGCCCTGTGTTCAGTTATGGCCAGTGCTCCATATCGTTGAGTTATCACCATCCATGGAATCACCAATTTGTTAAGCTTTGATGAGATATGACAAGTCTAGAATCTTATCATGCTGAACATGGATCTACTTCCTTTAAATTTATTTTAGCATACATTCCTGGGAAAAGCTAATGTTCATACTGAAGGCCAGAATATTAAGATTTTTATATTCTCAAGTTTAATATTCAGTATTCAATATTATGAGTGAAATAAATTACTTTAATTTGAATCTATTTATCACAAAAAAAAGAAGAAGTGAAAATAGCAACTTTGAAGGTAGCCCCTTTAATTATTTAGGGAATTACTGGTAGATTTTGTATTTGTTATTTGTTACAGTCTATTGCAAGATTTAATAAGGCATAGTGCTCACTATCTTTCCATACTGTAGATTATTAATCTCTGCAAACAAGATCAAACTAGAACAATTGAAAAGTCGAGAATTTTTCTCCTTAAAAATATGTTTTAAATTTTCCCATCTGTGGGGTTTGAACTTAAGGATGGCAATTGCCGTAATTGCAATATGAATTGCTGTAGGTCTGAGTAATTACTTGTGAATTTTTTTTGCAGCTGGATAAAAGTTATTACAGTCAGTAAAAAGGATTGTTTTGGGGTGTTATATTTGTTGCAAAACCACAGGCATAGGAAGGTGCCAAAAAATGGGGGGCACACAAACACACACACACACACACATATATATAAATATATAAAAAACATCACTGCTCCCACAAAGGGGGGGAGCACATGCCCCCTTGCCCCCCCCCCCCACACTTCCTACGCCAGTGCAAAAGTTATTGTCTGTGGCAAAAACATTTTTAAATTGGCATAGGTAACAAATGCTAAAGTTTGAGCCCTTCCTCTCAGAATGTGTAAAATATATGATTTAAAACAAAGGTATAAAGTAAGTTGTTCAGCACACTAATGTTTGAAATAAAAGTGTATTTTGTTCCCTGCCACAGATACACCATCCTTGATGATGAAGAAGTGGTGTTTAAGATGATCAAGAGCAATGTGTCTGTCGTAGTGGGGCAGCTGGACGACATTCGAAAGAACCACAAGTGAGTATCATTGTTAGGACTGTTCCAGAATTGATCATCTGGAGGAGGGAGGCAATGTTGTACATCCATATATTGTGATTTAGTTTGTGTGGAACTCAATTTGAGGATTTTATGATACTTAGAAGTTGTATAGTTGAAAAGTTTCATACCCACCTCAAAACCATGTATAGCTTAGGGGAAAAGATACAGCAAACCCATCATGCATAAAGCAATGGGGAGGTTCGGCAAGGACATGAAGGCTTATGTATAAGTATGGCTGATAAGTATACGTACATACTTACGTCACTTGTGTAATGCGGTTCAGCAGCACATTTTTTACATTAATTTGTTTTAGTACGATTTAGCAAATAAAACATGTTGTACAAAACCCCCATTCTACATTCCACATGTTGTCATTGGCATCCCCACTCTGGGCTGTAGCCAGTACTTACTCTTTTTTTATTCTGTAGAAAGCAGAAAAAAACAAAACAAGATGCTTTCCGTCTTGGTAGGAAAAGGCTATGAACCAAAAAAACTCATAACTTTTCAACTGTGCAACTTCTAAGTATCATAAAACTGTCAAATTAAGTTTCGCACAAACTAAGTCACAATTATATGAATGCACAAACATATCTCACTAGCTATTAATTAATATAAATTGGCGGAAAAACACATTTGTGTACTTACATTTTTGGTTGTACCTATAAATGGCATTTTATATGTAGTGATATGTGCCAGGGGACATATGTCACACAAACTGATGACTTGATGACTGATGACATCCGCCGAAATGCACACAGAAACATACAAGACGGGCCAAGCGGAACCTCTGTAATAATTCCCCATGTCCAGCCCTAACCCATGTTGAGATGAGACTCCAGCATTACAACATTTTCATCAAATTAAAACATTGTCTTGTCCAGGTCTCTAAGAAATGACAAGGCTTGAGACATATTAGATCATCTGGGGAAAATAGTAAGGTATTTCTTTGTTAGGTGACCATTTCATACAGGTGTTCATAGAGGTGTTCTGTTTCATAACGGTGATGACTGTTTCATAAAAGTGTCAGTTTCTTAAAAGTGCCTGTTTTATAGATGTTTGACTGTTTCATAAAGGTGAATCTGGATACCGTTACTTGTTTTTCAGAAAATTTATATGTCTCAATGATAATATAGAACATGGAACAGAAGATGCTAAAACTGTAAGTATACGGGCAAGCATATGTTATCATCAATCTGTCCTTGGTTTAATTATGATAGAAAAACTATTTTGTTTCCTTAAAATGTCTGAACATTGACTTATTATGTGAGTTAAAATGTCTGAACATTGACTTATTATGTGAGTTAAAATGTCTGAACATTGACTTATTATGTGAGTTAAAATGTCTGAACATTGACTTATTATGTGAGTTAAAATGTCTGAACATTAACTTATTGTGTGAGTTAAAATGTCTGAACATTAACTTATTGTGTGAGTTAAAATGTCTGAACATTGACTTATTATGTGAGTTAAAATGTCTGAACATTGACTTATTATGTGAGTTAAAATGTCTGAACATTGACTTATTATGTGAGTTAAAATGTCTGAACATTGACTTATTATGTGAGTTAAAATGTCTGAACATTGACTTATTATGTGAGTTAAAATGTCTGAACATTAACTTATTGTGTGAGTTAAAATGTCTGAACATTGACTTATTATGTGAGTTAAAATGTCTTTAAAAAAGCAATTCTTATTTTACTTCCGCTCCATAATTGTCCAACATGGACAGTTAATAATAAATATAATGAACATTTTAACTTGACCCAATTTGGGATTTTCTTACAGCATATGTATTATTTTAACTTTATTTAACTGAGGATTTTTGTTATCTGTTAATTCATAAAATGAAGTTAATAAAATAACAGTGTCATAATACATACATTTTAATATTGATTTTATTTAAGTTTATACAAATCAGAAAAATACTACACAATTGTTTGTTAAAGAGTTACATGAAATTAAAAAATATATACTGGTATTGGTGATTCGTACACTATTTGACTGGTTTTTCTGGTTTTTCCCAGGTAAAAGCAATTCTGCAGGATTACTATGAATCAATGTTCCCGATTCCGTCCCAGTTTGAGCTCCCCAAGGATTACAGAAATCGCTTTCTTCACACAGACGATCTCCGAGATTGGTGAGTTGTGGTCTTGTTTGATCCACACTTATTTGAGGTAGCAGTAGACCAAATAGCATCTCACTGGGTCAAAGTTCGAAGTACACCTAACTTTTAATAACACAGTTAATACTACCAGTCCTGCCATTGGTTATAATTGTGACAGGACTTGGTGTAAAATGTTGTTTCGTCTGGCCAGTAAGTTGATGTAATTTATTTTGAACTAGTATCAGTGTACCAACTTCTATTATCCTTTAAAAGTGTGCAAAGTCAGGACTACTGAAAATAGGATGACAATTTTTGTGTGGAAGTGGGGTAGTCAAAGATGCGTCCCAGTATGTCTGATACTAGCAGATTAACCCCTAGTTTGTCTGTAGCTTTAAACGGACAGGCCCCAGTTTTTAAACACTAAGGCATATTTTTCACTATTAGAGCCGTTTATGATGACTGAAGTCAAACCTTACTAACATTCTATTGTTTAGATTATCCATTTCCATACAAGCAAAGAGTTTCTGGTATCCCTGGTGTTTCTAATACCAGAGAATGCATTTTTCATATTGTTAAAAACGTACATGCATCAGAGAAGTAATGGTTATGGAGTGGAGTTCTAGTCTATTTTTAAGGATATTCCCCTGTTTCAACGTCACAGACTTGTTTCACTCAGTTGTAACTTTCTCCAAATGTGATAAAGGTCTGTAGATTAACTAAACTTAGTTTCCAGTTTTACGGGTTGCAAGTAGGGTCTGCGGCTTAAGCTGTCAGATTGAACTTTAAGCAACTGAATACGAGTTGGATCTGCCAAGTATAGGTTTGACTAGAAATACCTCTGATTACCTGTACATAGCTTTGAGTAGTTAAAGGCACATGTAATTAAAACCTATTTTTATACACAACCTTCTTCGTTAACTTTTTCATCTAGAAGCCAGATGGTGCCTACTTGTATTTATATATACATATACATATACATATATATATATATATATATATATAAAAAAAAAAAAAAAAAAAATGTTTTATTTAATGACGCACTCAACACATTTTATTTACGGTTATATGGCGTCAGACATATGGTTAAGGACCACACAGATTTCGGAGAGGAAACCCGCTGTCGCCACTACATGGGCTACTCTTTCCGATTAGCAGCAAGGGATCTTTTATTTGCACTTCCCACAGGCAGGATAGCACAAACCATGGCCTTTGTTGAACCAGTTATGGATCACTGGTCGGTGCAAGTGGTTTACACCTACCCTTTGAGCCTTGCGGAGCAATCACTCAGGATTTGGATTAAAAATCCCATGCCTCAACTGGGATCCGAACCCAGTACCTACCAGCCTGTAGACCGATGGCCTAACCACGACGCCACCGAGACCGGTATATACATATATATACAGTGGACTCTGTCTAAACCGGACTCACTTCGTACCATCGAAATAGTCCGGTTTACATAAAAGACCAGTTTAGACAGAGTTCATCCAGAGTTATGGTTCTTGAATGATCGACAACTCGAGATCAACAATGACATTTGAACCCATGGATTGTTGGGAAACACAGTCATACAATCCATTGTAACGAATGTAATTACATATCAAATATATTTTTCTGCATATAGTGGCTGCATATTAAACGTGTTTGTGATCGTTCTAATATGTGTACTAGGTTAAATTTCATTTTATTTCTTAAACATTATATTTTCTTACGTACGAAATCATTTTAATACAAAATTGAGTTTGGGCTTCTTATAATTATTAAGACAACCAGAAACACCTTGAATATACAGACACTGATATTCTAAACAAGAAAATATATTTATACATGCCGAATTCATAAGAGTGAAATCAGTTAGGTATCAACACACAATACTAATATTAATCCGATTGATGTAATGGCCTACTGCAATAAGAGTAAACTTCACACCGGTGCGATTACATTTTGTATTTGTTCTTGCGATGGCGTTCTGATTACTCGGCAAGTGACGATCATTGTTCAACTAATTAAGCAGCTCGTCGTTCAGTCAAATTCCAATCCGGTGTAGACAGAGGTAATTAATGCATGAATGGTTGTTTTGTTCTTGATTTTTGGTCCGGAGTCCGGAGTAGACAGAATACGGATTAGGCAGAGATTTATACTTAAGAGATAAACGGTAGCTGAACGGGGTTGTAAAAATGGACCGGTTTACGCAGAGATCCTGATTACACAGAGTCCGGTTTAGACAGAGTCCACTGTACGTATATATATAATATGAAATGTTTTAGTTGCCAAATCGGTTGCAATGTAGATGTAGAGAGTTGATACATCTTATTGAAATGTTTTCCCACCATCACTGTCACCACTACAGGGCACAATATTTCACAATGGCGGACCATAGTTACACAAATAAAATTAATTTAACTGAACAATTGGGTTACATAGCTAAAAATCACTTCAGATTACCTACGATTTTGAAATATTGTCCCCTGCACTATCAGTTTTTAATGCCACCGAACAGACTGCTTATTTACAGTTACATTATATCTATTAATTTTCTTTTTCTCCCTTGTATTTAGGAAGAAGTATCGAGATTGGCTGAAATTTTGGACACATCTAGCATTGGTTCTTTTAATATTATTTACTATTGGTTCTTTTTTTGGTGACAAGGTAAGCTTATGATAGCTGCACTATAGTTTCACACCATTACTAGTACTATATATGTTTACTTAAAAGCCATACAGATTTTCTGTTGTACTAACATTGTGACATATCTATATAAAATACATATACAAAGCAGTCTTGTATGATTTATCACTGAAATGATAGAAAGAAATGTTTTATTTAACGATGCACTCAACACATTTTATTTACGGTTATATTGCGTCAGACATATGGTTAAGGACCACACAGATTTTTGAGAGGAAACCCGCTGTCACCACTACATGGACTACTCTTTCCGATTAGCAGCAAGGGATCTTTTATTTGTGCTTCCCACAGGCAGGATAGCACAAACCATGGCCTTTGTTGAACCAGTTATGGATCACTGGTCAGTGCAAGTGGTTTACACCTACCCATTGAGCCTTGCGGAGCACTCACTCAGGGTTTGGAGTCGGTATCTGGATTAAAAATCCTAGGCCTCGACTGGGATCCAAACCCAGTACCTACCAGCCTGTAGACTGATGGCCTAACCACTACGCCACCGAGGAAAGTTTACTGAAATGAGTCAACAGAAATATTAAAAGTTTCCTTAAAAGAAAATATGTTCAATGAAAAAATTCATGCGAAAATCGCAAAATTTTAAAGTACTGGTAAGCCCTATAGGGCAGGTCGATGTTCTTCAATATTTAACTACCTACTATATACAGTGGTTTTCTGTTACCGAGTACTAGTAATAGTGTAGACTATAGTATTATTGCATATAATATAGTGAGGATTAAACAAAAAATTCTCTGCTTGTGTCATTACAAATTTAATTCCCGCAAAATGCCATGTTTAAGGTGCCAATCATGAAATATTAGCACGCTGAAATATTTTTGTCTGGTTCTTGCTGTAAACTCAAAACTCAGTCTGTAGAATACTCACCTGGGGTCCTTGGATTGAAGGATCGAACCCCGTCGATGGACTTATTCTCCGATTGGGTTTTTCTGATCCCAACCAGTGTTCCACAACATCCTGAAACTCAAGAGTATTTCTCTGTCCCCTTTAATTTGAAGTTATGGAGCAAGGCCCGTGCTTATAAAACTTTTAGAGTCCAGACTCAATATTTAATGACGTCACACACATACAATTTGTATGGCGTTGTCATGACATTACTGTCTCGGACTCTATTAGAGTCTTGAGTTTAGACTTTAAAAGTTTTATAAGCATCAGGCCAGACCTCATCATTTAAGGGGAACTGTCACTCTGGCTCCCCATCACTCCCCTGAGACTAGTTCAACGAGAACGGTTGTTAGCTCCCCTTAACATGTGAATTCATATGGTATCTGACTATCAGTATGGTAATATCTTAATGGCTCCCCATGATTCAAGTTAGGAGAGCAATTACACACTCCCCTCGTAAAATATTTTTTACATTGTGAGGTCTGATGGAAGTTTGACTGTATATTATAATGCTCTATAATTTGATTCCTGGAGAAGGCATCAAGAGAGAATAACTTTATACTAATTGAGTCACGTTCTTCAAATAAAATATTATTATTGTTATTAGTCCCCTACTGGTCCAACCGGAGGGGACTAGGTTTTCTCTCTGTAAAATGTTCACTTGATGCGTGGTCGGTCTAGGATCGATCACCATCGGTGGACCCATTGGGCTATTTCTCATTCCAGCCAGTGCACCATGACTGGTATATCAAAGGCTGTGATATGTGCTATCCTGACTGTGGGATAAAAGATCCCTTGCTACTAATGAACAAATGTAGCTGGTTTCTTCTGTAAGACTACAGGTCAAAATTACTCAATGTTTGACAATTAATAGTCGATGAATAATAAATCAATGTGTTCTAGTGGTGTTATTAAACAAACAAAAAACTTTTAACTGTCCTTCTGTCTATCTGTCTGGGTATGTCTGTCTGTCTGTCCATCCATCTGTCCCACATACAGTTTTCTGGCCTTTTTTTTTCAATGCATCAAGACCGTGATCAGAAATTGTATTATTCGAGTTGGTTTTGCAGATTGATGCCGCTCGACGGAGACTGTCCCGCGCCTACCAGCGTCAGAGGAGTTCATCGTCGGGGAGTAACAACGGCAGGTCGTCACGTCTGCAGGATGCCATCATGGCCGTCTGACGGTTACTGCTCTGGCTTGTGCTGCCAGATGTCTTCATGGTCCTGTTAGTACTAATCCTCGTAGTCATCGTAATGCTGCTCGTCCTCGAGATGAACAAGTTTTAAAATACTCAACATTCCACCTTTTTTTAAAAGTTATTCAGACATATCTGTAGAGGATTGTATTGACATTTTGTTGATGTTATGTCTTGTATGGTGAGTAGCATTTGGTTATTTTGAATGTCGGATATTAGAAAAATGTATAAATTGATTTTATTTTTTTTAAATTTCAGGGCTCAAAATAGGAAGTAAAATATGGCTTGATGTTAGTATTTTTAAAAACTGCAGGCCGAAAGAAATATATCTTGCTAACAAAAAATATGGCCTGCTGGAAATAATTCATAGGGTGACGGGGATGTGGGGGGGGGTTGGTTTGTGTGAAAAATTAGAACCTCTGAACATTATTTTAGAGCCTTATGGATTTAAATTATAACAGAATCATAAGATATATAGTAGATAAAATAACTGTACATACATTTATCCCTAAAAAAAATAACTGCTATTTTGGGGTATTTTTGGCAGGTGAATTTTTATTTCACCTACTAGATCTAAAAAATGGACTGCTTTTCACTTTTTGTAGGCCACTATTTTGAGCCTTGTAATTTAGAAGCTGAAAGTGGGTTTAAAAATAGGATATGAAGTACGTATTGTAAAGCTTTCATGTTATAAAAATTTGGTTTTAAATAGTCTGTCTAAGATGACTCTCAAGCTTATGGTAATAACATAATTATAATATTTTATAACAGATCAGCTACTTGGCCTTCAACAGTATTTGACATATTGAAGAAAGAAAATTCAGTGTTGGTAATACTGCATAATTTTTTAGTATTAAGTAACTGTAAATGCTGAACTTGACATAACAGAAACGTTGACCATGAAACCTGAATACATCAGCCTTATAAGCAAACCAGTAAGCTACTGTCCTGGACAGACAGTCCAAAATAGTTGGTATCTGCCCAAAACAGCGTGCTTGAACCTTAGTTGGAAATAAGCACAAAAATCAAGTCAAAATAAAATGAATTCAGTTTTACAATTTTAAGTTTTAGGTCTGTTTTCCATTAACATGATTTCACACGCATTTTTGTACACAAGTTTATTGATACGGTGCATATACACAGTGCCTTCTTCATATACGAGATTCAACATACAGACATTCAGCATGCTGAAAAATTTGATCAAGTTTTTCACAAAATATTTACTAGCAGCTTAAAAATACACCTCCGCAACATCAGATATGGAAAAAGTACATTTCTGTGTGTAGTAACGTGCACAATAAATTTCACATCAAATCATTTTAATTGAAAGCGGGCATTATTCACGTTATTGCTGTATAACTGATCAATTCCGATATCTACATGAATTGTATAATATTTCGGTCAGATAACTTAATTTTTTTTAATTCAAAAAGATTTACAAACTATGAACTAGTTTGCTTGATATCGTGTGTGCTTATGTGGTTGATGTATTCTGACATTTGACATTATGTGCCAGAGCAAGGTTTATTTTAGTATGAAGAGTGTGTGTATTTTTTCAATTATGTGCAAGCATTGTCTTTGATGTGGTATGTCATTCTGTGATTCGATGGTGTACCACTGATTTTATATACATATGTAATACTATTACTTTTATTATTGTTCCTGTGGTGACAAGTAGTCTTGGGATTTTTTTTATAAAGTATTTTGATATTTGTGTTCCTTTTTTCTGCAATACAATTTTAATGTGTGTGGTGTGTAATTTTGGGCTTCCATAAAATCATTTACTCTTTCTTATGAACAAAATCCAGGCAAGCTGTAGATCACTCTCCTGAAATGGTGCTAGATGAGCAGTTCTATTAAAGGGACAGACCCTAGTTTTTAAACACCAAGGCATATTTCTCACTATTAGAGCCATTTATGATCACTGAAATCAAACTTTACTTATATTTTATTGTTTAGATTATCCATTCCCGTACAACCAAAGTGTTTCTGGTCATCCTGGTGTTTCTAAGACCACAAAATACATTTTTCATATTTTTAAAAATGCACGTGCGTCTGATAAGTAACGACAAGTTATGAAGTCGCGTTTTAGTTTATTTTAAAGGGTATTTCAAGGTCACAGACTCTTGCTTCACTCTGTTGTATCCAAATTTGTTACAGGTTTGAAAATTAACCAAACTTTGTGTCCATTTTTACAGGTTGAAACTAGGGTCTAGGTAAAAAAAATATGCCTTAATGTTTAAAAACTGGGATCTGTCCGTTTAAGTTTCAAATATATTTAAAAGGCAATCAGTTGGCCACTCTCCTAAAACTTTTTAGGCGAGTGTGGAGAGAAGCGGAAGTGATCACTCACCTTTTGTTGGGAAGACTGTTCTTTAATATGGGTTCTACTGTTCTTTAATATGGGTTCTACTGTTCTGTAATAGTTTGTTAATTCTGTGGTGGTAATACTGTACACTTTGTAGGAATATTTGTAATACTATAGTCTTTGTCTTAAGGGAATGTTTATAATTACGTAACACTCTCGGGGGGAGGGTATGTGCCCCCTAAGTTCAGCCCAACCAGGTCAGTGATGAGCTTATTAGGAGTTCGAAGCATTTCAACATTCTTCTTATTTTTATTTATTTATTTTTTCACTTCTGATACATTTTGTGTGTGTTTTTAATTGATACCTCTTTCAGACAATGATGTTTGGAGGAAATTTGAAGTTACACATGTAATAACTGTTCTTGTTGATGGAACTATTTTTTCACAATAATGTCAATGATTTCTTTTGCATTTACATGTATTAGTAATTATTATGGCCTGGCATTAATTTGTTATAGTTAATTGATTACATACTTAACATGTTGGCAAGATAAATTCATTGTTGAGGCATCATTTGGGGTAATTGGAGTTTTATATACCCTCTGTGTGTATAATTATCTATAGACATAGGGTACATAAAAATCCATTTACCCCGAGTGATGCTTCTACAACTTGTCATGTTTTAGGTTGTGTTCCCTGTGAAGTAATATGTAATGTCAGAGAACAATTTGTTTTCAAAATTGATTTGCAACGACTGCTTAATATTTTAAAATTGTGTAGTCCATTGAAAAATTATTAGCAACTACTGTTTAATATGTTAAAATTGTGTAGTCAATTAAAAAATGATTAGCAACTACTGTTTAATATTTTTAAATTGTGTAGCAGTCTCTGAAACTGGTATAGAGAATCACAATGCGATACTGAACAACATATTCCCTGAATGTATTGGGTTTTTTTTTTAAATATTGTTTGTATTATACTCTAGTGAAATGCATGATGATATGCTTGTCACATTGTATTAGTGGATATACGTGTCATTTATGTATTTATCATGGGATGATCAAATTTCATTAGAGAGGATGTTTTTATTTTTTATATAATTTTGGAGGTCTTGATGATTAATATGTTCCTCTTGTTTTTGGATATGTTTCTTTCTTGTTTTGGTTATAGAACGTGCAATAAAAGAAAAACAAGTATTATGTTAACAGCACAATACATATATATATATATATATATATATATATATATATATATATATATATATATATATATATATATATATATATATATATAACACACATTACTGTAAAATATATATTACAAATGTTCATACATTTTTATATACATATTTTTTCATAAGAACAATTCCTTCCATTGTTGATATCTTTTTTTGGAATGTACACATGTAGATTAACAACCATTTGTCTCTAGAAGTGTTATAACTTTTCATATTTAACATGTGTTTCATTTGATTGACTCAGGGTCATTATTAAAGTCCCTGACCCTAGTTCCTGAGGTGTGTAACTTTTCGATTTATGTTAATGTATTTGGAATTACAACAGAACAACAATGGATTTGCAAACAAAATTGTGTTTACGCAATAAGTCTTAAATAATTAGTAGTTTAACTTTAACAGTAAAGAAGCTGTATTACCCTTGATTTTTTATTCACTTTTCGGATTCTTCTTCATAAAGTTTGATATTGACTGTATGGTGACTTTCAGACTTCCTTTTATTGTTGGTAACAAATATATAATATACACATGTATTTTCAAAATAAGTATATAAATAACTGGTTTTAAAATACCCCAGTTCCTTTGTATTCCAGTCTTAAAAAGAATGGTGAGGATCCCTTGTTATATTCTTTGGTAATTCATGTCTGTTAATGATCAAGTTATATATATTTGGATTAGACAAATTGATATCTTGGGACACTAAAAATTTACAATACTTTCATATTTACACTGCCTTACGACTGGAAAAGGAATTCCCAAGCAGAATTCAGTAAACGTCAGTATATATGATTGGTCACAAACAAAGGTTTCGTCCAAAAAATTTTTTTGGATATAAGCAAAAATCTTGATGCCACAGTGTAAAATGTATTAAATCTTGTAATATTTAAGCCTTTGAAATAGAATATACAGTTTACCTTTCTGCATAATTTGAGTTAATGATATAACAAGTTCTGTCTCGCTTTCTGACCTCAACAACATTTGATTAAAATCAGATCCAAAAGTTCACATTTCCACTTCTGCTTTGGACCCTGAGTTTATAGACATCATTCTGGTATATGTTGGGAATATTTTGTGATACAGAATTTTATTTAGTTTAAGCATGATTAAGTTGTGCTTAAGGTTACACACCATCATTAATTACTCCATGCAGTTCAATACAATTTCTATGTCAGAATATTTTCTGTGAAAAATACAACACTGTCGAGAGGGTCATGTGACTACTCATTTTAGGGAGTGCTCTCAACTGATATGTACCGTGTAAAAAACCAACATAGGTCGACCACGAAATTTTTCAATTAATGGCCCCTATATGCCCGACCACCGCCTCATGTTGCTGTTATACAAGTGGCACCATACGACTTGCACAGTTGTTATCAGTTAGTACTACATATATCAAGTTACTTCAAGCCAATGGGTTATTTAAATACTACTGAGGTCAACCTACGTGTAATCGTCAAAGAAAGATTTCAAAAAGAATATCAGAATTTTGTAGTATTTTTTTTTTTATGAGGAACTATTTCCTAAACCGGACTATATTAAGCTGCTACAGCAAGTAACGACACGACAGATGTGGTGTATTGCCTTAAAGTGTGGTTAATGTGTTTTCTAGTTGCTTTTAAATCTTGAATTCTTTCATGGATGACTTTCATATTTGGCATGGCTGTTCACCAAGTGATGGTGAAGGAAGGAAATGTTTTATTAAACGACTCACTCAACACATTTTATTTACGGTTATATAGCGTCAGACATATGGTTAAGGACCACGCAGATATTGAAGGAGGAAACCCGCTGTCGCCACTTCATGGGCTACTCTTTTCGATTAGCAGCAAGGGATCTTTTATATGCACCATCCAATAGACAGGATAGCACATACCACGGTCTTTGATGTACTAGTCGTGGTGCACTGGCTGGAGCGAGAAATAGCCCAAGTAAGCACTTTATCATTGGGCTACATATAGCCTCCCCAAGTGATAGTGTTTCACCTGCTTACCTCCGGTCCTATGAATGTGCAGTATGTTCATTAGTAGGCAGCAGGTGCCAAGTTTTGGCAGATATTACTCCCATTATGGCCGCCCATATTTAATACTTACATTACCGGCCTCGGTGGTGTCATAGTTAAGTCATCGGACCAAAGGCTGGTAGGTGCAGGGTTCGCAGTCCGGTACTGACTCCCACCCAGAGCGAATTTTAACGACTCAATGGGTAGGTGTAAGACCACTACACCCTCTTCTTTCTCACTAACCATTAACAACTAACAACTAACCCACTGTCCTGGACAGACAGCCCAGATAGCTGAGGTGTGTGCCCAGGACAGTGTGTTTGAACCTTGATTGAATATAAGCACGAAAATAAGTTGAAATTAAATTAAATGCTTACATTTATAAACCTGTCTGCATTTAGTAATTTAGCCACCTACTTTTCTCAACCAGTTTCCTATTTTCAGAGATATTGAACACCTTGACTATGACCCCAGGAAAACATAAAGTTCCTTTAGAGTTTGGTTAAAATGTTTCACATTACATTTAACTCCGAATTTTTTAATAGATTACTTTCATATCTGGTATCAATGTTCACCAGGGCTGCTTTTTATCAGACCAAGCAGGAAAATGTCCGGTAAACTGGTTTATGCCCTTCACAGTAAACCAAATGGCCACGTCGAGAACCAATCAAATAGTCTTCGAACATTAGCAGAATGTTAGCTGGCTAAACTTGGGAAAAGCCATAATACACAACCCCAGCCCATGAATGTGAGACCAAGTGAAGGTCAAGGTCATTTAAAGTTGATGTACAAAAAATTTTTCTAATTGACTTTAACAATCACTTAAATCATTTAATGGATAGCTTTAATTTCTAGTATAGCTGTTTACCAGCATAATAATGCAATATGACCTCAGGTCAAGGTCACTTAGAACTTAGTTTAATTCTTGCTGATAAGACATTTATGATGAAAATTAGTACAAAATGTATACTGGCAAAATTAATAAAATATCCATTAGCCTTTCATAATATTTAGGCATACAGTGAACACTAAATGAAATTTTGTAGTAGTGATCAATGTATTCCTCTGTTCTTTATTAATACATACTCATTTATTGTTTGGCAAATCTTGGTCACAAATTTAGATTGTACTGAACTTTCTATTGATCGGTACTGGATTGTCGGGGGGGGGGGGGGGGGGGGGGGGGGTTTTCTTCTTTTTTTTTATGTGCAGAAGATATAAAAATTGCTTGTTAGAACTAAAAAAATTAATTCCAAGTGATTTCCAAGTTAACAAATACATAGAGATTATTACCCTTGTGTATTTCAGTATAGTCAGTATCATGAATGAAAATAATGTCCTTTTGCATATTCCTACAATATAATACACTAGTGCATAACATTTCTATTTTCATAATGCTCAACAACTTTCAATCTAAGATTGCTGTTGAATTGGTTTTGTTTGATAACCCACAAGTGTCTTCAATAGAAAATTATAGTTGTATTTATTTGTTTATCAGTATGCTTACTTACATGCCAATAAAATTAAAATGAAGTCCTTTCACCTGATTTGCAAAATTATCAAATTCTAAAAAGTATGATCTAAAAATTATCACATTATGTTATTATATGATAAATTTATAGGCCTGTAACCTACCAGTAAACTAAGTTGCATAATGTAACAGTGATTTTACGTCTCTCTAATTTAGTTGTTTGATATTTTCTGTATGTCAGTATCAGAGTGATTTCTCAAATTAGGAAAGTTGTTTTAATTTCAGGAAGTTTGGAAATAGCTGTTTCTGAAACCAGAGTTATTGACGAAGTATTGAGCATTTATAACATCCATCCACGTATATATGTTCAGTTTTTCAAAGTACATTGTATGTATACTGTACAATATTTGTACTATACATGATTAAAAAATTACTATTTTTGTAATTTGGTGTCTGTCTTTTTGTGTGAGTTTTTCTTATCTGGGGCCTAATTTACAAAGGTCTCTTAGGCTTTGCTAGACAACAAAGCATCCTCTTTGCAAGTCTTTTAGCATTGCACTGTGAGATTGCAAAGTTGCGAGAGTTTTGTGAATTAGGCCCCTAGTTCTCACGATGGCTTATTGCTTATGGCTTATTTGTTGTCAGGGAATGTTGGGAATTGCCTTGTTGTTATACATTAAAGTTAGTTGCCCCCCATGTAAAAAAGGAAATGTATAGTTGCTGCCCTTTCAGAAAGAGCAAGGAAGTCTTATTCCCAAATGTAAAATACTATAAAAACATTTTGAGAGCTGCCTACATTGTGAATTATTGATTACATGGAGAGCTGCATACATTGTGAATTATTGATTACATTGAGAGCTGCCTACATTGTGAATTATTGATTACATGGAGAGCTGCATACATTGTGAATTATTGATTACATGGAGAGCTGCATACATTGTGAATTATTGATTACATTGAGAGCTGCCTACATTGTGAATTATTGATTACACGGAGAGCTGCATACATTGTGAATTATTGATTACATGGAGAGCTGCCTACATTGTGAATTATTGATTACATGGAGAGCTGCCTACATTGTAAAATATTGAGTACATGGAGAGCTGCATACATTGTGAATTATTGATTACATGGAGAGCTGCATACATTGTGAATTATTGATTACATGGAGAGCTGCATACATTGTAAAATATTGAGTACATGGAGAGCTGCATACATTGTGAATTATTGATTACATGGAGAGCTGCATACATTGTAAAATATTGAGTACATGGAGAGCTGCATACATTGTGAATTATTGATTACATGGAGAGCTGCATACATTGTAAAATATTGAGTACATGGAGAGCTGCATACATTGTAAAATATTGAGTACATGGAGAGCTGCATACATTGTGAAATATTGAGTACATGGAGAGCTGCATACATTGTGAAATATTGAGTACATGAAAAGATATGTACATTGTGAAAAACTGAATTAATGAGATTGTGAAATATTGAGTACATGGAGAGCTGCCTAAATTGTGATATGTTGGGTACTTGGAGAGCTACATCCATTGTGACATGGAGCGCTGTCAACATTGTGGAATCTGAGTATTTAGGATGATAACCATCTCGTTTATTTAGTCCAATAAACTTATAACAGGTCACTTGCTGAAATTGTATGTGTAGACATGTTTGTGATAAAATTTGTAGAAAGCTGTAGACATGTTTCAGTGAAACTGAATTCCTTTACAAGAATCCTCAAGTGAGTGTTCCAACTGTGAGAGTGTGTTAAGTCAGGAATATTATCCCCATGAACGAGAAAAAAAAGTTTTTGTTTAATGACACATTGATTTATTAATCATAGGCTATTGGATGTCAGACATTTGGTAATTTTGACATATAGTCTTAGAAAGGAAACTTGATACATTTTCTCCATTGGTCATGGTCATAGGGTTTTACGTGCACATTCAGAACAAGCTGTTGTAGCGCATGCCTGTCGTGGGCGCAAGCGCCGGCCTAGGCCGGCTCCTCCGTCCATGACAGGTTTCTCCATTAGTAGCAAGGGATCTTTTATATGCACCATCCCACAGACAGGATAGTACATACCACGGCCTTTTATATACCATTTGTGGTACACTGGCTGGAACGAGAGATAGCCCAACTGGCCCATCGAGGGAGTGCTTTACCACTGGCCTACGTCCCGCCCCTCCCCCCGCTTCCAAGAACAACATCATGCAAAGATGTATGATCAGTAGTTTCTACATTTTAAAGCTGCCATATCACAAGTATATTTTAGTATATAATCATTTAACATAGGTCATGTATGATATTTTTGGTATCATGACAAATATTTTTTCAAATATCCTTTAGAAAAGAAGGAGAATCTTTGTGTATTGATGCCTCAGCACATTTCAAACCATGGCTAATCTGTGTAGAACATGGTCATTTTGATACTTGGCTAAATAAGGGGAAACCCACTCTCCACATATGCTACTCTATTGAAAAAGCAGCAAGGGATCCTTTAAATATGCACTCTTCCACAGGCAGCTCACTCGATGTGCGGTCAGTCTGGGATTGATCCCCGTCGGTGGGCCCATTGGGCTATTTCTCGTTCCAGGCAGTGCATCACGACAGGCATATCAAAGGCTGTGGTATGTACTACCCTGTTTGTGTGATGGTGCATATAAAAGATCCCTTGTTGCTAATTGAAAAAGAGTAGCCCATGAAGTGGCGACAGTGGGTTTCCTCTCTCAATATGTGTGTGGTCTGACGCCATATAACCATAATTAAAATGTGTTGAGTGTGTTAAATAAAACATTTCCTTCCCTTTTTTCATAGCCAGGACAGTATGTACCAGTTGTAGAGATTGGTTAGAAAAGAAAAAAACTGAATCTATTATGAGCAAGAGCAATAAATACTGTGAACTTCACCCTGAATCAGTTTCTATTAGTTTTTGTTATTTTTAGCACAGTTTGTTGCTGCTTGGACCATGGATACAAATGTAAAGCAGTGATTCGGGGCTCCCAAACCCGACACTGCTATATGATCTGGGACAATAAATATGTATTAAAAAAAAAAAAAAAAAAAAAAAAAAAAAAAAAAATGTGACGCATCACAACTCAGATGCAGTGCCAGATTAACAAGGAAGGTTAAACTGTTTGTTTTGCACCACTAGAGAACCTTGATTTATTAATCATCAGCTATTGGATGTCTAACATTTGGTAATTCTGACTCGCAGTCTTACAGAGGAAACCCTCAACCTTTTTTTCCATTAGAAGCAAGGGATATTTTATATGCACCATCCCACAGACATGATTGCACATACCATGGCCTTTGATATACCAGTCACAGTGCACTGGCAAGAATGTGAAATAGCCCAATGGGCCCCAAGTGAGCACTTTACCACTGGGTTATGTCCTACCCTACCCTAAAAACAACGAAGAAAGGAATGTTTTATTTAACGACGCTCTCAGCATTTTTATATGGCGTCGGACATATGGTTAAGGACCACACAGATAATGAGAGAAGAAACCCCCGGCCGCCACACAATGGCTACTCTTTCCGATTGTTCATAATAATAGCATCTCACAAAGATAATAAGATAGTATATAATGGCCTTTGTTACACTAGTTGTGGAGCACTGGCTAGGATAAGAAATAGCCCAAAGGGCCAACCGACAGGGATTGATCCTAGACTGACTGTGCATCAAGCAAGCACTTTACTACTGGGCTACATCCCACCCCATCCTGATTAAAAACGTAGATGATGTAACAAATGCTATGTGACTCCGCACCTTCAGGGGCTGCTCCATGGATTGACTTTTGTTTTCTTTTTCTTTCTTTACCTGGGCACATTATGGGTATTAGGCCGGCACATAACTGTTATTAGCCCTACTACTGACTGCAGTTGGGTGCTATTTTATTTCTGTCACTATGTAAGGTGGGGGTGGGGAGGTCAGTTCTCTTTGTCACTCTTATAAACTCTTGATAGTAGGGGGTGGGGGAATGTGTAGTATTGCTACCATTCTGCTACGAGCCCTGCAGATGATTAATCCCGCAGTACACAGGTGAGTAGTCTACCAATTCATTCATTTATTTTACTTCAGGCTTATTTTCAATTAACGTTCAAGCACGCTGTCCTGGGCACACACCTCAGTCATCTGTCCAGGACAGTGGGTTAGTTGTTAGTACCCAGTCATAGTGGTGTGTAAAACGCAGAATATTTAAATGGGTCTCCATAACAGGAGCATAGGTTGGAGGTTAAAACAGTGGTGTGTGTGTGTGTGTGTGTGTGTGTGTGTGTGTGTGTGTGTGTGTGTTTACAGTGCCCTATTAGTCTATTCATATAAGTGTTTAGGGAAAACGTAGGAGAAAGTGCCTGCCCCTTCCCCCAGACCCAGACCACCTATGCCCCTGCATAATGAGCAGACCCACTATATGTCATGTCATGTCAGGGTTTTATGTGCACATTCAGAACAAGCTGTTGTAGCGCACGCCTGTCGTGGGCACAAGCCACCTTGGTCGGCTCCTCTGTCCATGACAGAAAAGGGGGGGGGGGGAGGAGGGACTGCCTGCACTGGCCGGAAGGAAGCACCAGCAGCCCGATCAAGTTGGTAGCAGGCGGGCGGGGGTGGTGGTGGTGCTATGGAATTTTTAATGGAGCAATTAATGCCAAAGAGAAAGGGTGGCAATTTTGATTGAGGAAATTTGGCGCAATTTTTGAACGGTCGGTCGAAAGGTAAATGGCAACCCGCAATATCAGGCGCGTGCGCAGGGGGGGGGTCGAACCCCCCCCCCCCCTGCTCAAGGCGAAAAAAAATTCATATCCCGATTTTTTACATTCCTGTGAAAGCAGCTCCGCTAGCCAGCAGAAAACACCTCAGAATAGCCCTAGAAGGGGTCAGTTTCACACGGGCTTCGAGCCTGCGGCGCTCGCGGTGTTGGGCTTCACCAGACACCTCGACCCCCCCCCCCCCCCCCCCCCCTGCAAAATGTCCTGCGCACGCCCCTGTATATACATGAACAACGGTTATATAGTGTTGCGCGAATCGGTGTTCCATCTACTGGTACTTATCATACATCTATAACCGCAGACTAGGACCCGAACGCTCGGGCACGGGTCGAGTCTAGCAAGAGTACCCGTGCAAGAAAGAACACTCTCATTTAATTATATTTTTAACGTCATTTTGCGATAGGCTTGCCGCCGGTTACATTATAGGGCTATGATACATGTAGGGAAAACCGAGACTAGATTGTACGGTGGCCGATTCCCGCCAAACATTACTACTTTTAGTACGGCGTTTTAACGCACTATACTGCATTATAACGCACAATAATATTACGGGGTTATAACGCTATAAATTACAGCATTATAATGCTCAAATACGGCGAATTAACGCGTTATTACGGTGTTATAACGCCCTAATTTATGATTTCCTGTTAATAATTTTTAGCATCCATCAACCACGACTGGATTCCATTATTAAAATCATAGCTTTGCGAATGTTGCATGTTAAGCGGGACTTCGCTTATAGAAACCATATACTACATTTTCTTGACAGAAACTACCTTATAGTTGCGAATGGATGACTTTGATGGACCTATCAAGATATATTTTAAAGGTCCACAATCATAACACATTATTAATACACAGTATATAAAACAAATACATAAATAGTACAGTATTAAAACTAAAAAACTAAAATACCATCCCAGTTATTAATAAAGTGACTTTTTGTAAAACGCTTTGGGAAAAAACCCACTGCTCAGTCGATTTGACCCGCATCAGACCTGTGACGTAGCATCAGGTGTTCTGTTAGTAGGTCAACATGCCGACAGCAGATAATGATTGTTCGAAAAACAGCTGATTCTTAACAGACGCTAGTTTGGACATGTTGGTCTTAACACATCTGTACATCTACTCTAATGGTACCTCGATTGCTGAAGAAGTGGTATATAAGCACGTTAACCTAGTTACCTACCTACCTGTAAAAAGCAGGCCACAAGTTCACTCCCGACTTTTGAAAGTGGGATATTAACATTTGACTGTAATAAAAATACGTGTTCAGATCAGAACGCATTTAAAACAAGCAGAATAAATAACATTATTTTATTGATTAATATCACATAAAATAGGGATCTGAATTTATTGTCTTCAGACAGATCGGTATGATGCAATACAGGTATGAACACATACAAACAATAATACGATTTATCTTGCTACCTACACCCATACTACAGGTGTTGTTCTTGTTTTCAAAGAGCCGCGATTATTTCATAACACTTTCTGTGGTGTCCTAATTACCGGGGAACCACTGGTATGTTCGCATGCCGGTGTAGTTGGTATAGAGGCAAGATCGTGCGCCGGTGTAGTTGATGATGATAACTAGTTTAACGTGCCCATATACCACTGGGGTTTCGAACACGCTCATCCCGAGTCCGACTTCCGATAAGATCGGTGGCCTGACTCGGGATGGAGGGGGGGGGGGGGGGGGGGGGGGGGTGTGAAAATGGGCAGAATTTTGAAAATAGCAATTATGTAAAAAAAAAAAAGTTAATAGAATAAAAAAAAAAAAAAAAAAAAAAAAAGGTTACAAGCCAAAAATAAAAAGAATTGACTGCTTGGCCGAATATTTATATAATTTGGAGCATTTTAGGACAGTCCAAAATTAAATAAGAGAAAAAGAGAGGATCGGACTATTTAATAATATTTAAAAAAAAAAAAAAGTAATTTCGACATAAAATTTTGAAAGCAGATCTAAAAGTTTAAAGTCCAATCGATATGTCCACGCGAGTGGCCTCGTTAAGGCCGTTTGGGTGCACAGCTTAAAGGGACGAGATGGGTTGCATCCCGTCAAGAAAACCCCTAGATTGACAGTCGATAGACGTTGAAGGTGTAATGCTGTGGTGAAATACAGATCTTGAGAAGCCGGATCCGTCTGAACGAGAGTATCAGACTAGGGTATAATCCAGTCGTCATGGGTTGGTATAGTGGTGCGGACGGGCCCGACTCCAGAGGATACGCGATGGTATCACTATAAAGCAAGGTAGTCTAGAAAAAGAGTAGAAGGGGTCGACCCCGCTTCCTATTTCTTCTTAGAGGGGCGGTCAATCTTCCAGTACTGCTAGGACAGGCTCGGACATGTAGAGACATGTAGAGACTAAACGCGAACAACCGTGGCGTTCTGCAGAATGGCCGTCATACAAGTCACGAAAAAAACCCAGTCGACAGTCAGACAGAGAAATGACGTGGAGGCAAGGAATCTCGCTCAAAAAGAATCCAACCTTGTGGTGCAGGCTGTAGAAATGAGAAGCGTTCCAGCGTTCAATCAGTTCCAATGGCCGCATACATCCCAGTAGAAAACTTCATTTCGCTGACAAAAACAACGAAATGAAGGACCCCCAAGTCGAGCACACGAAAGCACGTGCAGTGTGCACAAGCGAAACAAACACGTCTTACCGCGTGGAGCTCCAGACTGGGAATGGCCGGTGTAGACAGAGCTAATTACTACATGAATGGTTGTTTTGTTCTTGAATTTGTATCCGAAGTCCGGAATAGAAGACATCCGGTGTCGACAGATTTTTTTTTTCCTAATAAATTAACGGTAGCTGAACGGGACTTTAAAACTGTGCCGGTTTGCATATAATGCCGGTTTAGATAGATGCCGGTTTGGACAGTCCACTCTGTGTGTGTGTGTGTGTGTGTGTGTGTGTGTGTGTGCGTGTGTGTGTATATACGAACTTTGTGTGTGTGTTTATATATATACACACACACGCACGCACGCAAGCACAAAATGTTTGTATTTAATTATGAAATACAAGCCCCATATTTTTTATCGTTCTAGGCTTGGTACCCTCCACTGGCGTAGGCAGGATTTTATATTGGGATTGGAGGTGGGGATGGGGGGTGGGGGGGGGTGGGAGGAACCCACACAATGTATATATATATGTGTGTATATATGATTTTATAAAATTTAATAGTTTTTTAAAAACAGTTTGATGGTGGTGGGGGTGGGTTCACGTAGGCCCCCCTCCCTACGCCACTGCAGGGACGGCGCATGGCCTAACACTTTTCAAAGAGCCACTTTTGTGGGTTATATTTGTTGTACATGTGAAAATGTTCTCAATTGAATTTGAAAGCAGTCGTACCACTATATTTTACACTGCCGTCCCAGCTCTGGTACCCTCCCTGCCTCCTCCCCCTCCCCCTTTTGAGCTCTAGTTTAGTTCGTGCTCGTCGTGGTTTCTTGTTTGTTGTATCATGCGCAATCTTAGAAAATGTGCCGGTGGGGATACAGGCTTGGAACAGATATGTTTAAAAAAAAAAAAAAAAAAATTAAAAAATAGGTGTCGTATTTATCGACCACCTTAAATAATTGTCGTAATTCCCAGGGATGAAGTGGTCACTGCAGATCCTATCCCATCGTGATGGTCCTTTCCATTACGTACGGGTTCTGTTTAAGAACCACTTCCATGCAAAACCCTATGATTGTCGGTTTGTTTAAAGTTTGGAAAAACTGATGCTTTGATATATCAAACACTAAACAATGGTTCACCATATTTTACATTTGAAAACTATTTCCAAAAGAATATTCCATCCAAACAATTCAAATCAATATAATAATTTTTTTGCGTTTTAAAAATACACGTGTTCCGCCTTCCCAGTAAAATGTTTGAAAGGCTGCGAATCACGCTTTCATGTTATGCCGGTTAGCGCGTCATAGGGTCACAGGACTTTGTTCTCCGAGTCGACAGGCGTTTTGGCAAGCAATGGGGGAAAACGCGACTTTTTATTGCGAATATATTAAAAACGGGTACATTTTTTAAAATTTATTTTATTGATACTTCATATATATTGTAAAATACCAAACAATAGTGAATTATGTTTTTGATAAATGTTGACCTTTAAACTTAGATATACGCATGCAGAAATTGCAGCAACTTTAACTTCTCACCACAACATCATTAACATAAGTTATCGTCAACTGCAACGAGAACTACAGCGCCTGGAGTTATTTTGTCAAAAATTAAACTTATGTAAGAAGATTTATTGAAAGACAGTTTCAGGAATCGGGTTAATTACATGGCTATCGTTGGATGCATCTGAAGTTATTGCAAGCGGGCATGATTGCTAGTAGAGAAACTGTGAGGAGGATTTTGGTGGAGATGACCCAGAGGGGGTAGATCTCGTTTGGCTGAGGACCTAATTTTGTGTGGCATTTTGACTGTATGTACAAGATAAAACCATACAGTATTGGCATCATTGGGTGTGTGGATGGTTATTTCAACAAACAAACAAACAAAAAAGAAGAAGAAAAAAAGTAAACAGTACTACCAATGACCCGAAGTATATCGGGGGCCTCTTCTTGACGGTGGTGGAAAGGTTTAGGGGATGTCTATATCTTATCCGCGGTGACAGAGGAACTGAAAACGGACACGTGGAATCATTTCAGAGGTTTCTGGGACATCACGACGATGTTTGGATGACTCTCTTCCAATGCCTGCAAGATGAAGGTTACTTTTTAGGAGACATGCTGGACAAAGAACATTACATTCGTCTTCATGTCAAATTTCATTCCTTACATTATATTTGACTCATATGAAAGTCCACCATGTCTTGAGATACGGTGTTTTTTTGTCTAGGCTCTCCACACTAGACATGGACGAGCATTTTGATTTCACTTCTCTTTCAACATCTGTGTAGGCCACTTAAAACTGATACCCTGTTGGACCGACCCACCTTACCTATGGTGTTACATAACATTTCCATGATCAGAGAAAATCTATAATATTAAATAGTGCATTAAAAATATCAAGCGTTCTCACGTAAGTATAGTCCAGTAGAAGATGTGTCTTCTATAGTTATTTCTTTCCTGTTTTATGATGTTGGGAATATACAAGGCCAAAAACTGCCGGATGACATCTTGTTACCCTGAGCAATCTGTTTTTGCTCATTTACCCCCATCCCCCACCCAGTAAATCCATTAAAACATTTCCAAATTAAAAAATGAAAGAAAAAAAAACGTTTTCCAAATCAGAAACTAGATGATCTCTAACCCTTTTATTCGAATGATAATGGTCATGATAAAGATTAATACATTCGAAAAAGTCAGAAGAAAGGTCTGTCGCGACCGCTTTCGTCTGCTGCACAGTGCGCTATTACGCTGCAATAGTGCGTTATAACGCTGTAATTTAGTGCATTATAACGCTGTAATTTAGTGCGTTGTAACGCTGTAATAGTACGTTATAATGCTGTAATAGTGTGTTAAAACCAGTAATTTAGTGCGTTATATACATTGTAAGTTACAACGCTGCAATTTAGTGCGTTATAACGCTGTAATAGCACATTATAACGCTGCAATAGTGTGTTATAACGCTGTAGTTTAGTGCGTTATACAATCTAATTAAAATTAGCTCCACTATTACATGTAGACCCAGTAGAGATAATTTTAATCAGATTGTGCGTTATAACGCACGTAAGAAAATGATACGATGTGAAACGATAATAATCCAACAAAAAACTTTAATAATAATATATTATATAAGATATTTATGTGCACCTCGTTACTCTACACTTAGCCGTCGGACCCCTCACTCCCAGTCCCACGCCACACTCATCAAGTCTGAGTATTAAAAGAGTGTAGACCTTTAAAATGTTTCCAAGCAACGTCACCAAAAAGTCAACATTGGTGGTCGCTAAGCCAATAGAATTGCGGCTTTCATAAACTTTTAGGTTTAGAGCGAGTTGTTGAAGAACAAGCTGAAAATAAAGACGAAACTTGCAAAGCTAAACTCCGCTTAAGTGACTGATAGTCATAATAGGTTAGTTTGACGCAAAAAAAATTCAACTTTCAGTGACTTGTGTAACTATTATTTGTAGTTAAATATTTGGTTTACTCGTTTTTGTTATCAATTTTGTTTTGACATTTTAAAGATGTATTCTCGAGTAGCACGGTGAACAACGATAGCTCGCCAGTCGACTATTTTCTGGACGATTTAGCCTGAGCTTTACTAGTTTGTTATGTCCATATTAAACATAAAAGTAAACATTTGGGGAAATAAAATTTGGAAAAATATCCGCCCGGTCCCCCCCTTCCCCTAACCCTAACCCTAACCCTAACCTTAACTCCAACCCTAACCCCAACCCTAGCCCTAACCCCAGCCATAACCCCAGCCATAACCCCAACCCTAACCCAAACCCTAACCCTAACCCTAACCCTAACCCTAACCCTCAATCGTAACTAAAAATAATAATGGAGGGGACCGGGCGGATATTATACCCCAAAAAATAGGTGTGTTTCCGGTCGACCGACTGTCCCTAGTTTTACCCCCGCGACCCTAATTTTTGTTCTCTTAAACTGAAAGAAAAAAAAGAAAACAACAATAATAATAAAAAACAAAGAAATAAAAAAAAGAAGTAAAAATAAAAGAGGACAACATCACCAAACAAGAGTATTTCCTTCCTTGCACATTGTTTACGTACTGTTATACGATACATTTTGCACATGTAATTCCCTTCCGAAAAACATCGAGAAATTATGGAAAAGCTTTTGTAATAAGAGTTCCTTCCCCTGATTAGCTACCACCAAACAGCTTAGTCGGTCACGGAAGTAACCGAATGTATGAACATAGCCTTGGTACAGGTTATTTCGATTAAATATAATCGTATCAATTCAGCTTAATTCTCGTCTTCACTTAAATCAACAGGTCTTATTATTAATGCATCTCAAATGTTTGCATAAAGTATTTAAATTAAGAACAACGAAATTAATACAAATTCCCATTAATTTAAGGAAATACACCAACAGTGCATACCAATACTACCAATACTACTACTACTACTACAACAACAACAATAACAATAATGATGATAAATAATAATAATAATAATAACAAAGAAAGAAATGTTTTATTTAACGACGCACTCAACACATTTTATTTACGGTTATATGGTGTCAGACATATGATTAAGGACCACACAGATTTGGAGAGGAAACCCGCTGTCGCCACATAGGCTACTCTTTTACGACAGGCAGCAAGGGATCTTTTATTTGCACTTCCCACAGGCAGGATAGCACAAACCATGGCTTTTGTTGAACCAGTTATGGATCACTGGTCGGTGCAAGTGGTTTACACCTACCCATTGAGCCTTGCGGAGCACTCACTCAGGGTTTGGAGTCAGTATCTGGATTAAAAATCCCATGCCTCGACTGGGATCCGAACCCAGTACCTACCAGCCTGTAGACCAATGGCCTGCCACGACGACGGTAACTAATAACAACAACAACAACAATAACAATAATGATGATAAATAATAATAATAATAATAACAATAATGATGATAAATAATAATAATAATAATAGGTTTTTTTTTTTTTTTTTTTTAAAATTGAATACTATCATAATAATAATAATAATAATAATAATTATTATTATTATTATTATTATTATTATTATTATTATTATTATTATGATGGTATTCAATTTAAAAAACAAAACAAAAAAAACAAACAACCTACCTACCTACCCTAATTTTTGGGGGATGCAATCGGAAACACACCTATTTTTTTGTTTGGCCTAACTGTCGTTGACATGCACTCTTACAGTACAGTGGCGTTACATCTGAACACTTCATCTGATCAAAATTAAATTTCACATCATGCATGAACAGCATGTGATGCACGTGCACACAGAAGATCATGTGTATGCGCTTATCATGGAACTAACAATCACTGATGCAAGTGAGGTAATCACGTGTGAAAATGGTCCCAAGACAATACCTTAATGAAGAGACGAAATGGCGAATTGTCAGTAGGATAGAGGGAGGTACGTCAATATGCCAAGTTGCGCGAATGTTTGGTAAATCAAAAAGTATAATTTCTAGATTGTGGGATAAGTACCGTCAAACTGGCGGGGTTGCAACGAGACCTGGGCGTGGCAGGCCTAAAAAGACGACACCTTGACAAAATCGTACCATAACATTAATTGCTCTACGCAATAGATTCAAATCAGCTGCTGCTATCAACAGTGAATTCCGTACAATAACAGGAAGGCGAATTTCAACATCGACCGTCAAGAACACTCTACAAAGCCCACCTGAAAGCGAGGTGTCTTCTGAAGGGTGTGACCCTAACAGCTTACCATAGGCGGCAACGATTACGGTGGGCTAGGCAACACCAGGGACGGACTGTGCGACAATGGCATTACACCATGTTTACAGACGAATCGAGGTTCAGCCTCAGATTCACAGATGGCAGAAAACGTTGGCGACGTAGCGGCGAGAGATATGCCCAGGCTACAATTCTAGACCATGATCGTTATGGGGGTGGTAGTGTCATGGTGTGGGGAGGGATCACACATGACAGGCGAACAGATTTGATTATTGTTAATGGAAATTTGACTGACCAGAGATATCTGGACCAAATTTTGCATCCTGTAGTTGTTCCAGTGACGAGAAATATTGGCAGAAATTTTGAATTTCAAGACGACAATGCCAGACCACATTGCGCTCGGATAGTCACCGATTACCTACGACAACAAAGCATACCGACAATCGACTGGCCCGCTAAGTCCCCCGATATGTCCCCATTAGAGCACCTGTGGAACGTTCTCGGGCGGAGAGTGTACTCCAGGGACCCGCCAACGTGGCCCAGCTTGCGGTAGCCCTTCAGAATGAATGGCGGGCAATACCCAGGGCAACCATATGTACATTAATCAACAGTATGCCATCAAGGTGTCGAGCATGCATCACCTAAAATGGTGGACACACCAGATATTGATATACACGCCCCAAATTGGTTTTCCAGACGTTAATCGAAATAAAACATTCACTATCATTTCACCCGTTCCCTTATTTTTTGTCGGTAGTATATATATATTACAGTTGGTGATAAAGATATATACATGTATAAAAAACATATTTGAAGGAATACTAAACGGGTGCACAAATGTGAAATTGTGATGGTTGCCCGGTGGGCAACCAGTAGCTGAAATTTGGTTGCCCAACATCATCTCTTGGTTGCCCACATATTTCATAAAAGTTTTATGAATATAATTTTGAACTGTCATTAAAATGAAATTGAAATTTAAAATGTTTTTATTATTATCATTACTTATCAGTTTAGTTTTATTCCTTTTTTAATATTATTTATCTACAGCTCATCTTCGCTTGGGCTGTCAAGTCATAATACTTTGATGAACTGGATGGTAGTTGGTGTAGTTTGTGGCCATTCACATGTCTTGTGCCCTTTGCCGATAGCCACCATTCTGAAACGTATCTGTCTGCACAAACACGTGTGCACACATACACTTCACCCCCTCCAAAAAAGAGAGCAAACAAACTCTAAAATTATGTAATACTTGTTTCAACGGCTGCATCATCCATTCCCAAAGATTGTGACGTACTGTAGCCAACATTATTCAGCGCAAATTTTTAACAATGCTTAATCGCCACAGGAATTGCTTAATTGTTGAACGGCTCCTTAGAGTGAGAAACCGTGGGAATACTCTGTAAAACAGTGTACACATGACGATCACGAGTAGCAGGCCTGATCCGCATTTTCAGTGATACCAAACATTTTGTCTCATGTCAAATTGACCCTACTTCGTACAACTAGTTTGTCCCTATCTTGATTATTTCGCCACAAAATACATATTTTATACTGACGATATTACTAAACCATTTAACAAAAATACAATTTAATTCATGAAAATACGAAGAACTTAAAACATGAAAAACATGTTTTACAAAATGTAGAACTCATCAGTATTGGGATGCATCAACAACATTTTTAGGGTGAATAGGAAATATTTTGTTGCGAGAATTGGTAGGACCTAGCTAGTTGGGGACAAAATATCTGGCATATGGCTTTTCCAAATGCCTGCTGCCAAAATCATGCACAGTGGACACTGAGTGGATGGCAGCGTTAGGGTGGATATTTATATTGCCTGTCGGTCAAGTTGTCAGTGCCAATACTTTTGAATTACCCGTGACTGTCCGAGTGTCATGAAGTTTTGTTTTTCATTTCATTTGTTTTATGATTTTTTTGGTTGCCTGTCGGGCAACTGTTTGACAAAGAATGGTTGCCCACAACATATATTGGTTGTCCCGGGCATGCGGACAACCGATTTGTGCACCCCTTGCTAAATCAAAGTATTTTGACCACTATACATGTATATACTTCCAGCGATATATATTTGACATGATTTTTGCTATAACAGTTTTTTAAATCACACATTTAGTTAAATAACAGTCAAAATACTAACACTTTCACTATTTGGTAGACGCAGACATAATTCAGCCATTAATCACAAACTCTACCTAGTGGGCTGGCATCGCATTAGTTCTGTAACGTCAGAACTGATCACAGCCAGTCTTGGACTATGGTCAGTGTGATTTGGTACCACATGGTTTCCTGACAACAAGCATGTCAGGATAACACAGTGGTCACATAAACACCAAGTCATACTGCCCAGTTGTCTCGTTACACTTTGATGATCTTCAACACATGATGGGTTTTCTTTGGACGAAACCACCTCGATGGATCCATTCAATTAATTGGGGGGGGGGGGGGGTTTCTCGCTCCAACCACTGCACCACGACTGGTCAAAGACTGTGGTATGTGCTTTCCTGTCTGTGCGAAAGTGCATATAAAAGATCCTTTGCTACATTAAGAAAAATGTAGCGGGTTTCCTCTGATGACTACGAGTCAGAATTACCAAATGTTTGACATCCAGTAGCGGATGATTAATTAATCAATGTGCTCTAGTGGTGTCGTTAAACAGAACAAACTTCTATTTTTGGACAAACTTACATTTATCACCCAATACAGTAGAAATATCAAATTTTTCTCCATGTGATATAAGATTGTCATCTGGTTCTTGAGACTCAAAATTAGGATACTCCGGCTGTAGCTTTAGAATTTGTCAATCTAATTAAAATTAGCTCCACTATTACATGTGGATCTAACAGCAGCCAGTTGGAGCTCATGTCCACCAATCAAAACCTTACTTGCAGAATCATGCCAGTGATTTGAAAATAATTTGAAAACATTCCGAATTATCCTGAGGGTATACGATATGTTTCATGTGAATTACGAATGCCTTATTTAGACCAGTAGAACTAATTTTAATCAGATTGCTAACAACACTGTGTAGTCTCCAATGTCCAGGTAACATTTCGTCTGTAAATAATAATTTAAATATTGACCAATCACACTTCGCCTTTTATAACGTTATTTGGGAGCATACAAATTCTAAAAATATCGGGCGAGTCTATTTTAGTGGCCGCAGTACAGCTAACCATACCAGTACGTACGGGATGGGTTATCAGTCTTCATTTTTATTTATTTATAAAAAAAACCTCAACTAAATCGGTCTTCAGTTTTACATTACAAATTATTTATTTTATAAAATAAAACATGTTTTAAGGCATTCGTAATTCACACGAAACATGTCGTATACCCTCAGGATAATTCGGAATATTTTCAAATTATTTTTAAATCACTGGCATGATTCTGCAAGTAAGGTTTTGATTGGTGGATATGAGCTCCAACTGGCTGCTGTTAGATCCACATGTAATAGTGGAGCTAATTTTAATTAGATTGAGAATTTGTCACCCACTGTGACTTTGCAGCAAATAAGCATGACTCAGACTGAAAAGGTTATTTTGCTGTACGTAGACATATTTCAAATGTGGATGTTAAATACTGACAGATAATGTACACCAGGTGTACCATATATGTTTTGCCATCATTGAGAACCGTTACCCATAGAAATAAGTTTTATCCATCGGCACAAAAATGCCATCGGTGATGTTCCTGACCTACATGTGTATGGCAATTTATACATGATTTCCATAATTAGAAGTGACTGAAGTAGAAACATAATGGAAAACTTCAAGGGTCAAACTTCTACTTTTTCAAATCTAAATTTATTTTTAAAAATGTTAGTACATTTTATCATGACGTGCTAAATGTTTAAAAATGAAGATTAAAAAATAAAAATGCAATTGAAATAATTAAATTTAATTTTGTGAATGGTGGACAACATCATTCATAAGTTTGAAAGTAGATGGTTCATAATTGATTAAAGGTGTGTTCACCTCTACATGGATACGGATCCAGATACTGTTATTTTCTACAAAGATGTTCACATATGTCTAGATAAGCATTTATAGTTGTACATGTGGTAACATTATGTGCAATTGTTGGATTCCGTTTCCACGTGCAAATGCTGCCTGATCAGATGCGTATCGATGTATATGTGAACCTAGCTTTACAGACCTGCACTTAATGTCATGAGTTCATTGCAAGGAGAAACTGAATTATAAGTAGGAGAACAAAATACAGAAAGGATTTTTTTAAAGAGAAGGAATATTTCAGGGCTTTAGATCTTACTAATTTGGGCTCAACATTTTTTTCATCTGTTTTTAGCATACCAGGGTCTTTTTAGTGCAGTAATGTTTTTAATAGCTGGTAAAAATTTGCATAAATACCCAGAAAAGCATTTCAGAGTATTTTGAAATAATTAAAATGTAACATTTCAGTGGTTTTAAAGGGAAATATTTTCAGGTCATTATACTTGTGTCTAATCTGGGCTGGTGTATTTTGGGCATAGTTATTTTGAACACAGCGTTTAATGCCTCAACTTATTGAATACGTTAAAAATGCATTTGAAGCAGTCGATTGGGTCTATTGTTATGAAAAGCGCTGCCTGGGTATTGGTGACCTTTTCATAAAGGACAGTGAAGTGGCCCAGATTCTGACAAGCTGCATTTTAATTTGTTATTCTATAATGTTTTTCAGGTAAAATCATATCGCAGTGTTACTGTGCTGATAAAGAGGGACGTCGTTACGGTGCTGATAACGAGGGACATCCATATGGTGCTGATAACGAGGGATACCAAAAGAGCATGGATTTCTATATGGATAAGGTAATTAAATACTTTACATCAAAAGATGAAAAATATTTATTTTGCAGAGGCTAAAAATGACATCCAAATTGCAAACATGTAGGAAGCTCATTTTTAAGTGTTTAAGTATTGTTAATGTGTGGGACGTATGTAAGTCAAAAGCAGGCTTTGTAAGTTGTGCCCATAATGTTATGCCGATATAATGTTGTTGAGACAATTTAACACTTAAACAGACACTATCACCCTATCCACTAGAGATTGTGCCCCCTCCCTTCCAAATGTCATTCCTACGGGCCTTTTGAAAGAAAGATGATTTGCAAAAAGTCAACCTTCTATTTCAAATTGGTTCAGTAGGTACCATCAACATCACATACTGCATTCGGCTGATACGAATGCAAACAAATACAAATACGATACTTACCGAAAGAATATTCTATATTTTTCAGTCATGGTACATGAAATAAAATATATTCCAATCAAAATTGGTTCAGTAGGTACCATCGACATCACATACATTGTACTGCATTCAGCAAATTACACAAATACAAATACGATATAGACGGAAAGAATAATCTATATTTTTCAGTTACGGTATATGAAATAAAATATATTCCAATCAGTTAAAGAAAAATATTAACAACAGGTAGTTCATCTCTAACTCCCTCCCCCCCCCCCCCCCCTCCATGATTGCTAACAACACTTGATGTCGGTACCAGTGAATAGTTTGTAAAATATAAATTTTATAATGAACTGATTCTTAATTAAAACAATTTATACACAAAATTATTTTCAATTGTTCTGAATGGTCTCTGCCTACTATTCACTACAGAAATGCAGATTACCTTTTGCAAATAGAATATATTAATTGAAATTAAAATCTAATGAGGGCGTGAAAGTACATTTTTAAAAATGATTTTGTCTTGTTGATCTGGCACATGTGAGCTAAGTCATGTGACATGCACCGAATGTTAATTCATCTTCCTCCATTTTAAGTCAATTTCTAACAGTCAAGTGGATCCGATATCAGTAATATTAAGGAATAAACCAAAAAATAACTTGGTAAGTAAATTAATGGTTAAAATTATGAGTTTGTAAAGTTTTGTATTTACATATTTGTCTGAACTTTATTGTTAATGAAAATGTTCCTGAACTGTGAAGAAAAACCTCAGAAATGAACAACAAGCAGACAACAAATCGGATGTTGATTGTGCAAACTGCACGAGAAAACAAACCAAACAGCGTTTGAAGCATAACGAAGTTAGGGACGTTGACTTACATGTAGTAGCCTACAGTTTTTTTTTTTTTTTAACTGATTTGATGTTTTACAAGGATTCAAGATGAAACAGATGACATGTAAGTTGTTATAACATGACTCAAGATTTATTGAAAATAATCTCCTTCAGAATTTCCGATATACTAGATTTAATCTAAATTTATCTGACAGCTGTTGACAAAGTGTGCCAGATTAGATTTTTTTTTTTTTTTATGTCGTTCACCAGTTGGAGATAATGTTGTTGGGGTTGATTTCCGATTAGCCTTACCTGTAAATTCAAGTGGAGACAGATTTATAATGAGTGTGTTAGGCCAGAAAAAAAAAATGTTCTCTGGTCAGACCGAAGTTCTAGAATTGATGCGGCGATGCAGCTTTTAGTTTTTTAAGCATGGATTGTACAATAAAGGTGGGTATATTTGATACTGAAATAAGGGGCATATTTAAATTAAAATTGGAATGAACATCCTAGTTCATGTGCGGTGACATTTTGGCCCGAAATGCGGTTTTAGGTTATAGCAAGAAAAGCCCGGCAAATATCAACATCATATTGCGGGAAGAAAAAAAAATGAGGGTCAAAATCGACGTGCACTCTGACCAGAGACTAGAAATTTATTTTGTTTGGCCTTACAGTGATATATTTTTCTTATTTTTAAAGGAACCATTTGAGGCATTAAATATATAGTGGATTAATCTAATTAAATGTAATGAGGGTAATAAAAGCTATAAAAAGTCTGTTGAAGTGCAAAGCATTATGTTCATAAATAGATTCACGATTTCATTTGACCAATTTATTTTGTATTTCGTTTGGCAGTTGGATGGGGAAAAAAATTGTTCTAAAGAATAGAATTATTGTTATCAAAGATCTATTAAGATGTACATTAAGATGACCAGATATGCAATGAATATACAGATTTTCATGTTCTATTCTATGTAATCATAAAATGACTGTAATGAATTCATTGGCTAAAAATGTGTTATATGTACAATGACTACAACTTTGGCATAATTATGTTAAGTATTTTCCCCCTGAGGCACCATTTTTCACGGCTACTTTATCTGATCTATAAATCATATAAAACAACACTGCTAGCCAGGGTTTCTTCCAGAAAGAAATATTTGGGTATGGTGCTATGGAATTGAATATTTACAATGTGTGTGCTGCATGCACCTGCTGTCCCCCCGAAAGAAAATGGGTTAGGCTTAGGGTTAGTGTTAAGAAAATCATACAGTAATGATAAGAGTCATTAATTTTGTCAAAAGGTTAACTTAAAAAATATAAAATCTGCAAACAAATTTGTGTATGGTGCCAGACCCGTTTTACCCTCTGGTAGAAATCCTGCTAGCCATTTAGAAGTACCAGTACTCTATGCTGGACACGTCTGGACGTTCATTGTGTATAAAATAGCAAAGTGTCTTGTATCTTGTGTAAAAACAGTTGATGATTACTACTGTGTTTGTGTTTTGCATTAATAAATAAATAATGATAAATGATGGAGAGATAAGGTTGCATCATTAAAACAAAAATGAAAGTGAACGTACATGTATATATGGGTAAAAATGTTGTATCTTAATCCTGATGATCTATTTACAGTTGTTGAGATAGTTATACTTAGCATCACCTTATTTTGACATGAATACTTTATAATTTAATTATCCCAGTCAGACAGTAGGTGTAAGGGGTGTCTGGAGATATCAGATTTAGTAATCTGTGGAGATAACACATTTAGAAATTTATGTGTACACTTTGATAGCTAGTGTGAATGATGGACATGTCTCCAACTAGTGCTCTGGGACTGTTGTACATTGGTGGATCTAGAGAGGGGTGACAGGGGTCCTGTGATACCCCCTCCCCTGTCTATTTGAAGTGCCCATTTTGATGACTTTTTGTCTTCTGGTTTGTTTTTTAATTCATCATCCCACAATATATAAGACTAAATTGACCTAGATCTATGAGCATCTTTATTTCTCATTCCTTTTGGGAGTCTGGCTCGGTTGCCATCAACAAACTCAAATTGCCCCTTTTAGAAATGTGTGACACACCCCCCCCCCCCCCCCCCCCCCCCCCCCCCCCCCCCCCCCCCCCCCCCCCCCCCCCCCCCCCCCCCCCCCCCCCCCCCCCCCTTTACAAAATCCAAAGAAGACAGACATTTGAGGAATGTTTTGTTATTTGTTTTAACAATCTTCAATATTGCAGAAAATCGCAGTTGCAAGTTTTATTGTATTCTATACACTACATGATAACTGTTAATTTAAAAAAAAGTATAATAATTTATTGAGAACCGATAATACTGTTTGCACAATAAAAATTGTTACATATTATTACTGCCTTACAGTTAAGGCAGCAGTTGCTGTTTCAGAATTATTCAAAGTTTAGGACATTGCAAAGTACGACACAGAAGTTATGGATTTGGTACAGTGCAACCTATAAGACACGACACCACCATTTGTTATGCCGGTACTTGTTGTAACAGCTTATTATAGTTCGATGTAGGAAATAGTTCGTCATTTTTACAAATAGGTTAACCTCTGTAGTATTTAAATAATTCATTGGTTTGAAGTTACTTGTTATATTTATTTCTAACTTATAACAACTATGCAAGTGGTATACTGCCACTTGTGTGACAACTACGTGAAGTGGTGCTCTGGCATGAGGGTGGCCAACTGCACATTTTCATGGTTGACCTAAATGTTGATTTTTTGCAAGGTAGTTGTCAAGAGAGAGCACTCCCTAAATCTAACACTCACATGACACTCTTGATATTGTTGCATTTTTCACAGAATAAATCTGATATAGAACTTGTATTGAACAAGTTTTTTTTGTTTAACAACACCACTAGAGCACATTGATTTATTAATCATCGGCTTAGAGAGGAAACCCACTACATTTTTTCATTAGTAACCAGGAGTGGGAATTCTCCTCGGATCAGCTGTTTTCCTCTCATGGAACATTGCGTTTCCTCTCATTTTAATTGTCCTTTCCTCCAAAATGTGTCACATGGCACAGATTTTAACCTAGGATTTTAAGAATTTCTGGATCCCTCTAGATTTCCTCTTTTTTACAGTTCACCAATTCCCACCCCTGCTAACAAGGGATCTTTTATATATCCCACAAACAGGCTAGCACGTACCACAGCTGTTGATATACCAATCATGGTGCACTGGTTGGAATGAGAAATAAGCCAACTTGTATTGAACTACATGGAATAATTAATGGTGGTGTGCAACCACAACACATCCCTTACTTGTGATTAGCAGAATTAAGTAGCCCATGTCTCTGTAACCGAGTTAGAGTGACCAGCGTAACATGTTTAACTGTAATTGGATATGAGTATGAGATTTAATATTAGATTTAATAACCTCATGTTATATTGGCTTCTTTGTTAATTTCCAATGTATCATTACGTACACAGGCATATTGTAATATTCAGTCTCACTTTCAGATACATTCAAAAATAGTATGCAGGTTGCAGAAAAAAATCATCTACAGATGATTCCCACCTACACATGTATATAGTATTTATTTTCCTTTCAGTTATGCAATAAGGTCTTTTATCATATATTATCTTGCATATCCAGTGTAATCAAAGTATGTGATATTTTTCAGATCACATACTTTCAGAAACCGGCCTCGGTGGCGTCATGGTTAGGCCATCGGTCTACAGGCTGGTAGGTACTGGGTTCAGATCCCAGTCGAGGCATGGGATTTTTAATCCAGATACCGACTCCAAACCCTGAGTGAGTGCTCCGCAAGGCTCAGTGGGTAGGTGTAAACCACTTGCACCGACCAGTGATCCATAACTGGTTCAACAAAGGCCATGGTTTGTGCTATCCTGCCTGTGGGAAGTGCAAATAAAAGATCCCTTGCTACCTGTCGTAAAAAAGTAGCCTATGTGGCGACAGCGGTTTCCTCTAAAAAAAAAAAAAAACCAGTGTCAGATTGAACATATGTTTGACGTCAATAGCCGATGATAAGATAAAAAGTCAGTGGTGTTGTTAAATAAAACAAACTTTACTTTACTTTCAGAATTTGATAACTTTGCAAATAAGATTGAGGTCACGGCACTGCGTGTATTGACATTTAAGCAACTGTACTAAGGTGACACTATAATTGACGTACGCATTCTCAGTCATCAAACAGAAACATTTCAAAAGCAAGTTTACACTGAAAACGGTCCAGCGTTCTGAAAAAAAAAAAAAATGTTAAGCACCAGTTTATTTTTATGTAAGGATATCCATAATGACATCATTCAAGTTTGATGTCATTTCCATTAAAAAAGACACAGGGTAACCTACTCTTACATCATTTGAATAGTAATGGACTGAAATTAAAGTTGTGTGTACAGTTTACAAAAACATGTTGTATTAAGTTTGAGATTATATGATGAAGAGATTATTACCCTCATGTGTTTTGGTATTGTCAGTATCATATATTAGGAATAAAAATATGTATTATGCTCGCCAGAGGCTTGCATAATACAATTTTTATTCCAAATATATGATATTGACGATACCAAAAAACACTCGTAATAACCTCCATCTATTAAGAACATTTCACAAGATATTGATAACTCTGTTTTCTATACATCTCTATATAAAGAAAATATATATATATATATACTCTTCAAAAGAAGAAACGCAAAACCACATTGTCGTAACATTTGGAGAATTGATTTAATTATTGAATGGTGAGTCCGATAATTACCAAATGTTGCAGGATTGTTCACAATTCACTCTAGTCCATTGTGAGTAAGTGATAGGACACACCACCAAGGTCAAGGTCATCTGGAGTCAATACCGGGTGTGGCCTCCGCGTGTGTTGACAACTGCCTGGCACCGCCTGCCCATTGAAGCAACCAGAGTACGGATGACGTCCCGGGGGATGGTGGCCCACTCGGCCTGCAAGGCTGCTGCCAGCTCGGGCAGGGTCTGGGGCTGTGGTTGTCGCTGTCGGAGGCGTCGGTCCAACTCGTCCCATAGATGCTCAATTGGGTTCAAATCCGGTGATATCGATGGCCAAGGAAGGACATTAATGTTGTTGTTCTGTAGGAAAGCCGTTGTGAGACGTGCTGTGTGAGGCCTGGCGTTGTCATGTTGGAACACTGCGTTGGCGTTGGCCATAACTGGAACGATGTGTGGCCGGAGGATCTGGTCAATGTAGCCCTGTGCATTCAGGTTGCCCTGCACGTGGACCAGGTCAGTTCTGCCAGTGTGTGAGATGGCTGCCCACACCATGACACTACCCCCGCCGAATCTGTCCACTTCCTGCACGCAGTTTGCCGCATAACGTTCACCACGATGCCTATACACGCGACATCTTCCATCATGACGTCGGAGCAGAAATCGGGACTCGTCACTGAACCACACCTGTCTCCATCGCAGTTGAGGCCATTGTCGATGAATCTGGCACCACTGCAGTCGGAGTCGACGGTGTTGTGGTGTTAAGATGACACCTCGAACTGGACGTCTGGCACGAATTCCTACCTCACGTAGGCGGTTCTGTACGGTCTGGTCGGATATCCTGCGCAAACCTGGTATTGCTGCGGCTGTGGAGGTGGCAGTAGTCAATCGTTCCCGAAGGTGGCGTACCCGGATGTAGCGGTCCTGCCCGGGGGTAGTGACCCGTGGTCGACCGGATCTAGGGAGGTCACGTGTTGATCCATGTTGCTGGTAACGGTCCCACAGTCTGGAGATGGTGCTTGGGGACACATGGAATGCCCTGGCAACGGCCGTTCTGGATTCGCCTGCGTCTAGTCGGCCGATGGCATTGTTTCTCTGCGGTTCACTGAGACGTGGCATGTCCTGGATTGTCAACTGTCGGCCAGATACAGAGGCCAGGCAAGCGAACACCCTGCACTTTTATACTGTCGGTGTTCATGTTGCACGTGCAGACAACGCACGTGCAGTGGTGACATGGTTTGCACGTGGCTGCGTTTTTGCGAATATTCACATTTTGGAACTTTATTGTACAGTAGCTGCGTTTTATCGAATGTAACCGTGGGAATGTGTTTGGGACATGCAATGACCTTATATTCACAAAGCATGAACCGGTAGGAAACATAAAATCGGAGTTATAACCCATTTGTACCCTTTTGCGTTTCTTTTTTTGAAGAGTATATATAGCTCTGTTGATAGGCATCTGTTGTAACACATGTACATATGTGACTCATTTGAGTATTTCTGCCATACATCTATCTGTTCATCTGTTCATCTGTTCATCCATCTGATAAGTCTTTTGTTCTTTCTATTCACTGTCTGTCTATTTATCTCGGAGAATATGTACAGTGAAACCCTGCAAAACTTTACCATTTGTAAACTGGAATTTCCTTAAAACAGACTTTTTCCCCAAGGACCCTTTTCAAATATCAATACAGAACATAACCTCTTTAAATCAGATACCCCTTAAAACCAGACTTTAGGTTTGGTTTCCGTGGGTGTCTGGTTTAGAGGGGTTTCACTGTATATTGTGTTTGTCAGGTCACAGGTTTTAACATGCACATTAAGAGCAAGCTGTTGTAGCATATGTCTGTCGTGGGTGCAGGTGTCGACTTGCCCCAGCTCTTTGGTCCAAGACACGAAAGTGGTTGGTAGTGGTGGGTGTTAGAGGAGACTGACTGCCCACGCTTGGCAAGTGCAAGAGAGCACAAGCAGTCTGACCAGGGTTGGTAGAAGGTGGGGTGTTTGGTGGTGCTTTTGCAATTTGAAAATGTCCCGTAGGATTAAATCCAAACGAAAAAGGTTGCGTAATTTCATGAGGTAATATTGTACGCACAATTTTGAACAGTTCATCTAAGTTTAATTGGAGCTATTTGGTTGATTTGACTTAGATGGCCGAACTTAACTCTTTGTGTTTCTCTCTAGCTCCGTCTTTTATGCTTAGCTTTCTGAGCTTTCTTCTTTTCCCCCTATTTACACGTTTACAGAAGTTGCTGAAGTGAGTCAGTATAGATGCCAGACTTTAACTACAACCCCTGCATTTAAGAAAATGTTCAAATTCTAACATAGTCCACAGCAAAAAAAGTGCTATGGAAAATGAAAAATTTCATGGCAATCTCCACGGCATTGCCGATTGCCATGGGCATTTGCAAGGGGTTGAACTAAGACAAAAAGATTTATTGTCTGAGCCCAGTAAAAAAACAGTAATTGCACACCCTAATTGTTTTACTTAATGAATTTTTCATGAAATATGTTAACTATAAATTCATCTTATCTTTTCTTTATGGTCACTTGGAGAAGACAGCTTAATTTTAGCCTTAAATTACATGCAAATATTTTATTGCATTGAACCTAAAAATAGACTAACAAGATACTTTATGAATCCAGTTTGTGAGTTTCTGTTCTTTTACTTCCTGCTTTCAGGGTAGAGAAAAGACCACAAGAAAGATTAGTGTACGACTATTTGTGTAACATTCTTTAACTCATTATTATTATTAATGCTATTATTTTTTTTTTTTAATTATTATTAATTTTTAGTGGCCTGCATATACATGTATGTATTCACATAGTCTGTTTTCCAAGAGCTGCAATTGTTTCACTGTTAGCTGAGCATTTGGCCTGTGTTCTCTTTTAATACCCCTGGCAGTGTTAATCATCTGACTTGATTGATTGTTTAACTTTTCAATAACAAACCCAAAGGTTCAAACATGCTTGTTGCTGATAGCTGTACCAGCTCTCTCTCCTGACCACAAACTGGCTCTATCGTAGCTAGATGTTCATTCTGCCCACTAACATCTGCACCACGATAATACTCAGCTACACTGAAAACACACACCGTCAGGTTTGTACTTGTGAAAAACGGATATATGAGAAGAAAACAATAATACATATTTGACTGATTTAGTACAACAGGATGCATTCTGGTGGGCAGTACTTAAATAACCCTGAAAAATTGTATACACGGATTAGGGTTATTGTGTGGTTTACAACCTCGCACGTGTGATAGCAATAACAACTGAGAATTGGGTGGTGCATTTTTACTGGAGTTGAGTATATTTATATATATATGCACACACGTGGATGTGATCACAAACATGCAATGTCAGTCCCAACAGCTTATTGAATTTGTTGGGGTTTTTTCCTCCTCTACTTTTTGTTTATGACTGACTTACCTTGAGTGTGCAGCTGTGCATTATATTCCACATTAGACAGGTGAACGGAACCGGTTTTTTTATGTATGGTTCACCGAATCTATGCAAACTGTTAGTGAGGTGCCAATAAAATAACGTACAATATAGCACTTAGACAGAAAAATATTTTTCATTACTACAGTATATATGTATGTATATATATATACAAACTGTAGTCATTATTGTAGTCAGTTTCACATGGTTAAATCTTTCTGGATGTCAAACTACAATGGTTATTATGAGTTCTAAAAATGTGTGTTTTGTGCTCTAAGCCATTCTGTGTATAGAGGATATAAGTCACCGTGAAGCGTAGAGGAAGATACTACTAGCCATAGTTTTGTGAAATATCTCGGTTCTCACAGAAACATGGAGCTGGATACTACGCCGACTAAATGGCTTCAGTTACAGCAGAAACGAAAGATCGAGACGGAAAGGGTAAGTTCATTTATAGATCTATCTTTAGAAAATCACATGTATGTATTTCAATAATGTGTAGAAGTTTGTGCTTGTGATGGAGGTTGTAATCGTTCAGCTCATCAGAATTTCCTGGTTATATCTCTATATTGATGGAGCACTGGACTCGGATTACAACGGTTCTAGGATCAAATCCAGTCAACAGAGATTGAGATTGGGTGAATTTAAAGTGGCACAGCTGACTTGTAAACAGAGTTAAAGTTTGTTTTAATTAACGACACCACTGAGCACATTGATTAATTAATCATCGGCTATTGGATGTCAAACATTTGGTAATTCTGACTCAGAGTCAACAAGAAACCCGCTACATTTTTCTAATTTAGTAAGGGATCTTTTATATGCACTTTCCCACAGACAGGAAAGCACATACCATGGCCTTTGACCAGTTTTGGTGCACTGGTTGGAATGAGGAAAAAACCCAATCAGTTGAATGGATCCACTGAGGTGGTTCGATCCTGCGACGCAAGCACCTCAGGCGACTGCTCAACCGACTTGGCTAAATCCCACCCGAAACAGAATGACAGTTTGCGTGAAATGTGCCTTCAGGGTTTTATCAGCTATATTTCTAGACACTGACAATCGGCACCATTCCCTACCATTCTGCAAAGTCTATGTCGGTTTTTTTATTTCCCGTTTTGGAGTAAAACATTCCCAATCTGAATGTAAATAATTCCCACTTTTTATTATTATATAAAGATATATTTTTAAAGCAATATGTAACACTTGACAAACACAACTTCTGTCCACCCTAATGTTTAATAATGCAAAATAGATATATTAATTAGAATCAATACAAGTACATATATAGTATTACTCTTTGAAATTTTAAGTTGAGATGGTTTTGAAATGAAAGTGGAACTTCCTAAAAAAATTTATAAAACAACACTAAAATTTCCAAATCAGAGCCATGGACATCAAGTCAAATTGAGAAATAAAACCATGACCTTAAAATATTAATTTGAAAAGTACCAAACTGCATGATTCATGGAAGATGTTCATGTTTATAATTCTGTTCCTTACTCTGAGGGATTTATTTGGGGTTTATTGTCAGTCATGTCCATATGTCTGATGGGGTTAGCAAAAATTAGTCTGACGTAATCATAATTGGGATAAAAACATTTTTAGGTCAAATAATGATGCAGTACACCATTATTTTATTAATTTATTAGAACTATTGACACATCAAATTGGGAATTTTTAGTGCCACTTGATGTTGGGAAGGGGCCTATAATCGGCACAGCAGAATGCCTGGATAAATCCAGGGCTTGAACTTAAGAATTTGTTACTTACTGCAATTGTGAAATATTTTTGTCCTAGGCAAAATGCTCACTGATGGCAATTTTGAACCTGCCTATGACAATTTTAACTTTTGCAACTCGTATAAATACCAAAATTAGTCCCTTGACCAACTGCAATAATTTTTTATCCATCAGCAAAAAGCGGCCATTGATTTAAGCCCCTGACTGACAGCAATTCGTTATGTAACTACGACAATTGCCTACAGTGCCATCGTTAAGTTCGAGCCCTGTAAATTCCTGTCTCTATATATGTTATATTTAATTCTCTTATTAGAACTCAAGCTATGGAATTTATTCATTATGTGGAAAATAAAAGGAATAGAATGAAGAAAGAATTATATATAATACATAATATATAACATAAGTTTACTAAAAAAAAACCTGACATTTATATATATAAGCACAACACAGCAGGTTAACAAGTGTTTAGCAGTGCATTATACTGCATACTGTTTATTTAGTTTAAATACAGTTTGAAACAGGTGACCGACTAACATTCGTTGAAAGGTATTTTCACTGTCATCGTGGCCATAGTTGTCACTGCATGAATTCATTGAAAAATAAACAAAAAGGTATTGCTATACGTGTGGTGTGCAACTTGGCCGATTAGATGGTTATATAATATTATAATTGTAAAACAGAAATTTAATTAATTAAATTTAACTGTTTGTGATATGATTTGATCCTAGTTTTAATTAATTAAATTTAGCTGTACGTGATATGATTTGACCCTAGTTTTAAACATATTTTTACTATTAGAGCCATTTTTAATACATGTAATTGAAATTAGACATTACTTAGATTTTATTGTCGAGATTATCCATTTCCGTACATTATGTTTCTGGTCATTCTAGTGTTTATATAATAGCACAAAATGCATTTTTTATATTGTTAAAAATGCATCTACTTATGTGGAGTAACGATTATGGAGATGAGCTCCAGTCTATTTTTAAGGGTATTTCCCCCATTTCAATGTCATAAACTCTTGTTTCACTCTATTGCATCTTTACCAAAATGTGTTGCAGGTTTTTACAGTAATCAAACTTAGTGTTAATTTTTATGGGTTGAAACTAGGGTAGGCGACCTTAATAACTAAAATGACATATTAAATACATTCCTTTGTTTAGAATATTAGTGATGGAAACCTCTAGAAGAGGGAGGAAACCGTTACGGATTTTAGCCAGAAACTTTGACATACATGTAGATATTCTTCTGTGTACCATTTTTCTTTCTTTCTTTCCAAATTACAAAAAGTTATTATTTATACCCAGTGACAGCATATTACAATTTGATATTCTCAAGTTAATTATGCAAGGATTGTGTGGAGTAGATTAATGTGTAGTTCTTTATCACAAATGTAAAAAATATTGAAATAGGGCACTTAAATAACATCTATGTTAATGGACTTTTAATGGTATTAGTGGTCAGCATAGACCCAGTGGAATGACCAGTGGCATAGCAATACACTACAACCTCTGCCCTGGCCAGTATTCTGTGGTGATACATGTTTATCTGGAATGGTTTAATCTGACCCCAGTAACTACAGGTATGCGGTGTGTGTTGGCTACTGTTGTCTTTCAGTGAGGTATGCACAGTAAAAACAGTGGCAGTGTTCCATTACAGGTCTGGTGCTTTTGTTTGCCACATCCACTAACAAAATAAACAAATATCACTATCAGCTCTTACATTTCCTTCAGTAACTCATTTGCAAATGACATTAACTAGTCCATTTATTATACAGCCATAATGAAATATTTGAGTAAATTGTTTCTTGAACCTACTAAAATGTATTCAGATTCATCAGACTTGTTTTTGAAACACTAAGGAGAGTGAAAAATTACATTCCTCATCTGCTGATTAAGGAGTGGAGGATTGTACTCAAAATACTGTAAACCGGATTAATATTGTGACATGCTTTTCTCACGCACGTTCACGACGTTTAAATTTCACAAATGACCATAAAATGTTTTGCAAATGACTAAAAAAACCACCCCATAAATGGCTAATATTGCCTATATCGGTCTGGAAAAACACACCTCAGTGTCAGAAAAGCAGTGTTTCCTGTTACTCGACATCAAACAATTGTCTCTGATACCGAGTAAATTGGATTACCCACCTTGCACGTAACAGAATCACAGCTCAAGGCTTTAGTTGTTGACAATTAATATACCGGTACCTTTAGTAGATGAAACAATTAACGTTTATTCGCCACTGATTGGTGTGGTGCTCAGTAGTAAATAGTAAAGAAAAAAAATACAGCTTAAATAAGCTTGTTCGGTAACCTGTTACTTTTGCATTATTTTGAGGAAGTGCAAACATGAAGTGTTACTTCATTGTTTACTAGTATATAGAAAGAATCAGACACCACCTAAGCACACTATAACCTGGAAAATATTGAGTGCATATAAATTTCATTACTTAAGGTTTTCTAACAGTGAGTACTGTAAAGGAGGAAAAAATTGTGTGCGTATTAATTTCACGTCACGTGAAGGTGAGGTTTGTTCAAATGAGGGTTACGACATTTTGCACCATTCAAATTGAAATGACAAATGTGATGGGGCATGCTCACGCTTTTCAAAAACAACAGTCTACAGGATACTTGAATGACCTTTACTTGGTTAATGAAAACTGAAGATTTCAATGCTGGTTGACTTTCAGAGGTCAAATTTATACAAAAAGATAAACTAGTTTCTGGTCGAGCAACCATCCCTACATTGTCATTGTTTTACAGAAAATGGCATAGATCTGAAAATTATTTTTAATTAAAATGACCTAAAGTACTAAATATATCGTGGAAAATATAGATAAGATAATTAATGTATAGGTTGACATTTCACATATTTCAAGATAGTTAATTAATCAGGATTTCATTTTATGTTATTCAGATAATTTTATTTGTAAACCTGTTGAGTAATATATAAATTACTAAATAGTAAAGGGAGCTAACTCTTTGAGGATTGTTTTACTTCAGGAATGTATTTTTCTTACAAGTTTAAAGTTGAATGTATACATATATGCTTCTGTTTGTTAAGCCTGTTGTCAGTATTAGTTCTTTGACCTTTCTATCTTGGTATTAAGATAATTTTCAGTGCCCTATCAGTTGACACACATAGTCCCATTGGTGATAATCTTAACACTACTCATAGAAGAAATACCAGCAATAATATCAATCAATGCACCTACACAAAATATAAATATAAATATGCTGTGGTTTGTATTTTCATCTGTATGAAAAGAAAATGGATATTGAATAGGTATTGAAGGTAAAATTAACAAACATCACAATAGGTGCATATAGTTCTAATAATTCAAATCCTCCTTAAACTCATATCATGCCATCCAGTTGTATAACAGAAAGTTGATAAGTTGATGTAAACCGTTATAACTGATGATTGATAATGAAATTCAACCAGTTCCCAACACTAGCAATTGAATGTAATCTATTCCAGAGACGGGACGTAGCCCAGTGGTACAGCGGTCGGTCGGTGTGGGATCGATCCCCGTCGGTGGGCTCATTGAGCTATTTCTCGTTCCAGCCAGTGCACCATGACGAGTATATCAAAGGCCGTGGTATGTGCTACCATGTCTGTGGGATGGTGCATATAAATGATCCCTTGGTGCTTATCGAAAAGAGTAGCTCATGAAGTGGCAACAGCAGTTTTCCTCTCTCAATATCTGTGTGGTCCTTAATCATATGTCTAGACACCATATAATCCTAAATAAAATGTGTTGGGTGCATCGTTAAATAAAACATTTCTTGTCCTTCCTATTCAACATCCAGTACATTTTACATAACAGCTGTGCACCGATTAAAGGTGTATGAATAATCAATTGTACATCACCACATGCACATCAAGCTTTAAATTTTAAGCCCATGATTGGGTGCAAAGCAACCTATATTTTTTTACATTTTACACTGACATTTTAGTCTTCAGATATCATTTACAGTAAAAAAAAAAATCACATTAAATAATTTATGTCATAATAACATATTTAGAATTGGAACTGTGTTTTGTAAGATTTAAACATCTGAGCATAATTTGATTTGTTTTTAAGTTAAATAACAAACAAACAAAAACATAATAATAGCAAATTTTTAAATAATTTTTTGAAAATTCAAGTTACAATTATGAAGGGAGTCCTGTAAATCGCCATGTTTCACACATGAGGTCTGTTTATGATTTCTTGACAGTAGAGACTATAAACAATACTTGTACACCTATATATCTATGTGGTGACAGCATGGGTAAGAGTATTACAGGAATCTAAATACATGCAATGGAAGCTAAAAATTATTCTCGGAGAATGAAAGAGAGAAATGCTTGCATTTAAACTTACATGTGTATTTTTAAACTACATTATTTGGTTTCTTAGAATATGTGGTTATTTGGAAACGTGAAAGAAAGAGGGAGAAAGATAGACAGACAGACAGATCAACCCCTGCAATTTAATTCTCCACGGCACTTTTTGGCCGTGGACTATATTCAGGTTTTTTTTCAATGGCATGTGTTTTTGCTGTGGACTTTTTTTTAATTGCAGGGGTTGCAGATAGAGAGAGGGGCAGAAGGGAGGGGGAACCCTCAGAAGTGTTTTTGCCAGAGGGTAAAATTATGTACCCTAAAATCTTGGAAATTAATGGATATACTGTTTTTAATTTTTCGAAAGATGATAGTAATAGAACTGTTTAAAAGATGTTAAAGTGCAGCATCAAATGCAGTGTCCAGTTTCAAACTATATTAAACACATAACCGCATTGTAGGGACACTTATTGTCTGTGTTTCTTTCATGACACACACTACCCCATCAGACCCATGATATCCACTTTTACGACAGTGACTGTTTTTTACATTGTCGACACTCAAGTTGCACATACCCCACACCAATTTATTTAAACTTATTTCTGTTCTTATATCCAATTAAGGTTCAAAGATACAGTCCTGGGTACACACCCCAGCTTTATGGACTGTCTGTCCAGGACAGTGGGTTAGTGGTTAGTTGTTAGTTAAAGAGAAGTCTGTTTAGTGGTCTTATATACCTTTGAGTGGTTAAAGCTTGCTTTGGGTGGAAGCCAGTACTTGTCTGTGAATCCATTACCTACTAGCCTTATGTCTGATGGTTTAACCACGACTCCACCAATGTCGGTACTTACACCCTCCAATAAATTGGTATCATATACAGTTAGTGATTATACATAACACCCCCTTACATTTGCCTTGTAGTTCTCCTGAAGTACCAGCTGTTTGTCAGAAGATTGACAGTACGTACTGTGAAATAACAAAGTATCATTCATCTTCTTCATATTACTGTCAGTGTGTACATGTAGAACTTGGAGAAGACAGAAGTTTAGTTAGTGCAAATGATCTACAGCAGCTGGACTCTCGACAAGTCCATAACTCATTTGCAAAATACCTGGTACTTCTTTCTGGTTTTTTCCAGCTGACTATATATGATAGTGCAAAGATATATGGTTTTCTCATTGTCAAACAGATTTTTCTTTATTTTAAGATTTGTTTGGCATGAAGCTATGTACATGCAAATTAATTTGTTATGACCAAATTTATAATCTAATGATCATCATTCCATTCATGTTAACTTTAAAAATGAAAAAAAAGTTTATCTTTGACCAGTAACCTGTAGGGAGTCGGTGTTGGTGATAGGTGAGTTGATCAACCCTTTCCCCCAGTAACTTCAGTGACTTTTTATGTTTATGGGGATTTTGGGGTTTTTTTTTAGTAGAGTCCAAAGACAATATAATCAGTCTGTGGTTAGAACAAAGTTTTAGAATTGATGCTGTGATGCGATTTTATATACACATCTACATATAATCAGTCCAGAAGAAATTTTACATTAAAATTAGAATAATTCAATAGATGTTACAAACACTTTGCATGTATCATGAAGTGCATTGTGATGTTTAGATGTTGAACTTCACGATACTTTCATATCCCACCATACCGTTTGTTGGTTTTCTATCGACGCACACACTGACCAGAGACCAGCAATATATTTTGTTTGCCTAATCTTCTATTTTCAGTCTTCATGGACCTTAAAATGTACTGTTATTTTATTGCAGTTTAATTATTACCTTTTAAAGCCATAGAAAAAAATGCCTAAAATTCTAGTACAATTCACCTTACAATGAAATATTACCCACCTGTGTGTCACAAAGGTGCTAATTCAGTCATTGCAGGGTGGGATGTGGCCCAGTAGTAAAGCGCTCACTTGATGCGCGGTTGGTTTGGGATCGATATCCATCATTAGGCTACTTCTCGCTCCAGCCAGTGCACCATGACTGGTACATCAAAGGCTGTGGTATGTGCTGTCCTGTCTATGGGATGGTGCATATAAAAGATCCCTTGCTGCTAATCGAAAAGAGTAGCCCATGAAGTGCTGACAGCGGGTTTCCTCCCTCAATATCTCTATGGTCCTTAACCATATGTCCGACGACATATAACCATAAATAAAATGTGTTGAATGCGTAGTAAAATAAAACATTTCCTTCAGTCATTGCAGTAATGGATAAGTTATTGAAAAGTACAGTACACATGTACACGTGTTTTCCTGGTGTTGGGTTTCAAAATAAGTGAGCACTAGCATCTGTTTTAACCTGTGAATGTTAGGTGTGTAAACAATCCATCAAACCCAAAGTAATGCACACTTACAGAAATATCTTCATATTGTGTAGAAATGTTTTATTTAACGATGCACTCAACACATTTTATTTACGGTTATATGGCGTCAGACATATGGTTAAGGACCACACAGATTTTGAGAGGAAACCCGCTGTCGCCACTACATGGGCTACTCTTCCGATCAGCAGCAAGGGATCTTTTATTTGCGCTTCCCACAGGCAGGATAGCACAAACCATGGCCTTTGTTGAACCAGTTATGGATCACTGGTCGGTGCAAGTGGTTTACACCTACCCACTGAGCCTTGCGGAGCACTCACTCAGGGTTTGGAGTCGGTATCTGGATTAAAAATCCCATGCCTCGACTGGTATCCGAACCCAGTACCTACCAGCCTGTAGACCGATGGCCTGCCACGACGCCACCGAGGCCGGTCATCATATTGTGTAGTGCAGGCTACATAAATAAACCATTTGTTTATCTCAAAATGTTTAGAAAGTCCAAACCTAGCTTACTCCATTTTTTATTCTTTTTAAGAATTAGCCCCACATCATCTCCTTACCTACTATAAATAAAAAGAAATTCAGGAGCTTGCTAAAGGTTTAAAAAGCAGGGCCCCGTTCCACAAAGCGATCTTAGCCCTAGGATCACCTGAGTGCATAAGGTAGCTATGCACTTAAGGTGATCTTAGGGCTAAGATCGCTTTGTGGAACGGGGCCCTGGACTAGACCTTAGTGTGAAGTGCTACCTGGCATGTTGTAGGTTGCAGGATCAAACAGCCTTCTGTGGATTCATGTTCTTTTGCCCCATTCGCTGATCGGTATATCAAAAGCTGTGGTATGTCCATGTTAAAGTGTGTATAAATGATCCCTTCTTTTTGGACAGCTAGGTTTTATTTATCTTTTTTTGACAAAGTCTCAAAATAACCATTTGTGACACCCAATCGCCGATGTGTATTTTTGTGCTGGGGTGTCGATAAACATTCATTCATTCATTCCAAATTACAAGTTGAAATTATTTAACCATACACACAAAATGTTATCAACAGATTTAAAAGTAACATTTATCCATTTGTCTATCATATAATTGGAATCGTTTAAATTACATCCAGACAATATTAATTGTAAAGTTTTTAAAACACTTTGACTTCTGTACAAAGTTTTAAAATATACTTACCGTATATCTTCGCCTGTAAGTCGATCTCGGCTATAAGTCGAGTCCCTAATTTCAAGCCCTGAAAACGTATTTTTTTATTGACCCGTTTATAAGTCGACCCATGAAAAACTACTTATATATATTGAAATATTTCTTATTTTCAGCACATGAGAACAATAAATTTGAACAAAAGAAAATTATTTTACAACTTCGGTTTTCACGTTTTGTACATCGCAATATGATCAGACTATTCCAATCAAACTATCATTATTACATAGCATCAAAACGAAATATTCCCTTAGTAGAGAGTGAAAGCTGTTTGACTGTTACTGTATAGTACTGTACAGATGGTTTTGTGCACAGACAACAACTTTATTTATAAACACTGACAACAGATCACTACGATAAAACTGAAAGTATCACGTTTTGCCGCCATATTAATACATGTAAGGAGGATAACTCTGGAAAGTACACTGGTTTTTGTACCAAATGATGTGTGTCCCTATTGCTCTAGATAAGTGAACTGCAGAGATCAGTCTATTTTAAGGGAAAGCTTAGTAATATTCATGAAGTTAATCACCGCCAAAACATTGTTTGAACAACCATTAATGCCAGTGACCAGATTTCAAAATAAACTCAGGCAACAGGTAGTTAGTATTGTTTACATTTTTACTATTAGTTATGACTGTTAATTTAACTAAGTGGACTGTTGTCTTGGCATGTGAGAGATCGTACGCCTTTTCGCATAACCAAAACCGTTCTAATGCCAAAAAAAATAGGTTATAAAAAATAAATGTGTCAAATTAACATATTTGAGTATAAATACATGGCATACTTCAGCAATAAAACTTGTAAAATAATCCCCAAAACAGTAATATTTTTTGGTGAAATTTTTTTACCCTCTTATAAGTCGACCCCCCAAGTTATAAAATAATTTTTGGGTGAAAAAATGTCGACTTATAGGCGAAGATATACGGTACCTTGATTTTATGTATAATATTATACTTTTCCCCCACGGCTCCTTACACTGTGGTTTTACATGAATATATATAAATAATATTTCCATATACTTATCATTTATGACACCCAATAGCCGATATGTATTTTTGTGCTGGAGTGTCGTTAAAGGGACACACCCTAGTTACGGCTAGTTGTTAACCATTACGGCGTTGTTTTTCGCTATTAAACCCATTTTTTCACAAATAAAATTGCACTTTACTTACCGTTTATTATTTAGAATATACATTTCCATTCACCTGAAGTGTTTTTGGGTAATCCTGGTAATCTTGGTTTTTGTAATACCATAAAATGCATTTTTTTTTTCTTCTTAAAAACGGACGCATGTTTGAGAAAAAAACGTTGAGCAGACAAGGTCTAATCTATTTTTAGAAGGGATATTTCCATTTCAATGTCACAGACGTTGGTATACCACGTGACCGTTATCATTTTGGTTCGGTTTGTTTTCTCGTGCACGGTTCGCGCAATCAACATCCGATTTGTTGTTGTTCATTTGTGAGATTTTTCTTCACAGTTCGTGAACATTTTCAGTAACAATAAAGTTCAGACAAGTAAGTGTCTCAATACAAAACATTACAAACCCTTAAAACCAATAATTTTGCTAAGTCTTACGATATCTGGAGAGGGGATACAACCAGGACAGAACAGTTGGAACATGTCCAGGAGAGGTGAAAAGAACGCACCCCAAGTCTGTGCGCACTCTGTGAAATTTGTCGTGACGTAGGCATTGTTGTGCTTCGAGCGACATCTACCGGTGACATCAGAATACTAACTTTCAAAATTATTTCAAGCAATTGGGACATGGGGATTCCCATGGTATTTATCGATATAAAACCTGCTTTTTCACTCCATTTGATAAAAACGTGATCTAAATGTGTTACAGGTTTGTAGATTAACCAAATTATCATTTATTTTCACTGGATGGAACTAGGGTGTGCGGCTTTAAACAAACATTCATTCATTCATTCATTCATTCATTCATCATATAATTGTTTAAAATATATTCTGAAGTGTCATTAATATAATATTCCTTTCTTTTCCATTCTGTAACAAGAGAGTAACAAAATAATTTGATACTAATGAAATAGCATGAAATTAATACCACTGAGATTTGTCAAGATCTCCTCAAAGCAAAACACAGTAAGACATTTGTTTTGTTTTATGTTGTGATTCTTTAACCTGCCAAAGTCCAAGCTAGAACCAAAAATGATGTTTCTTTTCTATTCTGCATATGGGAATTCTTTGACAGGACAAAAAACAAATGGTGGAAACAAATAGCATACTTAACCCATAAAAAGTTTATCTAGGTGGCTTGTTTTTCATTCACCTGTCAATTTTGGAACACATGGCTGCTTTTTGTTTTTTAAATTCATCATTTTAGGAAAGCAAGTACATATTGTTAGTTGTCAGTTGACATACGATAGACAAATGGATAAATGTTACTTTTAAACCTGTTGATAACATTTTGTGTGTAGGGTAGGGTTGAATAATTTCAACTTGTAATTTGCCAAACGAAGTATATAGAGGATACTCCCCGAGTGTCTTGTGATATCATAATTTATCAACAAGAGTTGATAAAATTATGAAATCTGAGGCTTGCCGAGAATTTTATACTTTTATCAACGAGTGCTGATTAATTATGATATCACAAGACATGAGGGGGGTATTCTTTTTATCTTCCATTATCATTCTTTTCATTTGAGACAGTTGTAAACAATGTCAGTAATGTGATGTCACTAATGGTAGGTTTATCACTGAAACAAACACTGGACATAACAAAACATTGTCTTCTGATTAAAATTTGACCAATCAAGATTATAAGAAGCGATATCTCCTGCGGAGAATATCGCAGGAGATATCACAAATTATAGTGCCAGCGATATCTCCTACAAGAGCCTTTAATGGATGATAAAAGACAGTATTCTTGATATTCAAAGTTTTTCTGTTTTTATTTTGCCACCTCTGTGTTGATTGCAGTTTACATGTATGTACATAGCCCATGGGAAATATTGATATAACAAAGTTTGTAAAGTTTGTTTTGTTTAACGACACCACTAGAGCACATTGATTTATTAATCATCGGCTATTGGATGTCAAACATTTGGTCATTTTGACACAGTCGTAGAGAGGAAACCTACATTTTTCCATTAGTAGCAAGGGATCTTTTATATGCACCATCTCACCGACAGGACAGCACATACCACAGTCTTTGATATACCAGTCGTAGTGCACTGGCTGTGACGAGAAATAGCCCAACCACCAACAGGGATCGATCCCAGACCGACCACGCATCAAGCGAGCACTTTACCACTGGGCTACGTCCCGCCCCTATTGATATTACAGTCCCAGTTGAATTACAATGTAGCCTTTTAATTAAGATGTGTGAGAACTGGAAATTAACATTCTCTGTTTGCAAGATCCATTAATTAAACTGTCGTTCTTAATTACGTGTTTTTCATTTGATTGTAGCCTGCCCTGGTCTTGACTATAGCTTAAAAGACTTAAATGAATTATCCAAGTATAATAATTTCCATATCACACTGTGCTTGACATTGACTGTTCATGAACAGTTTGCATTTTCAAGTCACTCTCAAGAACAGATGTCAGCCCACACTTAATTGGTTGAAAACGGTCTACCCAAGGTTCCAAGTGGCCAAACAAAACTCACTGTTTATTAGTTAGAATGCCAGAAAAAGCTGAACTTTGGTTAATGAAACATTGTGCAGTTGTATATATAACCGAATCTTTTGAGAATCACTGAACCGACATTGGAACGAATGTGTTAGACATTTTCATTGAAGCATACATCTGGGTCCAGTTGTTCAAAGTATGCTTAAACCATTACATTGGGTTAGCATACATGTACTATTTTGTTTTTGAATACATCTATATAAATACAAAAATCAGTTGGGATTTACTTGATTACAGATGGAGGGAATACAACTACATGTATATCAATGTGGTGTGAATATCTTACAGTTATTTTAAATAAAGTTTTAACACATCTTTTTAATTGCTATTTGTATTGATTTAATAATATTTAATTTTTAACATTTTGATTTACTACTAGTCAAGCTAACATGTTGAATAACTGGTCCCTAGCTGAAGATGTTAAAAATAACTAAACTTGGGGGGGGGGGGTCCCATAAACTCAGGTACAGATGATACATGTAAATTTTCAGACCTTGTAATTGGAAATATGCAGGTCAGTGTAACTCAGCCCTCTAAACATCATTTTAAAGGCTGGATGGGCTGTTTTTAAGTGACTGCAGAAACACAAGTATTGAAGGCACAGAGTGTACAACTCATATTTGGTGGGCCTTCCTAAAACTTAGGAGCGGGATTTAGCTCGGTTGAGTGCTCTCCTGAGGTGCTTGCATCACAGGATCAAAACACCTTGATGGATCCAGTCAGCGGACTGAGTTTTTTCTTGTTCTAACCAGTGTACCACAAACTGGTCAAAGATAGTGCTATATACTTTCCTGTCTGTGGGAAAGTGCATATATAAGAGATATCTTGCTAGTAATGGGAAAATGTAGCCGGTTTCCTTTCTAAGACTATGTGAGAGTTACGAAATGTTTGACATCCAATAGTCGATGATTAATTTATCAATGAGCTCTAGTGGTGTCATTCAACAAAACAAACTTTTTTTCTTTTTCCTAAAACTATGTCGACTTAAAATGGATTTCTATCTAAGAAAAACACACTGACAAAATATCAAGTTATCGAAAATATATTATTGATAAAATGCTTTATATAGTTCAAAGTATCTTCAAACATTTGTAATAGGTTTATATATTTTTTATTTCTAAAATCTGTGATGTGAGTAGATAAAACCACTTTCTATTATATAATTGATAGTCTCAATGACCAGCATTTAAAAAAAATTTCCCCTTCTATTGACATAATGACTGATATGTAATTACATATGCTGATATGTAATTACATATAATACTAAACAGAAGCTAGATTAGAATATATGTTTAACGACACCCCAGGATGAAAAATGCATTGGCTTCTGGGTGTCAAACTATGGTAATGAATAATAAACAGAAATAGAAGCTATAAATACAGTTTTATTTGGAGCCCAAAATTCACCGACCCGTTCCCTTGAACTGCGTAATAGATGTCCTGGTATATAGTTACTATCACTAACATTTAACAAGTCAATAAGGACAGACATTAAGACTATAATGCAGCAGACACAGCAATTGGAGTAATAGCAAGAATTTACCATTGAGAGTAATAAACTTAATTGTGATGACAGGACCATATAAAAGATATTTAGTCAAACTGCCTCGGGATGATAGGTGGATATGTTTTTTTTTATTACCAACCAGGCATACGGTTTGAAATCTTTGATCACGTCATATTCACAGCTTAAGGGTTTTTCTTTGTGATTGATGGAAATCTTTCTCAAACAGACAATTGATTTGAATCAAGTAGTGTCAAGACCTTTTGAACTGTAACATTTGCTGATAGTGATGTACAGTCATACTTGTTTAAACAGTCACATAATATTCATGTACATTTGTACGGTATATATATATATATAAAACAATATGGTGAAACCCTGTTAAACTGGACACCCTTGGGACTAAGTAAAAAATGGTTTTAAGGAGTATCCGGTTTAGAGAGGTTAGCTTCTTATATTTAAAAAGGGACTGTTAAAAAACCCATCTTGTTTACTAAGTGTCTGGTTTTGTGAGGTTTCACTGTATAAGATTAAGAAGTAGGTAGAGGCTGCCTAACGAGCAATGCCACCATTCTCCATGCTGTTACTACCTATAGCAGCTTAAAGGGACATTCCCGAGTTTGCTGCATTGTAAGATGTTTTCTACTAATAAAATATTTCTACGATTAAACATACATATTAAATATATTTTCTTATTTAGAATATCAGTGTCTGTATATTCAATGTGTTTTTGGTCGTCTTAATATTTGTAAGAAGCCCAAACTGGAGTTTGTCTTAAAATAATTTTGTACGTACGAAAAAATTATTTTTAGGAAATAAAATGAAATTTTTAACCTACTACAAATATTAGGACGATCAGAAACACGTTTAATATACAGCCAGTAATATTTTTTGCAGAAAAATATATTTGATATGTAATTACCATCGTCAAAAAGTCTCTGTTAGTCGATAACATCTTAAACATTGCAGCAAACTCAGGAATGTCCCTTTAATATAGCCTCATTTACGAATGTTGTTGTTAAAATTAAAGTTCAAGCATGCTGTTCTGAACACACACCTCAGCTATCTAGACTTGTTTGTCTTGGACTGAGGGTTAGTTGTTAGTGAGAGAGAAGTCAGGGTAGTGGCCTTACCTATCCACTGAGTTATTAAAGTCTCTCTGGGTGGGAAGCGAACCCGGTACCTACCAGCCTTAAGTCTGATGGTTTAACCACAGCACTGGTGGGATGTAACCCAGTGATAAAGTGATTGCTTGATGTGTCATTGGTCTAGGATCGATCCAGTTGGTGGCCCCATTGGGCTATTTGTCATTCCAGCCAGTGCTCCACAACTTGTGTAACAAAGGCCGTGGTATGTACTATCCTGGTTCTAGGATGGTGCATATAAAAGATCCCTTGCTGCTAATCAAAAAGAGTAGCCCATGAAGTGGCGACAGCCAAATTGCTCTCTCAATATCTGTGTGCTCCTTAATTAAGCATATGTCTGATACCATATAACCATTTTTAAATGTGTTGAGTCACAACACATCGGAGACCGGTACATACGAACAACATTAGAAATGTTTGTTTCTTCATTGTAAATACCTTTGTGTTATTACATGACTCAGCCTTTTAAAAGTATTTGTTATTACTACTAAATAACAGTTATACGAGTGTCAATTATGTTATGAATATATCCGTGGATTAAATTATTCTTTGTCATAAGGGGGAAATCTGGTGATTGTACAATAAAAAAAAAGTTTAAGAAGCTCACAAAAGCTGGATAAATTTGTTTTATTTTAATATAGAAGTCATAGCAATATTATTGAAATGCTTGGCATAGTAAATAGTGATGTGCAGCCTTGAAATAAATCAGTCTGTATTTTATTTGATGATTTGGGAATTTAGTATGATGGTCTTCAAAGACAGGTGGTTACTGTAATTAGAGATGGTGGTAATGTGTGGTTTCACTGTATGGCATTGTGTATACCATAACACACTAGGTTGCCTGGAACCTCTTAGGAGATAACCATATGGAGTTGTTAGATTTGCGGGCGTTAGCCTGAGGTCAAAAATGAAACATTTGCAGGCATCAAATAGATATTAACACCCGCAAATCTAAAAACTCTATATGGTTATGTCCATTGTATAATTAATCGTTTTTCTACTGAACTAACTGTATATTTGTTATTTCTTGAAAAAAAATACCTGGCTACAATCTAACTGTAGACCCTTGAATTGTCAACTTTGCCTGTTCCAATTGCTAATGACGTCACTTTCTAATGACGTCATTAGCTTTCCAGGTGTTATTTTCATTTGATCCCAGAAAAAAGAATGTAATTAACCAATCACAATACAGAACACACTCGCCATCAGTTTACAATTTTGGATATAGGAACGTTAATAAAGTAACCGTACTAGATTGCATTTGTTGCCTGAGGATTGTGCTAGGCATTGATGAAACAAAAGCTTTTAAAAAATGTGATTGCTGCTATATTGTTGAGACACATCTTTCAGGACATTACTTAAAATTCAGTGTAGTAATATGTTAATGTTTATATGGAAACAAGGTTATACATATAGAATACAAAATGAGCTTGCCTGTTATACCATATTTATGAAATGAGTGAACAGTTTTGGTATCCGACGAGTGAAAGCAAGTCAGATACCAACACTGTTCACAAGCCGCAATGCAGAAGTAAGCAGATGTCGAGACCTATTACACGTTATTTTTCTACGAATTGGGTCAGCAAGTGATCTACATCACGTTCACATCACGCTAGCCAATATTACACTAGTTAGATATTGAGTGATTGTTGTGACATGAGCAATATCTTACACTGGTGTGCAATAAATGTATGATTTGTATATGAAAACCACTAGACACTTTAAAAAATAAGAATACAAAAATATTATTGGTCATTGGTCATGTGTACACATTTAACTGTTGTAAATTAGCTGTGTCAAACCAACCAGTGACCCACAGGCTGTGGTATGTGCTGTCTTGTCCTGTCTGGGGGAACGTGCTTGTAATGGATTCTTTACTGCTAATAGAAAAATATAGCAGGTCTTCTCTAAAACTTACAAAATTTACCAAATGTTTTACATTCAATAGCTGATTATTTTAATAAATCAATGTGCTCTAGTGGTATCATTAAACAAAACAAATTTTAACATTAACTGTGTCAGACTAGTGGCAGTATTGAAGTAAAATGTTTACTAGCTGCTTGACTCATGCAGATCACAGCAATAAATAATGTTAATGTATGTTGAAATCCGCCATATTTAAATAAAGCAGCAGGCCACCAGAAATAAAAACACCTTAGGCCCATTTATTGTTGGCTTGTCATAACTTAATGCTGCTGAGAGGTCACTTGAATTTTATTTAGGTGTAAGGTGTATAGCTCAGTGGTAGAGTACCTGCCACAGGTATGATGGGACTTGGGATACCTACATCACCTTTAATGGACTAGGGTGCTCTCTTTCGTTTCTTTTAAAATTAATTCTGTGCTTATATCCAATTAAGGTCCAAGCACGCTGTCCTGGGCACACACCTCAACTATCTGGGCTGTCTGTCCAGGACAGTGGGTTAGTTATTTGTTGTTGGTGGTTAGTGAGAGAAAAGAGGGTATAGTGGTCTTACACCTACCTATTGAGTGGTTAAAACACGCCTTGGGTGGGAGCCGATACTGGGCTGCGAACCCAGTACCTACCAGCCTTATGTCCAATGGTTTAACCACGACACAACCGAGGCCAGTAGGGTACTCTCTCCATCCCAACCAATACATCAAAGGCTATTCTTTGCTGTCCTATGTTAAAAAAAAATTTTTTTAAATAACACCACTAGAGCACATTGATTTATTGATCATTGGCTAACTTTTACATATAGTCTTAGAGCAGAAACCCGCTACATTTTTCTGTTAGTAGCATATTATGTTTTATGTGCACCATCACACAGACAGGATAGCATATACCAATTGTCGTGCACTGGCTGGAATGAGAGATAGCTCAATAGGCCTATTGACCGTGATCAATCCTAAACTGACTGTGCATCAAGTGAGCACTTTACCACTGATACGTCCCACCCCTGTTACATGTATAAAAGAGAATATAAAAGATATAAATTGTTGCTGTTATATGTATGAGTATAATGCATATGGAAATGTTTTATTTTAAAGACGTACTCAACACATTTTATTCACGGTTATATGGCGTCAGACATGGTTAAGGACCACACAGATATATAGAGAGGAAACCCACTGTCGCCACTTCATGGGCTACTCTTTTCGATCAGCAGCAAGGGGTCTTTTATATGCACCATCCCACAGACAGGATAGTAGATACCACAGCCTTTGTTACACCAGTTGTAGAGCACTGGCTGGAATGAGAAATAGCCCAATAGGGCCACCGACGGGGATCGATCCTAAACCGACCACACATCAAGCAAGCGCTTTACCATTGGGCTACGTCTTGCCCCTTATAATGTATATGGTGGCAGTGGGTAGCCATATAATTGTTAGACATCAAATGGCAAATGTTTATTTTTATTTTTTATTTTTATTTTTATTATTATTTTTTTTATTATAAATATTACATATTTTTTATATATTGAACAGTATTTTATTTCATGTTTATGTTCATGGTTAAAATGTAATGAACAGAGACAGTTATTAAAGAAACCTTAATATTAATATTCTTGCTGTGGTTAGCTGATGTATTGGTTTTGTTTGCTCTGGAAGCACTGCATGAAGCCAGAAAAGTTGTTTCCGGATATAAAGCTGCCGGACTTGGCAACCGGTGACAACACTGATGTCACGGAAGTGTCAGCACAAACTAGAATGAAATCCTTGTCAAGTGGGGGTAATCGTGGAACGTTTGTTTCTGTCAAATGTCACATGAATGTCAGAAACTCTTTCAAGCTATGCCATTCTAATTTAGTTTTTCCATGTATATGAAACTCCTTGAAGACATAGTTATTGATCTCTTGTTCACTGAATTTGTCCCTTGGTTAAACCTGTTGTGCTTAACTTTGGAAAATAATGCTATTCATGCAGTTTCTTAATGCGGCACAGCAAGAAATAATTCAGGTTCAAGACGAAAATAAACCGGTGAATTTCTTTGGTGGTTTTCATGTATAAACCATCTTTCCATCGGCATTATTGTTCCCATTCAGATACTTTATTTTAAACTGAACTAATATTTTATCTGTTTAACTAATTGAAACTTGATTTTGGTTACTGATTTTGAGATTAATTTCATCACTTTATTCATACTCGGTCTCAAAATCGGTAGCCAAAATCAAGTTTCGATTAGCCAAACGGATAAAATGACAGTTAAAGTAACTGAATGGGAATAATAATGTCAATCAAAGGATGGTGATATGAGAACCATAAAAAAAATTCACTTGGCAGTTGAATTTAAAATTGACTTTTTGCTAAATTAATTGTATAAAGAAATATATTTGAGAAATTAAATTAATTTTTTTCCTTTTGTGATTTTTTGCGATGACGGGACATTGCCCAGTAGTAAAGCGCTCGGGTGATGCACTGTCAGTTAGGATCAATCCCCGTCGGTGGGCTCATCGGCCTATTTGTTGCTTTAGCCAGTGGACCACGACTGGTGTACCAAAGGTCATAATATGTGCTATCCTGTCTGTAGGATGGTGCATATAAAAGATCCCTTGCTACTAATGGATAAGTGTAGCAGGTTTCTTCTCTAAGACTATATATAAAAAATTACCAAATGTTTGACATCCAATAGCCAATGATTAATAAATCAATTTGTTCTAGTGGTGTCGTTAAACAAAACAAACATAACTTTATTGCGATTTTTTGTGAAAAATAGATTAAACCGTAATAATCTCAGTAAAAGGGAACAGTGGTGTTTTGTATGAGATACTTCCCGTCTCCTACATAGACAGTCTTTTGACAGATTGATGATGGATTGCCATGAGCAAAAGTAAAGTTTGTTTTATTTAATGATGCCACTAGAACACATTGCTTTTTTATCTTAATATCGGCTATTGGACGTCAAACATATGGTCATTCTGACACTGTTTTTTTAGAGGAAACCCGCTGTCGCCACATAGGCTACTCTTTTACGACAGGCAGCAAGGGATCTTTTATTTGCGCTTCCCACAGGCAGGACAGCACAAACCATGGCCTTTGTTGAACCAGTTATGGATCACTGGTCGGTGCAAGTGGTTTACACCTACCCATTGAGCCTTGCGGAGCACTCACTCAGGGTTTGGAGTCGGTATCTGGATTAAAAATCCCATGCCTCGACTGGGATCCGAACCCAGTACCTACCAGCCTGTAGGCCGATGGCCTAACCACGACGCCACCGAGGCTGGTCTGCCATGAGCAGTGTCATCTTCTTGTCTTAGCTCTGTGCATTCCGACAACTTGTTTGGTTGTGTTATGATTTTTATATATTGATGTACATTGTAGAGGAGCAGGATGTAGCTCAGTGGTAGTATTAATTAAAGCGCTCACCTGATGCGTGGTGGGTCTGGGATCGATCCCTATCGGTGGCCCATTGGGCTATTTCTCGTTCCAGCCAGTGCACCACGACTGGTATATCAAAGGTCATATTATGTGCTATCCTGTCTTGGGATGGTGCATATAAAAGATCCCTTGCTACTAATGGAAACATTTAGTGGGTTTCTTCTCTAAGACTACATGTCAAAATTAACAAATGTTTGACATCCAATAGCCATTGATTAATAAATCAATGTGCTCTAGTGGTGTCGTTAAACAAAACTGTATTAAATAGAATTTACTCCCTTTAAGAGATCATTTATATTACCTCTTGTGTGTTTTTCATTGTACATCAATCACTTTTGCTTGTGATGTATGATTGAAAACACACTCATAATACATCATACAGTCTCTCTCAGGAACTCGTTTGGTAGTCTCTGTACATATGTACTGACCAAAGATCATGTTTTATGTTAACATGCAATATGCCCATTTCATTTTAACTTATTTTCGTGCTTATATCCAATTAAGGTTCAAGCACGTTGTCCTGGGCACACACCTCAGCTATCTGGGCTGTCTGTCCAGGACAGTGGGTTAGTTGTTAATTGTCAGTGGTTAGTGAGAGAGAAGAGGGTGTAGTGGCCTTACGCCTACCCATTGAGCCCTTAAGAACTCGCTCTGGGTTGGAGCCGGTACCAGGCTGCGAACCCTATACCTACCAGCCTGTAGTCCGATGGCTTAACCACTGCGTCACTGAAGCTGGTATCTAACCTCAAACATCTAAATGAAGCTGCTTCCTGTCAATTTAATTTGAATAAAAACATTACAGTAGCATGCATGCAAACTAACTATTGTTGTTTGCTATATATGCTCATGGTTTAATCAATATCATGTTGTTTGTTCAGTTAATCACTGCCAAAACAATCACAACATCCTCCAATGAAGAGTTTTTTGGAGCACTCTGTTGTGTGCATAGGGGTCGTAAGCTGGTTTTCAGAGATAGTAATTAATGTTTTGCTACTGTTTTATGGCTAATAAAGAAAATTACAGGTTGAGTGTTAGTGACTGTTATACTAGTACCGTATATCTTCGCCTATAAGTCGAATTTTTTTCACCCAAAAATTATTTTATAACTTGGGGGGTCGACTTATAAGAGGGTAAAAAAAATTCACCAAAAAAATATCACTGTTTTGGGGATTATTTTACAAGTTTTATTGTTGAAGTATGCCATGTATATATACTCAAATATGTTAATTTGACACATTTATTTTTTATAACCTATTTTGTTTGGCATTAGAACGGTTTTGGTTATGCGAAAAGGCGTACGATCTCTCACATGCCAAGACAACAGTCCACTTAGTTAAATTAACAGTTATAACTAATAGTAAAAATGTAAACAATACTAACTACCTGTTGCCTGAGTTTATTTTGAAATCTGGTCACTGGCATTAATGGTTGTTCAAACAATGTTTTGGCGGTGATTAACTTCATGAATATTACTAAGCTTTCCCTTAAAATAGACTGATCTCTGCAGTTCACTTATCTAGAGCAATAGGGACACACATCATTTGGTACAAAAACCAGTGTACTTTCCAGAGTTATCCTCCTTACATGTATTAATATGGCGGCAAAACGTGATACTTTCAGTTTTATCGTAGTGATCTGTTGTCAGTGTTTATAAATAAAGTTGTTGTCTGTGCACAAAACCATCTGTACAGTACTATACAGTAACAGTCAAACAGCTTTCACTGTCTACTAAGGGAATATTTCGTTTTGATGCTATGTAATAATGATAGTTTGATTGGAATAGTTTGATCATATTGCGATGTACAAAACGTGAAAACCGAAGTTTGTAAAATAATTTTCTTTTGTTCAAATATTGTTCTCATATGCTAAAAATAAGAAATATTTCAATATTTATAAGTAGTTTTTCATGGGTCGACTTATAAACGGGTCAATAAAAAAATATGTTTTCAGGGCTTGAAATTAGGGACTCGACTTATAGCCGAGATCGACTTACGGGCGAAGATATACGGTAGTAGGAAATGTGTGCTGATTTCAGACTTCAATTCAGAATTTTTGCTGTTGAATAAGTCACCAAGATGTTTATATATATAAATGCAATGGCAGATCCAGAAAATCCATTTAGGGGGACCCCAGTGACATGAGGCGGAATGCCAAGGGAACTTTGGGGGAGATTTGGAGGGGATCGTGAAAAAAATGAAAGTTAACATATAATAAAATTATAACCCTAATTCCGCCTCTGAAATGGTCCATTTATCGCATCTATGTATCATCTGTAAAAATTCACACAATAATTTTTTTTTTTTGAATCAGTGATTTTCAATGAAGATGGAACATATACATGTGTGCCCATAATGGGCATATTTCAAAATACTAGTTTTGTGTCAGTTGGAATTTGAAAGTTTACCCTTGTATTTCTTTTAAATCATTCACATTTGGAAGTAAAGTACTATAGCTTTGTAGGAGGAAGAAGGAGCTGCATTAATACCATGCATAACAAATTCCTTAATTAACCCGTTTTGACTCGGTGAAATTTAATTAGTTTTGGTGTCGGACATTGATAGAAATCAAAGATGCCAACTTAACAGAATCAATACAATATTCTATCAAAAGTATATGAGGGTACTTTGATTAACCAATGTTTTTTCATAACCAAGAAACATATTTGAAATCTAGATTAGCTAATTTACTTCTCTGATTAACCCTTTGTCTTCTATAGACACTTTAGTTATGGTGTCAGATGGAAATTATATTTTGGTGTCGGATTGAAAAAAATGTCATATTTTCATCAGTATGAATAATGAATATGTTATACCACACCTAGATATATATTTTTAAGTGTTTTCTTCATCATTATACTTCATTAAGAAATGACAGTCATGACTCTTAAAGGGACATTCCTCACTTAACAAATATTTGAACATACCCCCTACAAAAACTTTTTCTAATGAATAAAACTGGTTATCAATTACATTTTTTTTCTTTAGATTATAATTAATATGTGTACACCATGTGTTTCTGGTATACCTAATGTTTAGAGTAGCTTAAACAGGATTTTTTTAAAACATGAAATGGAATTATTGAAGGAGAAATCCTGTCTGAGCTGCTAATTTGAATTTTTGGCTCTGGCTTTGACCACTTTTGAAATACAGTCGAACCCACTTATTTGCATACCCTCAGTGTTATTCGATTTTATGCAATTAACTGGGTATGCCCTAATTATGTTTATTTGTCAGATCTGATTCTCATGTTTCTTACACTGCTTGAAATTGTTTTGTTAACATAACAACAATTCCCAAATTATGAAGTCATATCGGGAATGACCCTTTGTTAGGAAACTAGTTTTCTAGTCTCAGTGCTAGGATAAATAAAATGGCTTGGGAATTTTATCATATAACTGTGATGACTGATCTCGAGTCAACATGTGACCTTTTCAGACCAGATAACTAAATGTATATATACTTTCATGTTTTATATATACCTGCAGTTTAGAAAATAATAAAGTCAGTTTTCATTTGGTCTTGTTGAATATAATTAAGTTGAAGTTTGCGAGTTGCCCTCCGTAATCCTTGTTTTTACGGAAATCATTTCGGATAGATATGTCATGGTTTGTGGATTTCATAAATGGACCGGTTTATGGACATCTGTGTCGCTAACATAACTGGTTGAAGGTGCCAACCCATGCAATGATAAAATTGTGGGTGTGGGTTGCTGAATGCTATAGACATTGATAAACTCTATTCATCAATACTGGTATTTCGTTCCACTTCATATACCACAGTATATATATAAACAGGATGTGACAGCAGTGAAATATTATTGTGTCAAGGACTGTGTAAATGACAAGTTATAGTGTGCTTTTAAATTTATTTTTTTTCATTTCTGAGATCAAAGTTAATTGTTTGCTGTTAACTACTGAATTAATTAATTTGTAATAACTATTTATGTTTTAAAACTTTGTTTAGATTTTTGTTTTAATCTGGCTTTTTAAATATTAGCATTTTGTATGGCCTAGCTAGCGCTAATTAAATTCACTAATATTTTATAGTTGCCAACGTTTTATGATTTACAGTATTGGGCCTTAGAGGGCTGTTATATGCTGCTAATAAATGAGTTATATGTGAATATTGTCACCAGTGGAAATTGATTTATTGTTGTGCACCCAGAAGACGTGGGATTATATTGACCATTAACTGCATGAATATTTAATCTCGTCATTAGTCCAGTATACTGTTAGGTCTCTTCTACTAGTAAACGTAGTTATGAAGTTAATGCAATATTTGTGCATCCTGGTTTTCTTTCTCGTTATTCGAATGTTCTGGTCTTGCTTATCTCTCCGAGTGCAGTGGTGCCAGATTCATCGACAATGGCCTCAACTGCGATGGAGACAGGTGTGGTTCAGTGACGAGTCCCGATTTCTGCTCCGACGTCATGATGGAAGATGTCGCGTGTATAGGCGTCGTGGTGAACGTTATGCGGCAAACTGCGTGCAGGAAGTGGACAGATTCGGCGGGGGTAGTGTCATGGTGTGGGCAGCCATCTCACACACTGGCAGAACTGACCTGGTCCACGTGCAGGGCAACCTGAATGCACAGGGCTACATTGACCAGATCCTCCGGCCACACATCGTTCCAGTTATGGCCAATGCCAACGCAGTGTTCCAACATGACAACGCCAGGCCTCGCACAGCACGTCTCACAACGGCTTTCCTACAGAACAACAACATTAATGTCCTTCCTTGGCCATCGATATCACCGGATTTGAACCCAATTGAGCATCTATGGGACGAGTTGGACCGACGCCTCCGACAGCGACAACCACAGCCCCAGACCCTGCCCGAGCTGGCAGCAGCCTTGCAGGCCGAGTGGGCCACCATCCCCCGGGACGTCATCCGTACTCTGGTTGCTTCAATGGGCAGGCGGTGCCAGGCAGTTGTCAACACACGCGGAGGCCACACCCGGTATATTGACTCCAGATGACCTTGACCTTGGTGGTGTGTCCTATCACTTACTCACAATGGACTAGAGTGAATTGTGAACAATCCTCCAACATTTGGTAATTATCGGACTCACCATTCAATAATTAAATCAATTCTCCAAATGTTACGACAATGTGGTTTTGCGTTTCTTCTTTTGAAGAGTATATATAGAGAGAGAGAGAGAGAGAGAGAGAGAGAGAGAGAGAGAGAGAGAGAGAGAGAGAGAGAGAGAGAGACACACAGACAGAGAGACAGACAGACAGACAGACAGACTTTTTGTAGGTTTTTTGTAGCTTTAGTTTTTTCATTATTTTCTAGACCAATATTTAATTACTCTGTGTTTGGACAGAGCATGTATTGCTGTTTGTTCATTTATCAGAATGGGTTTAATTGAAACTGATACACCCTGTACAGCTTGCTTGCTCCAGATAGCTGTAAACAAGAGCCTCTTTATCTTCATGTGTCGGTCACTGACAGAGAATAATGTGCAGAATTTCTGCAACATGTTTCAAGTTAAATATATAAATGTTCCATATATATATGAGTTACCAGTTAATGTCTTGAATGAAATAATTTTCACTTGTCACAAGGGACATAAATTTGATAATAACTGGTACCGAGTTTGTTATTCTATTTATTACACTAGCTATTTGGGTTTTTTAAAAGCCTTTATTTTCTATATACAGTTGCTACACGTCCATTTATATAGAAATGAGGTAAACCACTTTACACACTTTGTAATTTAATGATGGATCATAGATAATTAAAAAAACAAAAAACTTCTATATACTTTTTAAACATTTGTTATAATGAATTGCATTAAACTACCTTTTCATTACAAGTTTAACACTCAAAACAGAAAGACAGAAATGCAAACACTTTAAACTATGTGATGTAATTTTCTATGCTTTACAGTACTGGATACATATATACGTGATAAAGTGACTTTCAGAACATGTAACAGTTTATCACATTGGTGGTTTATAAAGGTGCGATACCAATACCTGAATTTTGTTTTGTGCTGGGGTGTCGTTAAACATTCATTCATTCATTCATTCATTCATTCATTCCAATACGTGAACAGAACAGTGGTGCAAGGGATTGTGCCCTTTATGATCAACATTATCAGCTGGAGACTTTTTGTTGTAGCTTTTGTTTTTTCATTTTTTTCTAGACCAATATTTAATTACTCTGTGTTTGGACAGAGCATGTATTGCTGTTTGTTCATTTATCAGAATGGGTTTAATTGAAACTGATACACCCTGTACAGCTTGCTTGCTCCAGATAGCTGTAAACAAGAACCTCTTTATTTTCATGTGTCGGTCACTGACAGAGAATAATATGCAGAATTTCTGCAACATGTTTCAAGTTAAATATATAAATATATTTATTTGAATGGATGAGTAAGTGAATGATAGTTTAATACCCATTTACCCAATTATTATCATCTTAAAGGTAGGGTCAACTCAAACAAGAGCCTTATGTGTTGGAAAGATGCATACCCGGACCACCAACACATACTGACACTTTAACAAATGAAAAATGCGTAATTTTAGAGTTAATAAAAAACCATGATTATTCCTGCTAACTGGGGGCAGCCATTGTGTTTTGTTTTTGTCAGCTCCGTCCATCTTCTCTATGCACAGTGTAAACAAACGCTCTAATTTACGACAAGGCGCTTCGCTTTCATCAACCTGACTTGTAAAACAACATAAATGACTTGATAGTATAATAAACTATTTAACTAAATATATTTCAGGTTACATCAATACAACGAAATGGAGTTATAGTATTTTTCTTTTTTTTTAAATCCAAAGAAAAAAATGCATACTATTAGGCCTATTGGTAGGGCACATTCGAGCAAAAACTACCACTCATGATGGATACCCAAGTGATACTTTTCTTTCCTTTGGGATGACGTAATTGGTCAGTTTTGTGATTTTAGATGGGCAAGTCTACTTAATCAAGGGTTTTACAGAATTACTTACAGTAATAAAGCAGGGCGGTTGGTAATGTCCATTACGATCTGAGGTGTATCCGTGCTGTTATCACACAATACCCTGTGATCTTCATAAAAGAGGCACGTCTTTTTAGTGTGTCTAGACACAGTGTCTGGGGACCGTCTGAATATACACCTGCCAATCAAGAACCACAGAAAGGCCACGGAAAAAAAAGATCAATTAACCAAGAAAACATTCCGATTATTGTTTCAGTACGTGGGTTAATTTATGTACGAAACATAATACAGTTATTTCAACACTTTGACAATAGTGGTTTATTTTGTATTGAAAAATAGTATATAATTGGTGCTGGCTTACTAGGATGGATATAATTACAGAACACTGCGATGCATCTGCAAAAATCAAGTATGTTTTGTTTCTTCATTTCGAAGACTAATTCCTGACGTGACACGTTAGGTATTACGTAACCACCAGCTCGCCAGAGGGCATATTCACTGGGATGGTACAAAATGGCTGCGCCCGTTATATATAATAGCCATCACATTTAACCATTTTATTAATTAACTATACGATTATACTTGTTGATATAAAGCAATAATGTGCATTATATATCGTTGAATATGCATACCAGGCCAAATGCCTTAATTGTCCCCTCCTTTAACAGCCATACTTCACTATTTGGTGACCCAAACTTTAATGTTCAAAAAATATTTCCATATTTAAATCTATACAGAGCAGGTGGGACGTAGCCCAGTGGTAAAGTGCTCGCTTGCTGTGCAGTTGGTTTGGGATCCATCCCCGTCAGTGGACCCATTGGGCTATTTCTCGTTCCAGCCAGTGCACCACGACTGGTATATCCAGGGCTGTGGTATGTGTTATCCTGTCTGTGTGATGGTGCATATAAAAGATACCTTGCTACTAATGAAAAAATGTAGCAGGTTTCCTGCCTATGATCACATATTTTGCATGCAGTAGCCAATCATTAATAAATCAGTGTGCTCTAGTGGTGTCGTTATACAAAACAAACTATTCAGAGTTTTCTTATTAATAGCAAGTATTTTGAGATTAATTAACCATTCATCATTTGAATTGTTTGCAACTCTTTAATTTATTTCTTCTTCTTCTTGTTTTTCTCATTTAGTTTTTTTTTTTTTTTTTTCTTCTTTTCTTTTTTTTTGTCTATCCTTCTGATTAGCCATAGAGGCAATATTTTTATTACTATCTTTTTCTGTCATCTTGATTTATAAAATATATGTCACATGTATGGAGAGGCCATAATATAGGCATTTGGCTGTTGGCCAATCCACACCACTGTATTTGATTTGCAGAAATATTGTTTAAAGGGACATTCCTGAGTTTGCTGCATTGTAAGATGTTTCCGACTAATACAATATTTCTACGATTAAACTTACATAGTAAATATATCTTCTTGTTCAGTGTCTGTACATTCGATGTGTTTCTAATCATAATTTTTGTAAGTAGCCCAAACTGGATTTGGGATCCCAATAATTTCGTACGTATGAAAAAATATATATTAGGAAATAAAATTAACTTTGACCTAGTACAACTGTTAGGATGATCAGAAACATGTTTAATATATAGTCACTAATATTTTATTTAGAAAAATATATTTAACATGTGATTACAGCTATTAAAATATCTTCGTTGACTGACAATTGCCTAAAACTCAGGAATGTCCCTTTAATAATACTTGTCACATGGCCTATTTTACATTGTATTCAGGCTATAGTGCCTACAGGTAGAATTTCAATGGAAACTCACTTGTGCTGACTGATTTAGCACAGAGATAATGAAAACAGAATAAAAGCAATCTTGTTACAATTATAGTTAGCAATTATTTGACTTTGGTTTTCAAGATGCTGACGTATATATTTTGAGAGTTTTTAGTGTCACAAATTTATTTTAATTTTTAAATGTGTTGGGTTCATGCTTTCTCGTTACGAAAGTTTCGAGCATACAGTCATTACATCTGTGTTGCATTTTTTGGCTCTCTGGGCTCAGGCGGGCTGGCTGGATTAATTATTGGTGATTAATAATGGAATGATCAGTGCAGTAATAGTATAGCCTTAGATTTCGCTACAGATATCTAAATGACCGGCCTCGGTGCTGCAGTGGCTGACCATCATATTTAAGGCTGGTATCAAATCCCAGTACAGGTTCCTACCCGAGTACCGAGTTTTAACAACTCATTGTGCAGGTGTATAGTTAAAGTTTGTTTTTGTTTAACAACACCACTGGAGCACATTGATTAATTAATCATCAGCTAGTGGATGTCAAACATTTGGTAATTCTGACTTGTAGTCATCAGAGAAAACCCGCTACATTTTTGTAATTGTTTAACGTGCACATTCAGAGCAAGCTATTGTAGTGCATGCCTGTTCTGGGCACAGGTGCTGGCCTCAGTCGGATCGTCCATCTAGAACAGGAATTTTTGTAATGCAGCAAGGGATCTTTTATATGCATTTTCCCACAAACAGGAAAGCACATACCATGGCCTTTGTCCAGTTGTGGTGCACTGGTTGGAATGAGAAAAACCCCAATCAGCTGAGTGGAGGTGTAAGACTGATTGTACTGACATTTGTTTCACCAACCATTAACAACTATGATCATTCTGACCAGACAGCTCAGATAGCTGACGTGTGTGTCCATGACAGCATGCTTGAACGCTAAATGAATGAAATTCTTAATGAAATGAAATCTCTGGACTCAGTCATGCAGGTCTGCTGCTTATAAAACTTTTAAGGTTGAATTTATGATGCCTGTTTTACTTAAATGCAGGTGTTTAAAGCAATTGTAAATGTATATAATTACATGCTTATAAAGACTAAAACAGGCTTTGTAAATTTCGCTTTTAGAGTCTAGACTCGAGACACCAATAGTGTAAGAGTTTAATGTCATGACAGTGCCATACAAATTACATACATGTGACATCATTAAAGATTTGAGTCTAAGACTCTGAAGTTGTATAAGCAGAGACCCTGGGTGGAGCCAGTACTGGGGTATGAACCTATGAAATCTACCAGCCTTAAAGCCGCAGACCCTAGTTTCAACCCGAGCAAATTGACATTACATTTGGATAATTTATAAACCTACATGTGTTACAACTCATTTGGATAGAGTTACAAGAGGCTTAAACTACAGTCTGTGACATTGGAACTGGGAAATACCCTTAAAAAGTAGACTAGAGCTTGTCTTTATAACCATCACTTTTCAGAAGTATATGCAGTTTTTAAAATATGAAAAATGTATTTTGTGGTATTAGAAACACCAGGATGATCAGAAACACTTCGGCTGTACTGAAATTGATAATCTAAACAATAAAATCTAAGTAGTGTATGATTTCAGTTAACAAAAAATAGCTATAACTGTGAAAAATATGCCTTAGTGTTTAAAAACTAGGCTCTGTCACTTTAAAATTGAAGATCTAACCACTGTTCTCTCAAGGCCATTTCCCCTAGATTCCCCTTAACTTGTTGTGAGTATTGATCAGCTTTCAGTCCTTCTAATCAGCCGACACTTTGGCTGCACTCTCTGGTGAGAATAGTGCCCAATTACCTTTTCAGACGGGAAATGTTTTAATTAGGCTTTAAAGCAGATATCACTTTCTCATCTTACAAGTAATCAGACATGAAACCAAACTATTCTTCATTAATCGGCTAAATTACTGCTTATATAAAATAGAAAACAAGAGAGACAACATTTTCTGTCTGCTAATATTGTGACTGCTCAAATGGTTTTCTTTCTCTTTTTTTCTTCTTTTTTTTTCTTTTCTTTTCTTTTCTTTTCATTTGAAAACATGGCCATTAACAGTAACTGTACTGAAGAGGCGGTTGACACATCTGAACAAAAAATTCAATTTAAACGATTGCAGCCACTATAAAGGCTGCCTATGAGGTATAATATTGACTTTAGTTCTGTTATACAGATTGATACAGTTGTCAAGATGTGACTGCGCACTACAGTTACTCATTTAAATTGAATTATTATATGACATAGGACTGGAGTAAGTGGCGTGTTTGAATCTTGCCACATTCACAGGAATTTCTTATGTAAAACACTAATTTCTTCAGCTGAAACACATTCTTGCCCCCTCACTTACAACTGCCTCCCCAGCCATTCTGATTAGATGCTTGATGGTTATGTCACAAATTCATTTAGAGATAAGTTACCACAAATATATCAGTGTTTATTTCTGACATTTAAGTGACTTTATACTCAGGTTTGAAGAAATTTAATGTCATTTCAAAATTAGGATTTTTTTTAATTATTATTATTTTTTTTAATTAAACATGTGATACACAAACTAAAACTATGTAAGTTTGCCCTTCAGATTGGAAATATTTGAATTTACAACTGATACAAAAATGTGGTGTCATTTAAAAAAAATATATAAAAACTTTTGACTTGTATAATGGTACTGAATACTATCAATCCAGCAACATAAAGTTACATTGTAGGTGATAAAATATTACTAATATTTATTAATATTACTCGACCATTGCCTAAACACATCAAAAGAGACAGTTTCCAGTATGTTTGATACAGCCTACAGTATAGACACTGTATCATAACATACATGTATATCCAGCAGTGAGATTGTTTCCAGTATGTTTGATACAGCCTACAGTATAGACACTGTATCATAACATATATCCAGCAGTGAGATTGTTTCCAGTATGTTTGATACAGCCTACAGTATAGACACTGTATCATAGCATATATCAAGCGGTGAGATTGTTTCCAGTATGTTTGATACAGCCTACAGTATAGACACTGTATCATAACATATATCAAGCAGTGAGATTGTTTCCAGTATGTTTGATACAGCCTACAGTATAGACACTGTATCATAACATATATCTAGCAGTGAGATTGTTTCCAGTATGTTTGATACAGCCTACAGTATAGACACTGTATCATAACATAATCAGCAGTGAGACTGTTTCCAGTATGTTTGATACAGCCTACAGTATAGACACTTGTATCATAACATATATCTAGCACTGAGATTGTTTCCAGTATGTTTGATACAGCCTACATATAGACACTTGTATCATAACATATATCTAGCACTGAGCTTGTTTCCAGTATGTTTGATACAGCCTACAGTATAGACACTGTATCATAACATATTCAGCAGTGAGATTGTTTCCAGTATGTGTGATACAGCCTACAGTATAGACACTGTATCATAACATATATCCAGCAGCGAGATTGTTTCCAGTATGTTTGATACAGCCTACAGTATAGACACTGTATCATAATATATATATCTAGCACTGAGATTGTTTCCAGTATGTGTGATACAGCCTACAGTATAGACACTGTATCATAACATATATCCAGCAGTGAGATTGTTTCCAGTATGTTTGATACAGCCTACAGTATAGACACTGTATCATAACATATATCTAGCAGTGAGATTGTTTCCAGTATGTTTGATACAGCCTACAGTATAGACACTGTATCATAACATATTCAGCAGTGAGATTGTTTCCAGTATGTTTGATACAGCCTACAGTATAGACACTGTATCATAACATTCAGCAGTGAGATTGTTTCCAGTATGTGTGATACAGCCTACAGTATAGATATTGTATCATAACATATATCTAGCAGTGAGATTGTTTCCAGTATGTGTGATACAGCCTACAGTATAGACACTGTATCATAACATATATCCAGCAGTGAGATTGTTTCCAGTATGTTTGATACAGCCTACAGTATAGACACTGTATCATAACATATATCTAGCAGTGAGATTGTTTCCAGTATGTTTGATACAGCCTACAGTATAGACACTGTATCATAACATATTCAGCAGTGAGATTGTTTCCAGTATGTTTGATACAGCCTACAGTATAGACACTGTATCATAACATATTCAGCAGTGAGATTGTTTCCAGTATGTGTGATACAGCCTACAGTATAGATATTGTATCATAACATATATCTAGCAGTGAGATTGTTTCCAGTATGTGTGATACAGCCTACAGTATAGACACTGTATCATAACGTATATCTAGCAGTGAGATTGTTTCCAGTATGTTTGATACAGCCTACAGTATAGACACTGTATCATAACATATATCCAGCAGTGAGATTGTTTCCAGTATGTTTGATACAGCCTACAGTATAGACACTGTATCATAACATATATCTAGCAGTGAGATTGTTTCCAGTATGTTTGATACAGCCTACAGTATAGACACTGTATCATAACATATTCAGCAGTGAGATTGTTTCCAGTATGTTTGATACAGCCTACAGTATAGACACTGTATCATAACATATTCAGCAGTGAGATTGTTTCCAGTATGTGTGATACAGCCTACAGTATAGATATTGTATCATAACATATATCTAGCAGTGAGATTGTTTCCAGTATGTGTGATACAGCCTACAGTATAGACACTGTATCATAACGTATATCTAGCAGTGAGATTGTTTCCAGTATGTTTGATACAGCCTACAGTATAGACACTGTATAATAACATATTCAGCAGTGAGATTGTTTCCAGTATGTTTGATACAGCCTACAGTATAGACACTGTATCATAACATATATTCAGCAGTGAAATTGTTTCCAGTATGTTAGATACAGCCTACAGTATAGACACTGTATCATAACATATATCAAGCAGTGAGATTGTTTCCAGTATGTTTGATACAGCCTACAGTATAGACACTGTATCATAATATATATCCAGCAGTGAGATTGTTTCCAGTATGTTTGATACAGCCTATAGTAGACACTGTATCATAACATATATCCAGCATTGAGATTGTTTCCAGTATGTTTGATACAGCCTACAGTATAGACACTGTATCATAACATATATCCAGCAGTGAGATTGTTTCCAGTATGTTTGATACAGCCTACAGTATAGACACTGTATCATAACATGTATCAAGCAGTGAGATTGTTTCCAGTATGTTTGATACAGCCTACAGTATAGACACTGTATCATAACATGTATCCAGCATTGAGATTGTTTCCAGTATGTTTGATACAGCCTACAGTATAGACACTGTATCATAACATATATCCAGCATTGAGATTGTTTCCAGTATGTTTGATACAGTCTACAGTATAGACACTGTATCATAACATATATCAAGCAGTGAGATTGTTTCCAGTATGTTTGATACAGCCTACAGTATAGACACTTGTATCATAACATATATCTAGCACTGAGATTGTTTCCAGTATGTTTGATACAGCCTACAGTATAGACACTGTATCATAACATATATCAAGCAGTGAGATTGTTTCCAGAATGTTTGATACAGCCTACAGTATAGATACTGTATCATAACATATATCAGCAGCAGGGCGACCAACCTAATGGAAATATTTTTCCAGAATTTTCTGATATTTTCATTTCTATGCATGCGAACGCCCTTTTTAAAACAATAATTTAAAGCACGCGAAAACGTCATTTTCATAAAAGTAATTTTAAACAGTGCGAAAAATGTCATGTTTGACATATATTTGTAAAATGACAATACAAATGAGTATATCATTATTTATATGTGAATTGGAACTTCCTCATAATAGGTCCCCCCCCCCCCCCCCGCACACACACACACTAAAAATCATCAACAAAAGCATGCCAAAAACACACTTTATTAGCAAATATTCTATTACAGTTTACGACTCCCACCTGCAGATTAGCAAAAAAGTAACAAACAAACTTGGGACCAATGTTATTTTTATGTAGTTACATTGCCACATATGCACTATTTCATAATATGGATGTAGTGGGGTCGAACTAATTTGTGGCGAATTGGTTAGGGGACAAAATGTCGACTACCCACATTAAGTAACACTTTTGGGGAGCCAGTGTACAGAAAAAAACATGCGTTATTATTTTACTTACTGGAATAAAATAATATCGATAGGTATATTAATGTCATGGATGCGTCATATAATAGATTAGTGGTGACCAAATATTATTTAGTCAAATTTTGCATGTTAACGCCAATTGAAAGAAGACAGTTGTTGGTTCGGGTTTTTTTGTTTTTGTTTTGGGGGGTTTTGGTGGGGGTTTTTTTTTTGTACGATTGTAGCGTTCTGTTATATATATATTCATTGCATACATTGCCATAGAAACGATGCATACCCAGTAGGAACATAAGTCTATGATATTTAAAATATCTTTAAAATGAATACCGTATAATTGCCGTGTATTAGCCGACTTTTGAAGTCTAGAAATACTTTCCAAAAGAAGAGCGTCGGCTTATACACGGAGGCAACAAATTGGTTCATAAAATTCCGATCGAAAACACTCCCGACCCCGACTTACAAATTTTGATCAGACCCTTAGAGCCTTTCACAGCTTATGTAACAATAATTTGTCCACAATATAAATAATACACCCCATCATGCAATATTATGTAGTTTTTTGTTCTTGAATGCATTAATAGTTTGATGAATAATAATAAAAATTACTTGTTTTATTGTCATTTCAATGGTAAAAACGTGTTCCGCCATCTTTGTTTGACACCTCTGTCTATATCATTTTGTAAGCTCTTATTTGATTGGATTACACAATTTTGTGTAAACAACAGCCATGAACCACAGAATCGTTTTTCTGTGTGGAGGGTAAAACAGGGATTAAACATGCCTTAATGAGTTTATTATTTGCTGTCCAGTGAATAATTTAATTACTTATGTGCAATGATATGTTGTTACGCTTGAATTGTTTATTTTCCTGTTATGATTTATCAGTACTAAATTATTTTTGCACGGCATGGAAGACGTTAGCATTGTGATGACGATTACCGTGTCTGTAATAATTAAAGGGGAAAAAATACAATGAAAAAGAAAAGCACAAGTCTATCTGTTGACAGTATTATTGAAACCACTCCGCAAGGCTCAATGGGTAGGTGTAAACCACTTGCACCGACCAGTGATCCATAACTGGTTCAACAAAGGCCATGGTTTGTGCTATCCTGCCTGTGGGAAGCGCAAATAAAAGATCCCTTGCTGCCTGTCGTAAAAAGAGTAGCCTATGTGGCAACAGCGGGTTTCCTCTAAAAACAGTGTCAGAATGACCATATGTTTGACGTCCAATAGCCGATGATAAGATAAAAAATCAATGTGCTCTAGCAGCGTCGTTAAATAAAACAAACTGTACTTTTTATTGAAACCAATTCAATGTACAACTGGACAAAAGATGACTTCGGCTTATACACGAGGCCGATGATTTTGTACTTGATATTTAGGGTCAAACTAAGAGGTCGGCTTATACAAGGCGTCGGCTAATACACGGCAATATACGGTACATAAACTATTAGAGTATAAAAAACATAAGAAAGAAAATTTTCGAATATGGCTTCAGTTTACTCAACATTTTCATTGGTCGGCTGTTGACAATAGACACACGTCCGTGGCCTTGGTAATAGCACAAAACTAGACAAAACGGAGCTCAGGTTGAAATGAGTGAAAAAGATATTTAATTCTAAGAATGTAGAATGTAATAAGAATTAGTTGCTTAAAAAAAAAAATTCAAATGAATTTGAAAAAAAATTCCAGATATTTGGCATCAATTCCAGAATTCCGAGTATGTGATAATAATTCCAGATTTTTTGGAAAATTCTGGAAAGTTGGTCGGCCTGCAGCAGTGAGATTGTTTCTTGTGTTTGATACAGCCTACAGTATAGACACTGTATCATAACATATCCAGCAACTATAACAAAGATAAGGAGCCAGCTTGATTTTACAGCTCATGATGCTAGAAGTATTTTAATGGAATTTTTGGACTTCATTAACCTTATGTCCCTTCAGATAAGAAAACACCAACAAAACAAGTCTATAAAGGTGTTTTGCAATGCTAATTTTATTCATCAAATAGCAGGAACATACATGTACACACCCTGTTGACTATCACTTTTGAACAGAAACGTTTCTTAGGGGGAGGTTTGATGGACAAGAACTCATACCTTACCATTATATATAGTCTGTGTAATAAGTATACTTAGAAAATGAAAGAAATTTAGTTTTGCTATACACACTGATTGCCGAAACAATTGAATGCCATCCATGTCTTTCTTGAAAGTGTCCGTCTGAGAGGCACTGATCGCGCCATCCTGCCGTATTCTGTAGATCTGTCCCTGGTAGTAACATTATTATGTGGCATGTGTTGATGGTAAGACAATCCACAGCAAGCCTGGCAAAGGTCACTCACCTGTCCATGACACTCATCAAACCTTATTCATTCTCCTCAGTGGGAAATTATTTTTACAGCCACCACCTAATACAGCAAACACTTGTCAAATGGTAAATGGTGTTCTGTGAAGTTTAATGTTCAAAAAATATTTCCATATTTAAATCTATACAGAGCAGGCGGGACGTAGCCTAGTGGTAAAGCGTTCTCTTGATATGCGGTCGGTCTGGGATCAATCCCCGTCGGTGGACCCATTGGGCTGTTTCTCGCTCCAGCCAGTGCACCACGACTGGTATATCAAAGGCTGTGGTATGTGTTATCCTGTCTGTGAAATGGTGCATATAAAAGATCCCTTGCTATTAATGGAAAAAATGTAGCAGGTTTCTTCTCTAAGACTATATGTCAAAATTACCAAATGTTTGACATCCAATAGCCAATGATAAATTAATCAATGTGCTCCAGTGGTGTCGTTAAATAAAACAAACTTCTTCTGTCAAGTTTAATGTTTTGTTTTGTTTAACGATCAACATCACATGAATAAATGAATGAATGCATGAATGAATGAATGAATGAATAAATGTTTAACGACACCCCAGCATGAAAAATACATCGGCTATTGGGTGTCAAACTATGGTAATTCAAAACATGAAGTGATGATTAACAGCAATGTAAAAACTCAAGAGTCAAATAAATAAACAGAACATCACAGGAACACACTGATTTATTAATAATCAGTTATTGGATGTCGACATTTGGTCATTAGTAGCAAGGGATCTTTTATATGCACCATCCCACGGCCTTCGATATACCAGTTATAGTGCACTGGATGAAACGAGAAATAGCCCAATGGGCCCACCAATTGTGCATCAGGCGTCAAAACCGTATTGTGATATATTACGATATAAGAAACCATATTGAAATATGTATTGCAATATAGTTGATATTATTTAAATTAAATATTTATGGGTTGGTTTTTTTTAATGAAAGCATAAGGTATAAACTTTTTAATGATCTTTATTAGTTTCAGCTGTCAGGCTAAATGTTTTAGGCTATATTTTAATTTTTTAACACGAAACTAGTCTACTAGAACACAGTGTCAAACTATTTATAAATTGTCACATTCGGAAATCCTTACTATCAGGCTTTTCCGTTGCTGCTCGCTTGACACGGAAATGTACGTATTGAGTCGCAATGTTTCGGCAGTTTGACTGAACCAGAGGTTATTGGCTGAGGTGTTTTGAACATCGGCAGAAGTATTCTGAGCTCAGGGAAAAACAGCGAAGTGCGATTCTCACTTGTTGGTTTATTTCTTTGACGATTATAGCTGTAACCATATTCCAACGTAAATGAACAATGAATAATAATGTGTAAGTAACAAAACATTTATTTGTAATTATCGTTAACTGGTTATTTTTATTGGACTTTTAACACATTTTATTCAGAAGTTAGAACCAGGTATAACCGACCTATCACTTCGTATGCCAACAAGTAAGTCGACTACGCTTGACGTGATTGTTACATTTCCTGTCATCACCAATTAATAAAATGATGGGGGTTTTGTTTGTTTGCCTATTTCAAGTCGGATAAGAAACAAGGAAAAAATAACGTGTAAAAATCACGATACGCAAAACTGTACCACGGTTTGTATCGAGCTGATCAATTATCACAGTATACCAGTTTACCGTTGCAGCACTAGTGTTGAAAAATAACCCATATACAATAAAACTCATACAAACCGGAAGCCCACTGGACCAAGTAAAAAGTCTGGTTTTAAGAGGTGTCCAGTTTAGAGAGGTTCTCTTCTGCACATATATTTAAAAAGGGACCATGAAAAACGTCCAGTTTTGAGGGAATTCTGGTTTACAGAGTGTCCGGTTTTGTGAAGTTTTACTGTATGTATATGTTACACGTTACTCAATAGTCACAAGCATTTAGGCTCTGTGAATATACAAAATGTAACTCAATAGAGGTACATGATGAATAGAAAATAGTTAAGTGTAACAAAACCAATAATATAAACATATGAATATTGCTGTATGTGTCAAGAACAGACATTTTATTGTATTTTTATTATCAATATAATTATATCTGAACAATGTCAAGTGGTTTATAGTGATAAGATACACATTTCAAACCTTTTGGTAGCTGTTTATTGGAATGTAAACATAACTCAGTATATTTTGTAAACTTGGAAGATTCAGCCCCTCTGCCAGCTAATTGCAGTATATATATGTGCATATAGTAAATTTTTACTAATAGATATTTTTTATAATTAAATAAATATATATATTTCAAAGTTCAAAGAAAAGAAAAATCTCTTTCAAACATATACATATTTTATTGCAGGCAGCAGGCTTGTGGGCAACTTCAATGTGTGCCCCTATTTGCTTTCCAGAGAACCAAGCAAAATTAAATTGACTACTGCTTTTAGAATACTCTATAGCATTAACATGACATGGGAAAGGTTGTCAGAACAATCTTGTTACAGAAAATAATACAGTGGAACCCCTTCAGGCCCTAATCTAGAATTGAAAAAGTAGGAGAAGTGACTTCACCTGTCACAGAAGACAGGAGAGAGGATGATAGAAATAAGCAAAGTGAATATTTATCGGTACATTTTGTAATGTTTCGCCTAATCTAGAATTCAAAAAGTAGGAGAAGTGACTTCACCTTTCACAGAAGACAGGAGAGAGGATGATAGAAATAAGCAAAGTGAATATTTATCAGTACATTTTGTAATGTTTCGCCTAATCTAGAATTCAAAAAGTAGGAGAAGTGACTTCACCTGTCACAGAAGACAGGAGAGAGGATGATAGAAATAAGCAAAGTGAATATTTATCAGTACATTTCGTAATGTTTCGCCAGCAGGATTAGGGCCTGCTTCTTAAAACTGGACCCTCAGCAAACTAGAATTATCTCACAGCAGGATGTTTTTCACGGTCCCTTTTTCAATAACAAAAGAAAGAAAGAAATGTTTTATTTAACGACGCAGGCAACACATTTTATTTACGGTTATATGGTGTTAAGGACCACACAGATTTTGAGAGGAAACCCGCTGTTGCCACTTCATGGGCTACTCTTTCCGATTAGCAGCAAGGGATCTTTTATTTGCGCTTCCCACAGGCAGGATAGCACAAACCATGGCCTTTGTTGAACCAGTTATGGATCTCTGGTAGGTGCAAGTGGTTTACACCTACCCATTGAGCCTTGCAGAGCACTCACTCAGGGTTTGGAGTCTGTATCTGGATTAAAACTCCCATGCCTCGACTGGGATCCGAACCCAGTACCTACCAGCCTGTTGATCGATGGCCTAACCACGACGCCACTGAGGCCGGTTTTTTCAATAACAATGCAGAACCGAACCTCTGTGAACCAGATCCCCTTAAAACCGGACTAGTTACTTGGTAACTTGCTTTAGAGGAGTTTCACTAGGTTTGTGGTTTCATTCTTTTTTCAATAACAATGCAGAACCGAACCTCTGTGAACCAGATCCCCTTAAAACCGGACTAGTTACTTGGTAACTTGCTTTAGAGGAGTTTCACTAGGTTTGTGGTTTCATTCTTTTTTCTAGGGTGGGATGTAGCCCAGTAGTAAAGCGTTCGCTTGATGTGTGGTCGGTCTAGGATCAATCCCCATCGGTGGACCCATTGGGCTATTTCTCGTTTCAGCCAGTGCTCCACAACTGGTGTAACAAAGGCCGTGGTATGTACAATTCTGTCTTTGGGATGGTGCATATAAAAGATCCCTTGCTGCTAATCGAAAAGAGAAGCCCATGAAGTGGTGACAGCGGGTTTCCTCTGTCAATATCGGTGTGGTCCTTAACCATAAGACTGTGCCATATAACTGTAAATAAAATGTGTTAAGTGCGTCATTAAATAAAACATTTCCTTCTTTTTTCTACTTTTCTTTTTACTGTTTACTTATTTCCTGACCGCACATCAGGTGTGCTTAGGCAAAAAATGTCAAATAAGTATTATTATTTTTTAATGGTTCCATTAAGTCTCAATAAACTTCTATTTTTCTTCAGTACTTTTAATCATTTCCAAAATTCTAGATATATATACCCTCCTCTCCATTTCATTTTAAATGAGTTACATATTGCCCAGCAATAAATAGAAGATTAACAGGTGTAGGAGCTTGAAGTCCTTGAAGTTTGAAATGCAGTCTGGTGTGTAATCTTGTGTGTCCCTGAATATGTCTGGTGGCTACAACTGTTGTGATTACTGGATGGCTTAATGGGGACACTGACCCTATGGCTAGTATCTTATGAATGCTGATACAGGGAGTTTGATCTCCAAATATTATTATTCTCACCTCCTGGCATGATGGATGAACCCCTGACCCCACCACCGATTTCTGTTCACGCTTCACTAAACAAGTCGCTTCACTAAACAAGTCACATACGACTGGCTCAGTCTGCAGCATGTCCTTAACGGTACAAGTATAAACAGTCGGTACAAGCCTTGACAGTCACTGAGAGAACATTATGCAGAGAGTGTCTGTGGACGTTTGTTGTGTTTCTCTCTCTCTCTCTCTCTCTCTCTTGCAGTTGTCATTCAGTCACTGTTTGGTGTGTAGCACAGGTTTTCACACAGAGTTCTGTTCACATGCTTCAGCTGTGGAGAAAGCATTGCTGTATGGATATATGTTTGGGATTTAAGTGCATCAATTTTTTTTTTTGTACGTTGGATGTTGCTTTAATGTAATTCCTACATATTTTGGATAAATTTTGTTCATTTTTTGTTGACTAAGTTTAGTTTGATTTTGTTTTGTTTTTATTGCTTACAAGTGCCTGAAAAAAATATCTATATTCGTGCTGCCTTTCTTTGTGGATTATTAAAACTTTATTGATAACTATTCAAGAGGATCATCCACTGTTGCCTTTCATGTTTCACGAGACAGGGATCAATATAGTTTGTATTTAAGTTTTTCGTTTTGTGGATTTTGAAAACTTGGATTACTAGTACGGAAGCATGGAGTCGAAAAAGGCACACACCCACCCAGTGGAGACCCTGGCAGCCCGAATTCAACCCCTGCAGGTTAAATCCAGCATGTCTTCCCCTCCCGCCTTCCATTTCTTTGTGACGGACTGCAGTAGCTCAAAGGACATTCCAGAAAAAAGTGAAACGGTAAGTTGACATAAGAAAACCACTTCGTCACTGTTTGCTATTTACATGTAACACTCATACTAACAAGCTCAGGATAGACTTGTTTACTTTTTTTCTTTTTTTTAATTTAACAGGTTTAAAGATGTTGACAAAACCTGGTGTGTTTTGTTAAGTTATGTCAAATAATAATTCATAG